>NW_027184068.1:364597-729195 GCF_041296385.1 Aphelocoma coerulescens
GGTGGAACCGAGGGGCCACAGTGACACTGTGGGGCCTTTTGGAAGCAACAGGACCCTGGTGGGAAGCCACGGGATGATTAATCCTGCACGAACCTGCTCCAGGTGGGCTCCTCTCTCCCGGCTTCCACAGGTGCTGCTAGGATCCCACTCCGGCACTGGCTTGGCACGGGCTGACGGCTTCCTTTGGCGATGGCTCTGCTCCAGGATGGCATGCTGCAGAGAATGCAGGTAGATTTTGTGCTCACTCCTGGCATGCAGCTGGACAATAAAGCCTGATCCAGCCCCCCCTCAGCATATGTCCGGCTCTGGCATTGGGGCGGGGCAACTTTGGGAGCAGCCCCAGCCCTGCTCCTGTTCCCGGCTGGGCACCCAGCTGCTGGGACACAGGTGTGTCCTGATGCCACCGTCTACTCCTTTGAGAAGGGGAGGACAGAGTGCATCAGGGAGTTTGGTGTGGCTTACATGCGGCAAGGAGAAGGTGCAGCCCCAAACTGGCTTTCACTTCTAGAACCTTTTGCTATTGCGGGAGCAGCTGCTGGAGCTTTTCAACCGAGCTGCAAGAGTGAAAAGTGTGATGGCATGTCTATCTGAGAAGGAAGGTTCGGTGCCGCAGCCTGTTGTGCACAATTTATATGCTGATAAGAGAAGGGGGTGCTTTTGGAACGTTTTCCTTCCTGACACTTCTGTCTCTGTGAGCTTTAGCTGCTTGGACTCAGGGATACCGAAGGTATGTGAAAGTGACTGGGATGCGAGAATCATGTTGCACAGGGAACAGGGAAGGTCAGCAAATGTTTCCTGTCCTGGCACATCTCTCAGTCTGAACTGCAGCTGCAGATGCTTCACTTCCGCCAAGGACTCTGCCACCTTGAGAGAAGGATGCGCTCTATGGAGTTGAGAAAGAAAGTGCGTCTCACTAGCTTCTTACCTCTACTTCATAGACAGCAAAGGGGCTATGAAAGGCAGCACTGGCTTTTTGTTCTAGGACTTCTTCTTTACAAGCAGCTGCTGGATGTTTGGAAGGGGGTTTGGGATATGCAAAAATGAGAGGCTAAGATGGTAAGAGGGTAAGATGGAAGTCATCTGGCAAAAGCAGAGCTCACAAAAGGGCCAGCTGAGAAAGCTCTTGCTGCCTACAACTTCAACTGCACCCCTCAAAGCAGCAGCACACATGCTGCTCTCGGCACTTTCCTTCTCAGCTCTACGCACCATCCTAAGCCTTGCCTCTCCCACACTCAGGATCCAAAGACAACGGCACCAGGGACTGCTCACACACTAAAGGCACCAGGACAAAAGGCTCACCAGCTTGGCCTTTGCATTCCCGCTGACAGCTCCACAGCTTGAACCCAGAGAACTGCCTGCTGCCAACAGCCTTTCCAATCACTCTGAGCACCTCATGACAAGGAGTGTGGGGAATGAATCTCCAGCAGCCTCCTGCCCCAGGCTGTCCCCCGGGAGCAGCCCTGCTCCAGGCTGTGACTACCACCTGCACAGCCAAAGGACCCGGAGCCGGTGTTACACACCACGGCTGTGCCTGGCACAGAGACACCAGTGGCCACACAAGTGGCCATGGCACTGTCCACACACAGTCCCTGCTGCTGCTCCCCCAGCCGCTGGCACCAACTCCCAGCCACCCACTCCTAAAGCCACGGGGCCCACTGGGACACTGCGGGGGCTCGTGGAAGCCAGCGGCCATTGTGACACAGCGGGGCTGCACAGAGCCCACGGTGCTTTGTGACCCGTGGCTCCCAGGAGAGCCTTTGTGATGCTGGGGAACTACAAGGAAGCCTGGCTCCTCTGTGACACCACCACAGAAGCTCAGGGGAGCCCTGGAGACCGTGCTGATGCTATTGAACCTGATGCAACCCTGCCTCCTCTGTGACACCACAGAAGCTCTTGGAGCCCTGGAGACCGTGGTGATGCTATGGAACCTGATGCAACCCTGCCTCCTCTGTGACACCACAGAAGCTCAGGGAGCCCTGGAGACCGTGCTGATGCTATGGAACCTGATGCAACCCTGCCTCCACTGTGACACCACAGAAGCTCAGGGAGCCCTGGAGACTGTGGTGATGCTATGGAACCTGATGCAACCCTGCCTCCTCTGTGACACCACAGAACCTCTGGGAGCCCTGGAGACCGTGCTGATGCTATGGAACCTGATGCAACCCTGCCTCCACTGTGACACCACAGAAGCTCGGGGAGCTCTGCAGACCGTGGGGATGCTGGCGAAGCTGACGGAACCCTGGGCACCACAGTGACGCTATGGAACCTGGTGGAACCGAGGGGCCACAGTGACACTGTGGGGCCTTTTGGAAGCAACAGGACCCTGGTGGGAAGCCACGGGATGATTAATCCTGCACGAACCTGCTCCAGGTGGGCTCCTCTCTCCCGGCTTCCACAGGTGCTGCTAGGATCCCACTCCGGCACTGGCTTGGCACGGGCTGACGGCTTCCTTTGGCGATGGCTCTGCTCCAGGATGGCATGCTGCAGAGAATGCAGGTAGATTTTGTGCTCACTCCTGGCATGCAGCTGGACAATAAAGCCTGATCCAGCCCCCCCTCAGCATATGTCCGGCTCTGGCATTGGGGCGGGGCAACTTTGGGAGCAGCCCCAGCCCTGCTCCTGCTCCCGGCTGGGCACCCAGCTGCTGGGACACAGGTGTGTCCTGATGCCACCGTCTACTCCTTTGAGAAGGGGAGGACAGAGTGCATCAGGGAGTTTGGTGTGGCTTACATGCGGCAAGGAGAAGGTGCAGCCCCAAACTGGCTTTCACTTCTAGAACCTTTTGCTATTGCGGGAGCAGCTGCTGGAGCTTTTCAACCGAGCTGCAAGAGTGAAAAGTGTGATGGCATGTCTATCTGAGAAGGAAGGTTCGGTGCCGCAGCCTGTTGTGCACAATTTATATGCTGATAAGAGAAGGGGGTGCTTTTGCAACGTTTTCCTTCCTGACACTTCTGTCTCTGTGAGCTTTAGCTGCTTGGACTCAGGGATACCGAAGGTGTGTGAAAGTGACTGGGATGCGAGAATCATGTTGCACAGGGAACAGGGAAGGTCAGCAAATGTTTCCTGTCCTGGCACATCTCTCAGTCTGAACTGCAGCTGCAGATGCTTCACTTCCGCCAAGGACTCTGCCACCTTGAGAGAAGGATGCGCTCTATGGAGTTGAGAAAGAAAGTGCGTCTCACTAGCTTCTTTCCTCTACTTCATAGACAGCAAAGGGGCTATGAAAGGCAGCACTGGCTTTTTGTTCTAGGACTTCTTCTTTACAAGCAGCTGCTGGATGTTTGGAAGGGGGTTTGGGATATGCAAAAATGAGAGGCTAAGATGGTAAGAGGGTAAGATGGAAGTCATCTGGCAAAAGCAGAGCTCACAAAAGGGCCAGCTGAGAAAGCTCTTGCTGCCTACAACTTCAACTGCACCCCTCAAAGCAGCAGCACACACGCTGCTCTCGGCACTTTCCTTCTCAGCTCTACGCACCATCCTAAGCCTTGCCTCTCCCACACTCAGGATCCAAAGACAACGGCACCAGGGACTGCTCACACACTAAAGGCACCAGGACAAAAGGCTCACCAGCTTGGCCTTTGCATTCCCGCTGACAGCTCCACAGCTTGAACCCAGAGAACTGCCTGCTGCCAACAGCCTTTCCAATCACTCTGAGCACCTCATGACAAGGAGTGTGGGGAATGAATCTCCAGCAGCCTCCTGCCCCAGGCTGTCCCCCGGGAGCAGCCCTGCTCCAGGCCGTGACTGCCACCTGCACAGCCAAAGGACCCAGAGCCGGTGTTACACACCACGGCTGTGCCTGGCACAGAGACACCAGTGGCCACACAAGTGGCCATGGCACTGTCCACACACAGTCCCTGCTGCTGCTCCCCCAGCCGCTGGCACCAACTCCCAGCCACCCACTCCTAAAGCCACGGGGCCCACTGGGACACTGCGGGGGCTCGTGGAAGCCAGCGGCCATTGTGACACAGCGGGGCTGCACAGAGCCCACGGTGCTTTGTGACCCGTGGCTCCCAGGAGAGCCTTTGTGATGCTGGGGAACTACAAGGAAGCCTGGCTCCTCTGTGACACCACCACAGAAGCTCAGGGGAGCCCTGGAGACCGTGCTGATGCTATTGAACCTGATGCAACCCTGCCTCCTCTGTGACACCACAGAACCTCTGGGAGCCCTGGAGACCGTGCTGATGCTATGGAACCTGATGCAACCCTGCCTCCACTGTGACACCACAGAAGCTCAGGGAGCCCTGGAGACTGTGGTGATGCTATGGAACCTGATGCAACCCTGCCTCCACTGTGACACCACAGAACCTCTGGGAGCCCTGGAGACCGTGCTGATGCTATGGAACCTGATGCAACCCTGCCTCCACTGTGACACCACAGAAGCTCGGGGAGCTCTGCAGACCGTGGGGATGCTGGCGAAGCTGACGGAACCCTGGGCACCACAGTGACGCTATGGAACCTGGTGGAACCGAGGGGCCACAGTGACACTGTGGGGCCTTTTGGAAGCAACAGGACCCTGGTGGGAAGCCACGGGATGATTAATCCTGCACGAACCTGCTCCAGGTGGGCTCCTCTCTCCCGGCTTCCACAGGTGCTGCTAGGATCCCACTCCGGCACTGGCTTGGCACGGGCTCACGGCTTCCTTTGGCAATGGCTCTGCTCCAGGATGGCATGCTGCAGAGAATGCAGGTAGATTTTGTGCTCACTCCTGGCATGCAGCTGGACAATAAAGCCTGATCCAGCCCCCCCTCAGCATATGTCCGGCTCTGGCATTGGGGCGGGGCAACTTTGGGAGCAGCCCCAGCCCTGCTCCTGCTCCCGGCTGGGCACCCAGCTGCTGGGACACAGGTGTGTCCTGATGCCACCGTCTACTCCTTTGAGAAGGGGAGGACAGAGTGCATCAGGGAGTTTGGTGTGGCTTACATGCGGCAAGGAGAAGGTGCAGCCCCAAACTGGCTTTCACTTCTAGAACCTTTTGCTATTGCGGGAGCAGCTGCTGGAGCTTTTCAACCGAGCTGCAAGAGTGAAAAGTGTGATGGCATGTCTATCTGAGAAGGAAGGTTCGGTGCCGCAGCCTGTTGTGCACAATTTATATGCTGATAAGAGAAGGGGGTGCTTTTGCAACGTTTTCCTTCCTGACACTTCTGTCTCTGTGAGCTTTAGCTGCTTGGACTCAGGGATACCGAAGGTGTGTGAAAGTGACTGGGATGCGAGAATCATGTTGCACAGGGAACAGGGAAGGTCAGCAAATGTTTCCTGTCCTGGCACATCTCTCAGTCTGAACTGCAGCTGCAGATGCTTCACTTCCGCCAAGGACTCTGCCACCTTGAGAGAAGGATGCGCTCTATGGAGTTGAGAAAGAAAGTGCGTCTCACTAGCTTCTTTCCTCTACTTCATAGACAGCAAAGGGGCTATGAAAGGCAGCACTGGCTTTTTGTTCTAGGACTTCTTCTTTACAAGCAGCTGCTGGATGTTTGGAAGGGGGTTTGGGATATGCAAAAATGAGAGGCTAAGATGGTAAGAGGGTAAGATGGAAGTCATCTGGCAAAAGCAGAGCTCACAAAAGGGCCAGCTGAGAAAGCTCTTGCTGCCTACAACTTCAACTGCACCCCTCAAAGCAGCAGCACACACGCTGCTCTCGGCACTTTCCTTCTCAGCTCTACGCACCATCCTAAGCCTTGCCTCTCCCACACTCAGGATCCAAAGACAACGGCACCAGGGACTGCTCACACACTAAAGGCACCAGGACAAAAGGCTCACCAGCTTGGCCTTTGCATTCCCGCTGACAGCTCCACAGCTTGAACCCAGAGAACTGCCTGCTGCCAACAGCCTTTCCAATCACTCTGAGCACCTCATGACAAGGAGTGTGGGGAATGAATCTCCAGCAGCCTCCTGCCCCAGGCTGTCCCCCGGGAGCAGCCCTGCTCCAGGCCGTGACTGCCACCTGCACAGCCAAAGGACCCAGAGCCGGTGTTACACACCACGGCTGTGCCTGGCACAGAGACACCAGTGGCCACACAAGTGGCCATGGCACTGTCCACACACAGTCCCTGCTGCTGCTCCCCCAGCCGCTGGCACCAACTCCCAGCCACCCACTCCTAAAGCCACGGGGCCCACTGGGACACTGCGGGGGCTCGTGGAAGCCAGCGGCCATTGTGACACAGCGGGGCTGCACAGAGCCCACGGTGCTTTGTGACCCGTGGCTCCCAGGAGAGCCTTTGTGATGCTGGGGAACTACAAGGAAGCCTGGCTCCTCTGTGACACCACCACAGAAGCTCAGGGGAGCCCTGGAGACCGTGCTGATGCTATTGAACCTGATGCAACCCTGCCTCCTCTGTGACACCACAGAAGCTCTTGGAGCCCTGGAGACCGTGGTGATGCTATGGAACCTGATGCAACCCTGCCTCCTCTGTGACACCACAGAACCTCTGGGAGCCCTGGAGACCGTGCTGATGCTATGGAACCTGATGCAACCCTGCCTCCACTGTGACACCACAGAAGCTCAGGGAGCCCTGGAGACTGTGGTGATGCTATGGAACCTGATGCAACCCTGCCTCCACTGTGACACCACAGAACCTCTGGGAGCCCTGGAGACCGTGCTGATGCTATGGAACCTGATGCAACCCTGCCTCCACTGTGACACCACAGAAGCTCGGGGAGCTCTGCAGACCGTGGGGATGCTGGCGAAGCTGACGGAACCCTGGGCACCACAGTGACGCTATGGAACCTGGTGGAACCGAGGGGCCACAGTGACACTGTGGGGCCTTTTGGAAGCAACAGGACCCTGGTGGGAAGCCACGGGATGATTAATCCTGCACGAACCTGCTCCAGGTGGGCTCCTCTCTCCCGGCTTCCACAGGTGCTGCTAGGATCCCACTCCGGCACTGGCTTGGCACGGGCTGACGGCTTCCTTTGGCGATGGCTCTGCTCCAGGATGGCATGCTGCAGAGAATGCAGGTAGATTTTGTGCTCACTCCTGGCATGCAGCTGGACAATAAAGCCTGATCCAGCCCCCCCTCAGCATATGTCCGGCTCTGGCATTGGGGCGGGGCAACTTTGGGAGCAGCCCCAGCCCTGCTCCTGCTCCCGGCTGGGCACCCAGCTGCTGGGACACAGGTGTGTCCTGATGCCACCGTCTACTCCTTTGAGAAGGGGAGGACAGAGTGCATCAGGGAGTTTGGTGTGGCTTACATGCGGCAAGGAGAAGGTGCAGCCCCAAACTGGCTTTCACTTCTAGAACCTTTTGCTATTGCGGGAGCAGCTGCTGGAGCTTTTCAACCGAGCTGCAAGAGTGAAAAGTGTGATGGCATGTCTATCTGAGAAGGAAGGTTCGGTGCCGCAGCCTGTTGTGCACAATTTATATGCTGATAAGAGAAGGGGGTGCTTTTGGAACGTTTTCCTTCCTGACACTTCTGTCTCTGTGAGCTTTAGCTGCTTGGACTCAGGGATACCGAAGGTGTGTGAAAGTGACTGGGATGCGAGAATCATGTTGCACAGGGAACAGGGAAGGTCAGCAAATGTTTCCTGTCCTGGCACATCTCTCAGTCTGAACTGCAGCTGCAGATGCTTCACTTCCGCCAAGGACTCTGCCACCTTGAGAGAAGGATGCGCTCTATGGAGTTGAGAAAGAAAGTGCGTCTCACTAGCTTCTTTCCTCTACTTCATAGACAGCAAAGGGGCTATGAAAGGCAGCACTGGCTTTTTGTTCTAGGACTTCTTCTTTACAAGCAGCTGCTGGATGTTTGGAAGGGGGTTTGGGATATGCAAAAATGAGAGGCTAAGATGGTAAGAGGGTAAGATGGAAGTCATCTGGCAAAAGCAGAGCTCACAAAAGGGCCAGCTGAGAAAGCTCTTGCTGCCTACAACTTCAACTGCACCCCTCAAAGCAGCAGCACACACGCTGCTCTCGGCACTTTCCTTCTCAGCTCTACGCACCATCCTAAGCCTTGCCTCTCCCACACTCAGGATCCAAAGACAACGGCACCAGGGACTGCTCACACACTAAAGGCACCAGGACAAAAGGCTCACCAGCTTGGCCTTTGCATTCCCGCTGACAGCTCCACAGCTTGAACCCAGAGAACTGCCTGCTGCCAACAGCCTTTCCAATCACTCTGAGCACCTCATGACAAGGAGTGTGGGGAATGAATCTCCAGCAGCCTCCTGCCCCAGGCTGTCCCCCGGGAGCAGCCCTGCTCCAGGCCGTGACTGCCACCTGCACAGCCAAAGGACCCAGAGCCGGTGTTACACACCACGGCTGTGCCTGGCACAGAGACACCAGTGGCCACACAAGTGGCCATGGCACTGTCCACACACAGTCCCTGCTGCTGCTCCCCCAGCCGCTGGCACCAACTCCCAGCCACCCACTCCTAAAGCCACGGGGCCCACTGGGACACTGCGGGGGCTCGTGGAAGCCAGCGGCCATTGTGACACAGCGGGGCTGCACAGAGCCCACGGTGCTTTGTGACCCGTGGCTCCCAGGAGAGCCTTTGTGATGCTGGCGAACTACAAGGAAGCCTGGCTCCTCTGTGACACCACCACAGAAGCTCAGGGGAGCCCTGGAGACCGTGCTGATGCTATTGAACCTGATGCAACCCTGCCTCCTCTGTGACACCACAGAACCTCTTGGAGCCCTGGAGACCGTGGTGATGCTATGGAACCTGATGCAACCCTGCCTCCTCTGTGACACCACAGAACCTCTGGGAGCCCTGGAGACCGTGCTGATGCTATGGAACCTGATGCAACCCTGCCTCCACTGTGACACCACAGAAGCTCAGGGAGCCCTGGAGACTGTGGTGATGCTATGGAACCTGATGCAACCCTGCCTCCACTGTGACACCACAGAACCTCTGGGAGCCCTGGAGACCGTGCTGATGCTATGGAACCTGATGCAACCCTGCCTCCACTGTGACACCACAGAAGCTCGGGGAGCTCTGCAGACCGTGGGGATGCTGGCGAAGCTGACGGAACCCTGGGCACCACAGTGACGCTATGGAACCTGGTGGAACCGAGGGGCCACAGTGACACTGTGGGGCCTTTTGGAAGCAACAGGACCCTGGTGGGAAGCCACGGGATGATTAATCCTGCACGAACCTGCTCCAGGTGGGCTCCTCTCTCCCGGCTTCCACAGGTGCTGCTAGGATCCCACTCCGGCACTGGCTTGGCACGGGCTCACGGCTTCCTTTGGCAATGGCTCTGCTCCAGGATGGCATGCTGCAGAGAATGCAGGTAGATTTTGTGCTCACTCCTGGCATGCAGCTGGACAATAAAGCCTGATCCAGCCCCCCCTCAGCATATGTCCGGCTCTGGCATTGGGGCGGGGCAACTTTGGGAGCAGCCCCAGCCCTGCTCCTGCTCCCGGCTGGGCACCCAGCTGCTGGGACACAGGTGTGTCCTGATGCCACCGTCTACTCCTTTGAGAAGGGGAGGACAGAGTGCATCAGGGAGTTTGGTGTGGCTTACATGCGGCAAGGAGAAGGTGCAGCCCCAAACTGGCTTTCACTTCTAGAACCTTTTGCTATTGCGGGAGCAGCTGCTGGAGCTTTTCAACCGAGCTGCAAGAGTGAAAAGTGTGATGGCATGTCTATCTGAGAAGGAAGGTTCGGTGCCGCAGCCTGTTGTGCACAATTTATATGCTGATAAGAGAAGGGGGTGCTTTTGGAACGTTTTCCTTCCTGACACTTCTGTCTCTGTGAGCTTTAGCTGCTTGGACTCAGGGATACCGAAGGTATGTGAAAGTGACTGGGATGCGAGAATCATGTTGCACAGGGAACAGGGAAGGTCAGCAAATGTTTCCTGTCCTGGCACATCTCTCAGTCTGAACTGCAGCTGCAGATGCTTCACTTCCGCCAAGGACTCTGCCACCTTGAGAGAAGGATGCGCTCTATGGAGTTGAGAAAGAAAGTGCGTCTCACTAGCTTCTTTCCTCTACTTCATAGACAGCAAAGGGGCTATGAAAGGCAGCACTGGCTTTTTGTTCTAGGACTTCTTCTTTACAAGCAGCTGCTGGATGTTTGGAAGGGGGTTTGGGATATGCAAAAATGAGAGGCTAAGATGGTAAGAGGGTAAGATGGAAGTCATCTGGCAAAAGCAGAGCTCACAAAAGGGCCAGCTGAGAAAGCTCTTGCTGCCTACAACTTCAACTGCACCCCTCAAAGCAGCAGCACACACGCTGCTCTCGGCACTTTCCTTCTCAGCTCTACGCACCATCCTAAGCCTTGCCTCTCCCACACTCAGGATCCAAAGACAACGGCACCAGGGACTGCTCACACACTAAAGGCACCAGGACAAAAGGCTCACCAGCTTGGCCTTTGCATTCCCGCTGACAGCTCCACAGCTTGAACTCAGAGAACTGCCTGCTGCCAACAGCCTTTCCAATCACTCTGAGCACCTCATGACAAGGAGTGTGGGGAATGAATCTCCAGCAGCCTCCTGCCCCAGGCTGTCCCCCGGGAGCAGCCCTGCTCCAGGCCGTGACTGCCACCTGCACAGCCAAAGGACCCAGAGCCGGTGTTACACACCACGGCTGTGCCTGGCACAGAGACACCAGTGGCCACACAAGTGGCCATGGCACTGTCCACACACAGTCCCTGCTGCTGCTCCCCCAGCCGCTGGCACCAACTCCCAGCCACCCACTCCTAAAGCCACGGGGCCCACTGGGACACTGCGGGGGCTCGTGGAAGCCAGCGGCCATTGTGACACAGCGGGGCTGCACAGAGCCCACGGTGCTTTGTGACCCGTGGCTCCCAGGAGAGCCTTTGTGATGCTGGGGAACTACAAGGAAGCCTGGCTCCTCTGTGACACCACCACAGAAGCTCAGGGGAGCCCTGGAGACCGTGCTGATGCTATTGAACCTGATGCAACCCTGCCTCCTCTGTGACACCACAGAAGCTCTTGGAGCCCTGGAGACCGTGGTGATGCTATGGAACCTGATGCAACCCTGCCTCCTCTGTGACACCACAGAACCTCTGGGAGCCCTGGAGACCGTGCTGATGCTATGGAACCTGATGCAACCCTGCCTCCACTGTGACACCACAGAAGCTCAGGGAGCCCTGGAGACTGTGGTGATGCTATGGAACCTGATGCAACCCTGCCTCCACTGTGACACCACAGAACCTCTGGGAGCCCTGGAGACCGTGCTGATGCTATGGAACCTGATGCAACCCTGCCTCCACTGTGACACCACAGAAGCTCGGGGAGCTCTGCAGACCGTGGGGATGCTGGCGAAGCTGACGGAACCCTGGGCACCACAGTGACGCTATGGAACCTGGTGGAACCGAGGGGCCACAGTGACACTGTGGGGCCTTTTGGAAGCAACAGGACCCTGGTGGGAAGCCACGGGATGATTAATCCTGCACGAACCTGCTCCAGGTGGGCTCCTCTCTCCCGGCTTCCACAGGTGCTGCTAGGATCCCACTCCGGCACTGGCTTGGCACGGGCTGACGGCTTCCTTTGGCGATGGCTCTGCTCCAGGATGGCATGCTGCAGAGAATGCAGGTAGATTTTGTGCTCACTCCTGGCATGCAGCTGGACAATAAAGCCTGATCCAGCCCCCCCTCAGCATATGTCCGGCTCTGGCATTGGGGCGGGGCAACTTTGGGAGCAGCCCCAGCCCTGCTCCTGCTCCCGGCTGGGCACCCAGCTGCTGGGACACAGGTGTGTCCTGATGCCACCGTCTACTCCTTTGAGAAGGGGAGGACAGAGTGCATCAGGGAGTTTGGTGTGGCTTACATGCGGCAAGGAGAAGGTGCAGCCCCAAACTGGCTTTCACTTCTAGAACCTTTTGCTATTGCGGGAGCAGCTGCTGGAGCTTTTCAACCGAGCTGCAAGAGTGAAAAGTGTGATGGCATGTCTATCTGAGAAGGAAGGTTCGGTGCCGCAGCCTGTTGTGCACAATTTATATGCTGATAAGAGAAGGGGGTGCTTTTGGAACGTTTTCCTTCCTGACACTTCTGTCTCTGTGAGCTTTAGCTGCTTGGACTCAGGGATACCGAAGGTATGTGAAAGTGACTGGGATGCGAGAATCATGTTGCACAGGGAACAGGGAAGGTCAGCAAATGTTTCCTGTCCTGGCACATCTCTCAGTCTGAACTGCAGCTGCAGATGCTTCACTTCCGCCAAGGACTCTGCCACCTTGAGAGAAGGATGCGCTCTATGGAGTTGAGAAAGAAAGTGCGTCTCACTAGCTTCTTTCCTCTACTTCATAGACAGCAAAGGGGCTATGAAAGGCAGCACTGGCTTTTTGTTCTAGGACTTCTTCTTTACAAGCAGCTGCTGGATGTTTGGAAGGGGGTTTGGGATATGCAAAAATGAGAGGCTAAGATGGTAAGAGGGTAAGATGGAAGTCATCTGGCAAAAGCAGAGCTCACAAAAGGGCCAGCTGAGAAAGCTCTTGCTGCCTACAACTTCAACTGCACCCCTCAAAGCAGCAGCACACACGCTGCTCTCGGCACTTTCCTTCTCAGCTCTACGCACCATCCTAAGCCTTGCCTCTCCCACACTCAGGATCCAAAGACAACGGCACCAGGGACTGCTCACACACTAAAGGCACCAGGACAAAAGGCTCACCAGCTTGGCCTTTGCATTCCCGCTGACAGCTCCACAGCTTGAACCCAGAGAACTGCCTGCTGCCAACAGCCTTTCCAATCACTCTGAGCACCTCATGACAAGGAGTGTGGGGAATGAATCTCCAGCAGCCTCCTGCCCCAGGCTGTCCCCCGGGAGCAGCCCTGCTCCAGGCCGTGACTGCCACCTGCACAGCCAAAGGACCCAGAGCCAGTGTTACACACCACGGCTGTGCCTGGCACAGAGACACCAGTGGCCACACAAGTGGCCATGGCACTGTCCACACACAGTCCCTGCTGCTGCTCCCCCAGCCGCTGGCACCAACTCCCAGCCACCCACTCCTAAAGCCACGGGGCCCACTGGGACACTGCGGGGGCTCGTGGAAGCCAGCGGCCATTGTGACACAGCGGGGCTGCACAGAGCCCACGGTGCTTTGTGACCCGTGGCTCCCAGGAGAGCCTTTGTGATGCTGGCGAACTACAAGGAAGCCTGGCTCCTCTGTGACACCACCACAGAAGCTCAGGGGAGCCCTGGAGACCGTGCTGATGCTATTGAACCTGATGCAACCCTGCCTCCTCTGTGACACCACAGAAGCTCTTGGAGCCCTGGAGACCGTGGTGATGCTATGGAACCTGATGCAACCCTGCCTCCTCTGTGACACCACAGAACCTCTGGGAGCCCTGGAGACCGTGCTGATGCTATGGAACCTGATGCAACCCTGCCTCCACTGTGACACCACAGAAGCTCAGGGAGCCCTGGAGACTGTGGTGATGCTATGGAACCTGATGCAACCCTGCCTCCACTGTGACACCACAGAACCTCTGGGAGCCCTGGAGACCGTGCTGATGCTATGGAACCTGATGCAACCCTGCCTCCACTGTGACACCACAGAAGCTCGGGGAGCTCTGCAGACCGTGGGGATGCTGGCGAAGCTGACGGAACCCTGGGCACCACAGTGACGCTATGGAACCTGGTGGAACCGAGGGGCCACAGTGACACTGTGGGGCCTTTTGGAAGCAACAGGACCCTGGTGGGAAGCCACGGGATGATTAATCCTGCACGAACCTGCTCCAGGTGGGCTCCTCTCTCCCGGCTTCCACAGGTGCTGCTAGGATCCCACTCCGGCACTGGCTTGGCACGGGCTCACGGCTTCCTTTGGCAATGGCTCTGCTCCAGGATGGCATGCTGCAGAGAATGCAGGTAGATTTTGTGCTCACTCCTGGCATGCAGCTGGACAATAAAGCCTGATCCAGCCCCCCCTCAGCATATGTCCGGCTCTGGCATTGGGGCGGGGCAACTTTGGGAGCAGCCCCAGCCCTGCTCCTGCTCCCGGCTGGGCACCCAGCTGCTGGGACACAGGTGTGTCCTGATGCCACCGTCTACTCCTTTGAGAAGGGGAGGACAGAGTGCATCAGGGAGTTTGGTGTGGCTTACATGCGGCAAGGAGAAGGTGCAGCCCCAAACTGGCTTTCACTTCTAGAACCTTTTGCTATTGCGGGAGCAGCTGCTGGAGCTTTTCAACCGAGCTGCAAGAGTGAAAAGTGTGATGGCATGTCTATCTGAGAAGGAAGGTTCGGTGCCGCAGCCTGTTGTGCACAATTTATATGCTGATAAGAGAAGGGGGTGCTTTTGGAACGTTTTCCTTCCTGACACTTCTGTCTCTGTGAGCTTTAGCTGCTTGGACTCAGGGATACCGAAGGTATGTGAAAGTGACTGGGATGCGAGAATCATGTTGCACAGGGAACAGGGAAGGTCAGCAAATGTTTCCTGTCCTGGCACATCTCTCAGTCTGAACTGCAGCTGCAGATGCTTCACTTCCGCCAAGGACTCTGCCACCTTGAGAGAAGGATGCGCTCTATGGAGTTGAGAAAGAAAGTGCGTCTCACTAGCTTCTTTCCTCTACTTCATAGACAGCAAAGGGGCTATGAAAGGCAGCACTGGCTTTTTGTTCTAGGACTTCTTCTTTACAAGCAGCTGCTGGATGTTTGGAAGGGGGTTTGGGATATGCAAAAATGAGAGGCTAAGATGGTAAGAGGGTAAGATGGAAGTCATCTGGCAAAAGCAGAGCTCACAAAAGGGCCAGCTGAGAAAGCTCTTGCTGCCTACAACTTCAACTGCACCCCTCAAAGCAGCAGCACACACGCTGCTCTCGGCACTTTCCTTCTCAGCTCTACGCACCATCCTAAGCCTTGCCTCTCCCACACTCAGGATCCAAAGACAACGGCACCAGGGACTGCTCACACACTAAAGGCACCAGGACAAAAGGCTCACCAGCTTGGCCTTTGCATTCCCGCTGACAGCTCCACAGCTTGAACTCAGAGAACTGCCTGCTGCCAACAGCCTTTCCAATCACTCTGAGCACCTCATGACAAGGAGTGTGGGGAATGAATCTCCAGCAGCCTCCTGCCCCAGGCTGTCCCCCGGGAGCAGCCCTGCTCCAGGCCGTGACTGCCACCTGCACAGCCAAAGGACCCAGAGCCGGTGTTACACACCACGGCTGTGCCTGGCACAGAGACACCAGTGGCCACACAAGTGGCCATGGCACTGTCCACACACAGTCCCTGCTGCTGCTCCCCCAGCCGCTGGCACCAACTCCCAGCCACCCACTCCTAAAGCCACGGGGCCCACTGGGACACTGCGGGGGCTCGTGGAAGCCAGCGGCCATTGTGACACAGCGGGGCTGCACAGAGCCCACGGTGCTTTGTGACCCGTGGCTCCCAGGAGAGCCTTTGTGATGCTGGGGAACTACAAGGAAGCCTGGCTCCTCTGTGACACCACCACAGAAGCTCAGGGGAGCCCTGGAGACCGTGCTGATGCTATTGAACCTGATGCAACCCTGCCTCCTCTGTGACACCACAGAAGCTCTTGGAGCCCTGGAGACCGTGGTGATGCTATGGAACCTGATGCAACCCTGCCTCCTCTGTGACACCACAGAACCTCTGGGAGCCCTGGAGACCGTGCTGATGCTATGGAACCTGATGCAACCCTGCCTCCACTGTGACACCACAGAAGCTCAGGGAGCCCTGGAGACTGTGGTGATGCTATGGAACCTGATGCAACCCTGCCTCCACTGTGACACCACAGAACCTCTGGGAGCCCTGGAGACCGTGCTGATGCTATGGAACCTGATGCAACCCTGCCTCCACTGTGACACCACAGAAGCTCGGGGAGCTCTGCAGACCGTGGGGATGCTGGCGAAGCTGACGGAACCCTGGGCACCACAGTGACGCTATGGAACCTGGTGGAACCGAGGGGCCACAGTGACACTGTGGGGCCTTTTGGAAGCAACAGGACCCTGGTGGGAAGCCACGGGATGATTAATCCTGCACGAACCTGCTCCAGGTGGGCTCCTCTCTCCCGGCTTCCACAGGTGCTGCTAGGATCCCACTCCGGCACTGGCTTGGCACGGGCTGACGGCTTCCTTTGGCGATGGCTCTGCTCCAGGATGGCATGCTGCAGAGAATGCAGGTAGATTTTGTGCTCACTCCTGGCATGCAGCTGGACAATAAAGCCTGATCCAGCCCCCCCTCAGCATATGTCCGGCTCTGGCATTGGGGCGGGGCAACTTTGGGAGCAGCCCCAGCCCTGCTCCTGCTCCCGGCTGGGCACCCAGCTGCTGGGACACAGGTGTGTCCTGATGCCACCGTCTACTCCTTTGAGAAGGGGAGGACAGAGTGCATCAGGGAGTTTGGTGTGGCTTACATGCGGCAAGGAGAAGGTGCAGCCCCAAACTGGCTTTCACTTCTAGAACCTTTTGCTATTGCGGGAGCAGCTGCTGGAGCTTTTCAACCGAGCTGCAAGAGTGAAAAGTGTGATGGCATGTCTATCTGAGAAGGAAGGTTCGGTGCCGCAGCCTGTTGTGCACAATTTATATGCTGATAAGAGAAGGGGGTGCTTTTGGAACGTTTTCCTTCCTGACACTTCTGTCTCTGTGAGCTTTAGCTGCTTGGACTCAGGGATACCGAAGGTATGTGAAAGTGACTGGGATGCGAGAATCATGTTGCACAGGGAACAGGGAAGGTCAGCAAATGTTTCCTGTCCTGGCACATCTCTCAGTCTGAACTGCAGCTGCAGATGCTTCACTTCCGCCAAGGACTCTGCCACCTTGAGAGAAGGATGCGCTCTATGGAGTTGAGAAAGAAAGTGCGTCTCACTAGCTTCTTTCCTCTACTTCATAGACAGCAAAGGGGCTATGAAAGGCAGCACTGGCTTTTTGTTCTAGGACTTCTTCTTTACAAGCAGCTGCTGGATGTTTGGAAGGGGGTTTGGGATATGCAAAAATGAGAGGCTAAGATGGTAAGAGGGTAAGATGGAAGTCATCTGGCAAAAGCAGAGCTCACAAAAGGGCCAGCTGAGAAAGCTCTTGCTGCCTACAACTTCAACTGCACCCCTCAAAGCAGCAGCACACACGCTGCTCTCGGCACTTTCCTTCTCAGCTCTACGCACCATCCTAAGCCTTGCCTCTCCCACACTCAGGATCCAAAGACAACGGCACCAGGGACTGCTCACACACTAAAGGCACCAGGACAAAAGGCTCACCAGCTTGGCCTTTGCATTCCCGCTGACAGCTCCACAGCTTGAACCCAGAGAACTGCCTGCTGCCAACAGCCTTTCCAATCACTCTGAGCACCTCATGACAAGGAGTGTGGGGAATGAATCTCCAGCAGCCTCCTGCCCCAGGCTGTCCCCCTGGAGCAGCCCTGCTCCAGGCCGTGACTGCCACCTGCACAGCCAAAGGACCCAGAGCCGGTGTTACACACCACGGCTGTGCCTGGCACAGAGACACCAGTGGCCACACAAGTGGCCATGGCACTGTCCACACACAGTCCCTGCTGCTGCTCCCCCAGCCGCTGGCACCAACTCCCAGCCACCCACTCCTAAAGCCACGGGGCCCACTGGGACACTGCGGGGGCTCGTGGAAGCCAGCGGCCATTGTGACACAGCGGGGCTGCACAGAGCCCACGGTGCTTTGTGACCCGTGGCTCCCAGGAGAGCCTTTGTGATGCTGGCGAACTACAAGGAAGCCTGGCTCCTCTGTGACACCACCACAGAAGCTCAGGGGAGCCCTGGAGACCGTGCTGATGCTATTGAACCTGATGCAACCCTGCCTCCTCTGTGACACCACAGAAGCTCTTGGAGCCCTGGAGACCGTGGTGATGCTATGGAACCTGATGCAACCCTGCCTCCTCTGTGACACCACAGAACCTCTGGGAGCCCTGGAGACCGTGCTGATGCTATGGAACCTGATGCAACCCTGCCTCCACTGTGACACCACAGAAGCTCAGGGAGCCCTGGAGACTGTGGTGATGCTATGGAACCTGATGCAACCCTGCCTCCACTGTGACACCACAGAACCTCTGGGAGCCCTGGAGACCGTGCTGATGCTATGGAACCTGATGCAACCCTGCCTCCACTGTGACACCACAGAAGCTCGGGGAGCTCTGCAGACCGTGGGGATGCTGGCGAAGCTGACGGAACCCTGGGCACCACA
The DNA here is from genome assembly GCF_041296385.1 of Aphelocoma coerulescens. Lineage (NCBI taxonomy): Eukaryota > Metazoa > Chordata > Aves > Passeriformes > Corvidae > Aphelocoma > Aphelocoma coerulescens. The sequence goes on from NW_027184068.1 coordinate 382,650, forward strand.
GTGACGCTATGGAACCTGGTGGAACCGAGGGGCCACAGTGACACTGTGGGGCCTTTTGGAAGCAACAGGACCCTGGTGGGAAGCCACGGGATGATTAATCCTGCACGAACCTGCTCCAGGTGGGCTCCTCTCTCCCGGCTTCCACAGGTGCTGCTAGGATCCCACTCCGGCACTGGCTTGGCACGGGCTCACGGCTTCCTTTGGCAATGGCTCTGCTCCAGGATGGCATGCTGCAGAGAATGCAGGTAGATTTTGTGCTCACTCCTGGCATGCAGCTGGACAATAAAGCCTGATCCAGCCCCCCCTCAGCATATGTCCGGCTCTGGCATTGGGGCGGGGCAACTTTGGGAGCAGCCCCAGCCCTGCTCCTGCTCCCGGCTGGGCACCCAGCTGCTGGGACACAGGTGTGTCCTGATGCCACCGTCTACTCCTTTGAGAAGGGGAGGACAGAGTGCATCAGGGAGTTTGGTGTGGCTTACATGCGGCAAGGAGAAGGTGCAGCCCCAAACTGGCTTTCACTTCTAGAACCTTTTGCTATTGCGGGAGCAGCTGCTGGAGCTTTTCAACCGAGCTGCAAGAGTGAAAAGTGTGATGGCATGTCTATCTGAGAAGGAAGGTTCGGTGCCGCAGCCTGTTGTGCACAATTTATATGCTGATAAGAGAAGGGGGTGCTTTTGGAACGTTTTCCTTCCTGACACTTCTGTCTCTGTGAGCTTTAGCTGCTTGGACTCAGGGATACCGAAGGTATGTGAAAGTGACTGGGATGCGAGAATCATGTTGCACAGGGAACAGGGAAGGTCAGCAAATGTTTCCTGTCCTGGCACATCTCTCAGTCTGAACTGCAGCTGCAGATGCTTCACTTCCGCCAAGGACTCTGCCACCTTGAGAGAAGGATGCGCTCTATGGAGTTGAGAAAGAAAGTGCGTCTCACTAGCTTCTTTCCTCTACTTCATAGACAGCAAAGGGGCTATGAAAGGCAGCACTGGCTTTTTGTTCTAGGACTTCTTCTTTACAAGCAGCTGCTGGATGTTTGGAAGGGGGTTTGGGATATGCAAAAATGAGAGGCTAAGATGGTAAGAGGGTAAGATGGAAGTCATCTGGCAAAAGCAGAGCTCACAAAAGGGCCAGCTGAGAAAGCTCTTGCTGCCTACAACTTCAACTGCACCCCTCAAAGCAGCAGCACACACGCTGCTCTCGGCACTTTCCTTCTCAGCTCTACGCACCATCCTAAGCCTTGCCTCTCCCACACTCAGGATCCAAAGACAACGGCACCAGGGACTGCTCACACACTAAAGGCACCAGGACAAAAGGCTCACCAGCTTGGCCTTTGCATTCCCGCTGACAGCTCCACAGCTTGAACTCAGAGAACTGCCTGCTGCCAACAGCCTTTCCAATCACTCTGAGCACCTCATGACAAGGAGTGTGGGGAATGAATCTCCAGCAGCCTCCTGCCCCAGGCTGTCCCCCGGGAGCAGCCCTGCTCCAGGCCGTGACTGCCACCTGCACAGCCAAAGGACCCAGAGCCGGTGTTACACACCACGGCTGTGCCTGGCACAGAGACACCAGTGGCCACACAAGTGGCCATGGCACTGTCCACACACAGTCCCTGCTGCTGCTCCCCCAGCCGCTGGCACCAACTCCCAGCCACCCACTCCTAAAGCCACGGGGCCCACTGGGACACTGCGGGGGCTCGTGGAAGCCAGCGGCCATTGTGACACAGCGGGGCTGCACAGAGCCCACGGTGCTTTGTGACCCGTGGCTCCCAGGAGAGCCTTTGTGATGCTGGGGAACTACAAGGAAGCCTGGCTCCTCTGTGACACCACCACAGAAGCTCAGGGGAGCCCTGGAGACCGTGCTGATGCTATTGAACCTGATGCAACCCTGCCTCCTCTGTGACACCACAGAAGCTCTTGGAGCCCTGGAGACCGTGGTGATGCTATGGAACCTGATGCAACCCTGCCTCCTCTGTGACACCACAGAACCTCTGGGAGCCCTGAAGACCGTGCTGATGCTATGGAACCTGATGCAACCCTGCCTCCACTGTGACACCACAGAAGCTCAGGGAGCCCTGGAGACTGTGGTGATGCTATGGAACCTGATGCAACCCTGCCTCCACTGTGACACCACAGAACCTCTGGGAGCCCTGGAGACCGTGCTGATGCTATGGAACCTGATGCAACCCTGCCTCCACTGTGACACCACAGAAGCTCGGGGAGCTCTGCAGACCGTGGGGATGCTGGCGAAGCTGACGGAACCCTGGGCACCACAGTGACGCTATGGAACCTGGTGGAACCGAGGGGCCACAGTGACACTGTGGGGCCTTTTGGAAGCAACAGGACCCTGGTGGGAAGCCACGGGATGATTAATCCTGCACGAACCTGCTCCAGGTGGGCTCCTCTCTCCCGGCTTCCACAGGTGCTGCTAGGATCCCACTCCGGCACTGGCTTGGCACGGGCTGACGGCTTCCTTTGGCGATGGCTCTGCTCCAGGATGGCATGCTGCAGAGAATGCAGGTAGATTTTGTGCTCACTCCTGGCATGCAGCTGGACAATAAAGCCTGATCCAGCCCCCCCTCAGCATATGTCCGGCTCTGGCATTGGGGCGGGGCAACTTTGGGAGCAGCCCCAGCCCTGCTCCTGCTCCCGGCTGGGCACCCAGCTGCTGGGACACAGGTGTGTCCTGATGCCACCGTCTACTCCTTTGAGAAGGGGAGGACAGAGTGCATCAGGGAGTTTGGTGTGGCTTACATGCGGCAAGGAGAAGGTGCAGCCCCAAACTGGCTTTCACTTCTAGAACCTTTTGCTATTGCGGGAGCAGCTGCTGGAGCTTTTCAACCGAGCTGCAAGAGTGAAAAGTGTGATGGCATGTCTATCTGAGAAGGAAGGTTCGGTGCCGCAGCCTGTTGTGCACAATTTATATGCTGATAAGAGAAGGGGGTGCTTTTGGAACGTTTTCCTTCCTGACACTTCTGTCTCTGTGAGCTTTAGCTGCTTGGACTCAGGGATACCGAAGGTATGTGAAAGTGACTGGGATGCGAGAATCATGTTGCACAGGGAACAGGGAAGGTCAGCAAATGTTTCCTGTCCTGGCACATCTCTCAGTCTGAACTGCAGCTGCAGATGCTTCACTTCCGCCAAGGACTCTGCCACCTTGAGAGAAGGATGCGCTCTATGGAGTTGAGAAAGAAAGTGCGTCTCACTAGCTTCTTTCCTCTACTTCATAGACAGCAAAGGGGCTATGAAAGGCAGCACTGGCTTTTTGTTCTAGGACTTCTTCTTTACAAGCAGCTGCTGGATGTTTGGAAGGGGGTTTGGGATATGCAAAAATGAGAGGCTAAGATGGTAAGAGGGTAAGATGGAAGTCATCTGGCAAAAGCAGAGCTCACAAAAGGGCCAGCTGAGAAAGCTCTTGCTGCCTACAACTTCAACTGCACCCCTCAAAGCAGCAGCACACACGCTGCTCTCGGCACTTTCCTTCTCAGCTCTACGCACCATCCTAAGCCTTGCCTCTCCCACACTCAGGATCCAAAGACAACGGCACCAGGGACTGCTCACACACTAAAGGCACCAGGACAAAAGGCTCACCAGCTTGGCCTTTGCATTCCCGCTGACAGCTCCACAGCTTGAACCCAGAGAACTGCCTGCTGCCAACAGCCTTTCCAATCACTCTGAGCACCTCATGACAAGGAGTGTGGGGAATGAATCTCCAGCAGCCTCCTGCCCCAGGCTGTCCCCCGGGAGCAGCCCTGCTCCAGGCCGTGACTGCCACCTGCACAGCCAAAGGACCCAGAGCCGGTGTTACACACCACGGCTGTGCCTGGCACAGAGACACCAGTGGCCACACAAGTGGCCATGGCACTGTCCACACACAGTCCCTGCTGCTGCTCCCCCAGCCGCTGGCACCAACTCCCAGCCACCCACTCCTAAAGCCACGGGGCCCACTGGGACACTGCGGGGGCTCGTGGAAGCCAGCGGCCATTGTGACACAGCGGGGCTGCACAGAGCCCACGGTGCTTTGTGACCCGTGGCTCCCAGGAGAGCCTTTGTGATGCTGGGGAACTACAAGGAAGCCTGGCTCCTCTGTGACACCACCACAGAAGCTCAGGGGAGCCCTGGAGACCGTGCTGATGCTATTGAACCTGATGCAACCCTGCCTCCTCTGTGACACCACAGAAGCTCTTGGAGCCCTGGAGACCGTGGTGATGCTATGGAACCTGATGCAACCCTGCCTCCTCTGTGACACCACAGAACCTCTGGGAGCCCTGGAGACCGTGCTGATGCTATGGAACCTGATGCAACCCTGCCTCCACTGTGACACCACAGAAGCTCAGGGAGCCCTGGAGACTGTGGTGATGCTATGGAACCTGATGCAACCCTGCCTCCACTGTGACACCACAGAACCTCTGGGAGCCCTGGAGACCGTGCTGATGCTCTGGAACCTGATGCAACCCTGCCTCCACTGTGACACCACAGAAGCTCGGGGAGCTCTGCAGACCGTGGGGATGCTGGCGAAGCTGACGGAACCCTGGGCACCACAGTGACGCTATGGAACCTGGTGGAACCGAGGGGCCACAGTGACACTGTGGGGCCTTTTGGAAGCAACAGGACCCTGGTGGGAAGCCACGGGATGATTAATCCTGCACGAACCTGCTCCAGGTGGGCTCCTCTCTCCCGGCTTCCACAGGTGCTGCTAGGATCCCACTCCGGCACTGGCTTGGCACGGGCTCACGGCTTCCTTTGGCAATGGCTCTGCTCCAGGATGGCATGCTGCAGAGAATGCAGGTAGATTTTGTGCTCACTCCTGGCATGCAGCTGGACAATAAAGCCTGATCCAGCCCCCCCTCAGCATATGTCCGGCTCTGGCATTGGGGCGGGGCAACTTTGGGAGCAGCCCCAGCCCTGCTCCTGCTCCCGGCTGGGCACCCAGCTGCTGGGACACAGGTGTGTCCTGATGCCACCGTCTACTCCTTTGAGAAGGGGAGGACAGAGTGCATCAGGGAGTTTGGTGTGGCTTACATGCGGCAAGGAGAAGGTGCAGCCCCAAACTGGCTTTCACTTCTAGAACCTTTTGCTATTGCGGGAGCAGCTGCTGGAGCTTTTCAACCGAGCTGCAAGAGTGAAAAGTGTGATGGCATGTCTATCTGAGAAGGAAGGTTCGGTGCCGCAGCCTGTTGTGCACAATTTATATGCTGATAAGAGAAGGGGGTGCTTTTGGAACGTTTTCCTTCCTGACACTTCTGTCTCTGTGAGCTTTAGCTGCTTGGACTCAGGGATACCGAAGGTATGTGAAAGTGACTGGGATGCGAGAATCATGTTGCACAGGGAACAGGGAAGGTCAGCAAATGTTTCCTGTCCTGGCACATCTCTCAGTCTGAACTGCAGCTGCAGATGCTTCACTTCCGCCAAGGACTCTGCCACCTTGAGAGAAGGATGCGCTCTATGGAGTTGAGAAAGAAAGTGCGTCTCACTAGCTTCTTTCCTCTACTTCATAGACAGCAAAGGGGCTATGAAAGGCAGCACTGGCTTTTTGTTCTAGGACTTCTTCTTTACAAGCAGCTGCTGGATGTTTGGAAGGGGGTTTGGGATATGCAAAAATGAGAGGCTAAGATGGTAAGAGGGTAAGATGGAAGTCATCTGGCAAAAGCAGAGCTCACAAAAGGGCCAGCTGAGAAAGCTCTTGCTGCCTACAACTTCAACTGCACCCCTCAAAGCAGCAGCACACACGCTGCTCTCGGCACTTTCCTTCTCAGCTCTACGCACCATCCTAAGCCTTGCCTCTCCCACACTCAGGATCCAAAGACAACGGCACCAGGGACTGCTCACACACTAAAGGCACCAGGACAAAAGGCTCACCAGCTTGGCCTTTGCATTCCCGCTGACAGCTCCACAGCTTGAACCCAGAGAACTGCCTGCTGCCAACAGCCTTTCCAATCACTCTGAGCACCTCATGACAAGGAGTGTGGGGAATGAATCTCCAGCAGCCTCCTGCCCCAGGCTGTCCCCCGGGAGCAGCCCTGCTCCAGGCCGTGACTGCCACCTGCACAGCCAAAGGACCCAGAGCCGGTGTTACACACCACGGCTGTGCCTGGCACAGAGACACCAGTGGCCACACAAGTGGCCATGGCACTGTCCACACACAGTCCCTGCTGCTGCTCCCCCAGCCGCTGGCACCAACTCCCAGCCACCCACTCCTAAAGCCACGGGGCCCACTGGGACACTGCGGGGGCTCGTGGAAGCCAGCGGCCATTGTGACACAGCGGGGCTGCACAGAGCCCACGGTGCTTTGTGACCCGTGGCTCCCAGGAGAGCCTTTGTGATGCTGGCGAACTACAAGGAAGCCTGGCTCCTCTGTGACACCACCACAGAAGCTCAGGGGAGCCCTGGAGACCGTGCTGATGCTATTGAACCTGATGCAACCCTGCCTCCTCTGTGACACCACAGAAGCTCTTGGAGCCCTGGAGACCGTGGTGATGCTATGGAACCTGATGCAACCCTGCCTCCTCTGTGACACCACAGAACCTCTGGGAGCCCTGGAGACCGTGCTGATGCTATGGAACCTGATGCAACCCTGCCTCCACTGTGACACCACAGAAGCTCAGGGAGCCCTGGAGACTGTGGTGATGCTATGGAACCTGATGCAACCCTGCCTCCACTGTGACACCACAGAACCTCTGGGAGCCCTGGAGACCGTGCTGATGCTATGGAACCTGATGCAACCCTGCCTCCACTGTGACACCACAGAAGCTCGGGGAGCTCTGCAGACCGTGGGGATGCTGGCGAAGCTGACGGAACCCTGGGCACCACAGTGACGCTATGGAACCTGGTGGAACCGAGGGGCCACAGTGACACTGTGGGGCCTTTTGGAAGCAACAGGACCCTGGTGGGAAGCCACGGGATGATTAATCCTGCACGAACCTGCTCCAGGTGGGCTCCTCTCTCCCGGCTTCCACAGGTGCTGCTAGGATCCCACTCCGGCACTGGCTTGGCACGGGCTCACGGCTTCCTTTGGCAATGGCTCTGCTCCAGGATGGCATGCTGCAGAGAATGCAGGTAGATTTTGTGCTCACTCCTGGCATGCAGCTGGACAATAAAGCCTGATCCAGCCCCCCCTCAGCATATGTCCGGCTCTGGCATTGGGGCGGGGCAACTTTGGGAGCAGCCCCAGCCCTGCTCCTGCTCCCGGCTGGGCACCCAGCTGCTGGGACACAGGTGTGTCCTGATGCCACCGTCTACTCCTTTGAGAAGGGGAGGACAGAGTGCATCAGGGAGTTTGGTGTGGCTTACATGCGGCAAGGAGAAGGTGCAGCCCCAAACTGGCTTTCACTTCTAGAACCTTTTGCTATTGCGGGAGCAGCTGCTGGAGCTTTTCAACCGAGCTGCAAGAGTGAAAAGTGTGATGGCATGTCTATCTGAGAAGGAAGGTTCGGTGCCGCAGCCTGTTGTGCACAATTTATATGCTGATAAGAGAAGGGGGTGCTTTTGGAACGTTTTCCTTCCTGACACTTCTGTCTCTGTGAGCTTTAGCTGCTTGGACTCAGGGATACCGAAGGTATGTGAAAGTGACTGGGATGCGAGAATCATGTTGCACAGGGAACAGGGAAGGTCAGCAAATGTTTCCTGTCCTGGCACATCTCTCAGTCTGAACTGCAGCTGCAGATGCTTCACTTCCGCCAAGGACTCTGCCACCTTGAGAGAAGGATGCGCTCTATGGAGTTGAGAAAGAAAGTGCGTCTCACTAGCTTCTTTCCTCTACTTCATAGACAGCAAAGGGGCTATGAAAGGCAGCACTGGCTTTTTGTTCTAGGACTTCTTCTTTACAAGCAGCTGCTGGATGTTTGGAAGGGGGTTTGGGATATGCAAAAATGAGAGGCTAAGATGGTAAGAGGGTAAGATGGAAGTCATCTGGCAAAAGCAGAGCTCACAAAAGGGCCAGCTGAGAAAGCTCTTGCTGCCTACAACTTCAACTGCACCCCTCAAAGCAGCAGCACACACGCTGCTCTCGGCACTTTCCTTCTCAGCTCTACGCACCATCCTAAGCCTTGCCTCTCCCACACTCAGGATCCAAAGACAACGGCACCAGGGACTGCTCACACACTAAAGGCACCAGGACAAAAGGCTCACCAGCTTGGCCTTTGCATTCCCGCTGACAGCTCCACAGCTTGAACTCAGAGAACTGCCTGCTGCCAACAGCCTTTCCAATCACTCTGAGCACCTCATGACAAGGAGTGTGGGGAATGAATCTCCAGCAGCCTCCTGCCCCAGGCTGTCCCCCGGGAGCAGCCCTGCTCCAGGCCGTGACTGCCACCTGCACAGCCAAAGGACCCAGAGCCGGTGTTACACACCACGGCTGTGCCTGGCACAGAGACACCAGTGGCCACACAAGTGGCCATGGCACTGTCCACACACAGTCCCTGCTGCTGCTCCCCCAGCCGCTGGCACCAACTCCCAGCCACCCACTCCTAAAGCCACGGGGCCCACTGGGACACTGCGGGGGCTCGTGGAAGCCAGCGGCCATTGTGACACAGCGGGGCTGCACAGAGCCCACGGTGCTTTGTGACCCGTGGCTCCCAGGAGAGCCTTTGTGATGCTGGGGAACTACAAGGAAGCCTGGCTCCTCTGTGACACCACCACAGAAGCTCAGGGGAGCCCTGGAGACCGTGCTGATGCTATTGAACCTGATGCAACCCTGCCTCCTCTGTGACACCACAGAAGCTCTTGGAGCCCTGGAGACCGTGGTGATGCTATGGAACCTGATGCAACCCTGCCTCCTCTGTGACACCACAGAACCTCTGGGAGCCCTGAAGACCGTGCTGATGCTATGGAACCTGATGCAACCCTGCCTCCACTGTGACACCACAGAAGCTCAGGGAGCCCTGGAGACTGTGGTGATGCTATGGAACCTGATGCAACCCTGCCTCCACTGTGACACCACAGAACCTCTGGGAGCCCTGGAGACCGTGCTGATGCTATGGAACCTGATGCAACCCTGCCTCCACTGTGACACCACAGAAGCTCGGGGAGCTCTGCAGACCGTGGGGATGCTGGCGAAGCTGACGGAACCCTGGGCACCACAGTGACGCTATGGAACCTGGTGGAACCGAGGGGCCACAGTGACACTGTGGGGCCTTTTGGAAGCAACAGGACCCTGGTGGGAAGCCACGGGATGATTAATCCTGCACGAACCTGCTCCAGGTGGGCTCCTCTCTCCCGGCTTCCACAGGTGCTGCTAGGATCCCACTCCGGCACTGGCTTGGCACGGGCTCACGGCTTCCTTTGGCAATGGCTCTGCTCCAGGATGGCATGCTGCAGAGAATGCAGGTAGATTTTGTGCTCACTCCTGGCATGCAGCTGGACAATAAAGCCTGATCCAGCCCCCCCTCAGCATATGTCCGGCTCTGGCATTGGGGCGGGGCAACTTTGGGAGCAGCCCCAGCCCTGCTCCTGCTCCCGGCTGGGCACCCAGCTGCTGGGACACAGGTGTGTCCTGATGCCACCGTCTACTCCTTTGAGAAGGGGAGGACAGAGTGCATCAGGGAGTTTGGTGTGGCTTACATGCGGCAAGGAGAAGGTGCAGCCCCAAACTGGCTTTCACTTCTAGAACCTTTTGCTATTGCGGGAGCAGCTGCTGGAGCTTTTCAACCGAGCTGCAAGAGTGAAAAGTGTGATGGCATGTCTATCTGAGAAGGAAGGTTCGGTGCCGCAGCCTGTTGTGCACAATTTATATGCTGATAAGAGAAGGGGGTGCTTTTGGAACGTTTTCCTTCCTGACACTTCTGTCTCTGTGAGCTTTAGCTGCTTGGACTCAGGGATACCGAAGGTGTGTGAAAGTGACTGGGATGCGAGAATCATGTTGCACAGGGAACAGGGAAGGTCAGCAAATGTTTCCTGTCCTGGCACATCTCTCAGTCTGAACTGCAGCTGCAGATGCTTCACTTCCGCCAAGGACTCTGCCACCTTGAGAGAAGGATGCGCTCTATGGAGTTGAGAAAGAAAGTGCGTCTCACTAGCTTCTTTCCTCTACTTCATAGACAGCAAAGGGGCTATGAAAGGCAGCACTGGCTTTTTGTTCTAGGACTTCTTCTTTACAAGCAGCTGCTGGATGTTTGGAAGGGGGTTTGGGATATGCAAAAATGAGAGGCTAAGATGGTAAGAGGGTAAGATGGAAGTCATCTGGCAAAAGCAGAGCTCACAAAAGGGCCAGCTGAGAAAGCTCTTGCTGCCTACAACTTCAACTGCACCCCTCAAAGCAGCAGCACACACGCTGCTCTCGGCACTTTCCTTCTCAGCTCTACGCACCATCCTAAGCCTTGCCTCTCCCACACTCAGGATCCAAAGACAACGGCACCAGGGACTGCTCACACACTAAAGGCACCAGGACAAAAGGCTCACCAGCTTGGCCTTTGCATTCCCGCTGACAGCTCCACAGCTTGAACCCAGAGAACTGCCTGCTGCCAACAGCCTTTCCAATCACTCTGAGCACCTCATGACAAGGAGTGTGGGGAATGAATCTCCAGCAGCCTCCTGCCCCAGGCTGTCCCCCGGGAGCAGCCCTGCTCCAGGCCGTGACTGCCACCTGCACAGCCAAAGGACCCAGAGCCGGTGTTACACACCACGGCTGTGCCTGGCACAGAGACACCAGTGGCCACACAAGTGGCCATGGCACTGTCCACACACAGTCCCTGCTGCTGCTCCCCCAGCCGCTGGCACCAACTCCCAGCCACCCACTCCTAAAGCCACGGGGCCCACTGGGACACTGCGGGGGCTCGTGGAAGCCAGCGGCCATTGTGACACAGCGGGGCTGCACAGAGCCCACGGTGCTTTGTGACCCGTGGCTCCCAGGAGAGCCTTTGTGATGCTGGGGAACTACAAGGAAGCCTGGCTCCTCTGTGACACCACCACAGAAGCTCAGGGGAGCCCTGGAGACCGTGCTGATGCTATTGAACCTGATGCAACCCTGCCTCCTCTGTGACACCACAGAAGCTCTTGGAGCCCTGGAGACCGTGCTGATGCTATGGAACCTGATGCAACCCTGCCTCCTCTGTGACACCACAGAACCTCTGGGAGCCCTGGAGACCGTGCTGATGCTATTGAACCTGATGCAACCCTGCCTCCTCTGTGACACCACAGAAGCTCTTGGAGCCCTGGAGACCGTGGTGATGCTATGGAACCTGATGCAACCCTGCCTCCTCTGTGACACCACAGAACCTCTGGGAGCCCTGGAGACCGTGCTGATGCTATGGAACCTGATGCAACCCTGCCTCCACTGTGACACCACAGAAGCTCAGGGAGCCCTGGAGACTGTGGTGATGCTATGGAACCTGATGCAACCCTGCCTCCACTGTGACACCACAGAACCTCTGGGAGCCCTGGAGACCGTGCTGATGCTATGGAACCTGATGCAACCCTGCCTCCACTGTGACACCACAGAAGCTCGGGGAGCTCTGCAGACCGTGGGGATGCTGGCGAAGCTGACGGAACCCTGGGCACCACAGTGACGCTATGGAACCTGGTGGAACCGAGGGGCCACAGTGACACTGTGGGGCCTTTTGGAAGCAACAGGACCCTGGTGGGAAGCCACGGGATGATTAATCCTGCACGAACCTGCTCCAGGTGGGCTCCTCTCTCCCGGCTTCCACAGGTGCTGCTAGGATCCCACTCCGGCACTGGCTTGGCACGGGCTGACGGCTTCCTTTGGCGATGGCTCTGCTCCAGGATGGCATGCTGCAGAGAATGCAGGTAGATTTTGTGCTCACTCCTGGCATGCAGCTGGACAATAAAGCCTGATCCAGCCCCCCCTCAGCATATGTCCGGCTCTGGCATTGGGGCGGGGCAACTTTGGGAGCAGCCCCAGCCCTGCTCCTGCTCCCGGCTGGGCACCCAGCTGCTGGGACACAGGTGTGTCCTGATGCCACCGTCTACTCCTTTGAGAAGGGGAGGACAGAGTGCATCAGGGAGTTTGGTGTGGCTTACATGCGGCAAGGAGAAGGTGCAGCCCCAAACTGGCTTTCACTTCTAGAACCTTTTGCTATTGCGGGAGCAGCTGCTGGAGCTTTTCAACCGAGCTGCAAGAGTGAAAAGTGTGATGGCATGTCTATCTGAGAAGGAAGGTTCGGTGCCGCAGCCTGTTGTGCACAATTTATATGCTGATAAGAGAAGGGGGTGCTTTTGGAACGTTTTCCTTCCTGACACTTCTGTCTCTGTGAGCTTTAGCTGCTTGGACTCAGGGATACTGAAGGTATGTGAAAGTGACTGGGATGCGAGAATCATGTTGCACAGGGAACAGGGAAGGTCAGCAAATGTTTCCTGTCCTGGCACATCTCTCAGTCTGAACTGCAGCTGCAGATGCTTCACTTCCGCCAAGGACTCTGCCACCTTGAGAGAAGGATGCGCTCTATGGAGTTGAGAAAGAAAGTGCGTCTCACTAGCTTCTTACCTCTACTTCATAGACAGCAAAGGGGCTATGAAAGGCAGCACTGGCTTTTTGTTCTAGGACTTCTTCTTTACAAGCAGCTGCTGGATGTTTGGAAGGGGGTTTGGGATATGCAAAAATGAGAGGCTAAGATGGTAAGAGGGTAAGATGGAAGTCATCTGGCAAAAGCAGAGCTCACAAAAGGGCCAGCTGAGAAAGCTCTTGCTGCCTACAACTTCAACTGCACCCCTCAAAGCAGCAGCACACACGCTGCTCTCGGCACTTTCCTTCTCAGCTCTACGCACCATCCTAAGCCTTGCCTCTCCCACACTCAGGATCCAAAGACAACGGCACCAGGGACTGCTCACACACTAAAGGCACCAGGACAAAAGGCTCACCAGCTTGGCCTTTGCATTCCCGCTGACAGCTCCACAGCTTGAACCCAGAGAACTGCCTGCTGCCAACAGCCTTTCCAATCACTCTGAGCACCTCATGACAAGGAGTGTGGGGAATGAATCTCCAGCAGCCTCCTGCCCCAGGCTGTCCCCCGGGAGCAGCCCTGCTCCAGGCTGTGACTACCACCTGCACAGCCAAAGGACCCGGAGCCGGTGTTACACACCACGGCTGTGCCTGGCACAGAGACACCAGTGGCCACACAAGTGGCCATGGCACTGTCCACACACAGTCCCTGCTGCTGCTCCCCCAGCCGCTGGCACCAACTCCCAGCCACCCACTCCTAAAGCCACGGGGCCCACTGGGACACTGCGGGGGCTCGTGGAAGCCAGCGGCCATTGTGACACAGCGGGGCTGCACAGAGCCCACGGTGCTTTGTGACCCGTGGCTCCCAGGAGAGCCTTTGTGATGCTGGCGAACTACAAGGAAGCCTGGCTCCTCTGTGACACCACCACAGAAGCTCAGGGGAGCCCTGGAGACCGTGCTGATGCTATTGAACCTGATGCAACCCTGCCTCCTCTGTGACACCACAGAAGCTCTTGGAGCCCTGGAGACCGTGCTGATGCTATGGAACCTGATGCAACCCTGCCTCCTCTGTGACACCACAGAACCTCTGGGAGCCCTGGAGACCGTGCTGATGCTATGGAACCTGATGCAACCCTGCCTCCACTGTGACACCACAGAAGCTCAGGGAGCCCTGGAGACTGTGGTGATGCTATGGAACCTGATGCAACCCTGCCTCCACTGTGACACCACAGAACCTCTGGGAGCCCTGGAGACCGTGCTGATGCTATGGAACCTGATGCAACCCTGCCTCCACTGTGACACCACAGAAGCTCGGGGAGCTCTGCAGACCGTGGGGATGCTGGCGAAGCTGACGGAACCCTGGGCACCACAGTGACGCTATGGAACCTGGTGGAACCGAGGGGCCACAGTGACACTGTGGGGCCTTTTGGAAGCAACAGGACCCTGGTGGGAAGCCACGGGATGATTAATCCTGCACGAACCTGCTCCAGGTGGGCTCCTCTCTCCCGGCTTCCACAGGTGCTGCTAGGATCCCACTCCGGCACTGGCTTGGCACGGGCTCACGGCTTCCTTTGGCAATGGCTCTGCTCCAGGATGGCATGCTGCAGAGAATGCAGGTAGATTTTGTGCTCACTCCTGGCATGCAGCTGGACAATAAAGCCTGATCCAGCCCCCCCTCAGCATATGTCCGGCTCTGGCATTGGGGCGGGGCAACTTTGGGAGCAGCCCCAGCCCTGCTCCTGCTCCCGGCTGGGCACCCAGCTGCTGGGACACAGGTGTGTCCTGATGCCACCGTCTACTCCTTTGAGAAGGGGAGGACAGAGTGCATCAGGGAGTTTGGTGTGGCTTACATGCGGCAAGGAGAAGGTGCAGCCCCAAACTGGCTTTCACTTCTAGAACCTTTTGCTATTGCGGGAGCAGCTGCTGGAGCTTTTCAACCGAGCTGCAAGAGTGAAAAGTGTGATGGCATGTCTATCTGAGAACGAAGGTTCGGTGCCGCAGCCTGTTGTGCACAATTTATATGCTGATAAGAGAAGGGGGTGCTTTTGCAACGTTTTCCTTCCTGACACTTCTGTCTCTGTGAGCTTTAGCTGCTTGGACTCAGGGATACCGAAGGTATGTGAAAGTGACTGGGATGCGAGAATCATGTTGCACAGGGAACAGGGAAGGTCAGCAAATGTTTCCTGTCCTGGCACATCTCTCAGTCTGAACTGCAGCTGCAGATGCTTCACTTCCGCCAAGGACTCTGCCACCTTGAGAGAAGGATGCGCTCTATGGAGTTGAGAAAGAAAGTGCGTCTCACTAGCTTCTTACCTCTACTTCATAGACAGCAAAGGGGCTATGAAAGGCAGCACTGGCTTTTTGTTCTAGGACTTCTTCTTTACAAGCAGCTGCTGGATGTTTGGAAGGGGGTTTGGGATATGCAAAAATGAGAGGCTAAGATGGTAAGAGGGTAAGATGGAAGTCATCTGGCAAAAGCAGAGCTCACAAAAGGGCCAGCTGAGAAAGCTCTTGCTGCCTACAACTTCAACTGCACCCCTCAAAGCAGCAGCACACATGCTGCTCTCGGCACTTTCCTTCTCAGCTCTACGCACCATCCTAAGCCTTGCCTCTCCCACACTCAGGATCCAAAGACAACGGCACCAGGGACTGCTCACACACTAAAGGCACCAGGACAAAAGGCTCACCAGCTTGGCCTTTGCATTCCCGCTGACAGCTCCACAGCTTGAACCCAGAGAACTGCCTGCTGCCAACAGCCTTTCCAATCACTCTGAGCACCTCATGACAAGGAGTGTGGGGAATGAATCTCCAGCAGCCTCCTGCCCCAGGCTGTCCCCCGGGAGCAGCCCTGCTCCAGGCCGTGACTGCCACCTGCACAGCCAAAGGACCCAGAGCCGGTGTTACACACCACGGCTGTGCCTGGCACAGAGACACCAGTGGCCACACAAGTGGCCATGGCACTGTCCACACACAGTCCCTGCTGCTGCTCCCCCAGCCGCTGGCACCAACTCCCAGCCACCCACTCCTAAAGCCACGGGGCCCACTGGGACACTGCGGGGGCTCGTGGAAGCCAGCGGCCATTGTGACACAGCGGGGCTGCACAGAGCCCACGGTGCTTTGTGACCCGTGGCTCCCAGGAGAGCCTTTGTGATGCTGGGGAACTACAAGGAAGCCTGGCTCCTCTGTGACACCACCACAGAAGCTCAGGGGAGCCCTGGAGACCGTGCTGATGCTATTGAACCTGATGCAACCCTGCCTCCTCTGTGACACCACAGAAGCTCTTGGAGCCCTGGAGACCGTGGTGATGCTATGGAACCTGATGCAACCCTGCCTCCTCTGTGACACCACAGAACCTCTGGGAGCCCTGGAGACCGTGCTGATGCTATGGAACCTGATGCAACCCTGCCTCCACTGTGACACCACAGAAGCTCAGGGAGCCCTGGAGACTGTGGTGATGCTATGGAACCTGATGCAACCCTGCCTCCACTGTGACACCACAGAACCTCTGGGAGCCCTGGAGACCGTGCTGATGCTATGGAACCTGATGCAACCCTGCCTCCACTGTGACACCACAGAAGCTCGGGGAGCTCTGCAGACCGTGGGGATGCTGGCGAAGCTGACGGAACCCTGGGCACCACAGTGACGCTATGGAACCTGGTGGAACCGAGGGGCCACAGTGACACTGTGGGGCCTTTTGGAAGCAACAGGACCCTGGTGGGAAGCCACGGGATGATTAATCCTGCACGAACCTGCTCCAGGTGGGCTCCTCTCTCCCGGCTTCCACAGGTGCTGCTAGGATCCCACTCCGGCACTGGCTTGGCACGGGCTCACGGCTTCCTTTGGCAATGGCTCTGCTCCAGGATGGCATGCTGCAGAGAATGCAGGTAGATTTTGTGCTCACTCCTGGCATGCAGCTGGACAATAAAGCCTGATCCAGCCCCCCCTCAGCATATGTCCGGCTCTGGCATTGGGGCGGGGCAACTTTGGGAGCAGCCCCAGCCCTGCTCCTGCTCCCGGCTGGGCACCCAGCTGCTGGGACACAGGTGTGTCCTGATGCCACCGTCTACTCCTTTGAGAAGGGGAGGACAGAGTGCATCAGGGAGTTTGGTGTGGCTTACATGCGGCAAGGAGAAGGTGCAGCCCCAAACTGGCTTTCACTTCTAGAACCTTTTGCTATTGCGGGAGCAGCTGCTGGAGCTTTTCAACCGAGCTGCAAGAGTGAAAAGTGTGATGGCATGTCTATCTGAGAAGGAAGGTTCGGTGCCGCAGCCTGTTGTGCACAATTTATATGCTGATAAGAGAAGGGGGTGCTTTTGGAACGTTTTCCTTCCTGACACTTCTGTCTCTGTGAGCTTTAGCTGCTTGGACTCAGGGATACTGAAGGTATGTGAAAGTGACTGGGATGCGAGAATCATGTTGCACAGGGAACAGGGAAGGTCAGCAAATGTTTCCTGTCCTGGCACATCTCTCAGTCTGAACTGCAGCTGCAGATGCTTCACTTCCGCCAAGGACTCTGCCACCTTGAGAGAAGGATGCGCTCTATGGAGTTGAGAAAGAAAGTGCGTCTCACTAGCTTCTTACCTCTACTTCATAGACAGCAAAGGGGCTATGAAAGGCAGCACTGGCTTTTTGTTCTAGGACTTCTTCTTTACAAGCAGCTGCTGGATGTTTGGAAGGGGGTTTGGGATATGCAAAAATGAGAGGCTAAGATGGTAAGAGGGTAAGATGGAAGTCATCTGGCAAAAGCAGAGCTCACAAAAGGGCCAGCTGAGAAAGCTCTTGCTGCCTACAACTTCAACTGCACCCCTCAAAGCAGCAGCACACACGCTGCTCTCGGCACTTTCCTTCTCAGCTCTACGCACCATCCTAAGCCTTGCCTCTCCCACACTCAGGATCCAAAGACAACGGCACCAGGGACTGCTCACACACTAAAGGCACCAGGACAAAAGGCTCACCAGCTTGGCCTTTGCATTCCCGCTGACAGCTCCACAGCTTGAACCCAGAGAACTGCCTGCTGCCAACAGCCTTTCCAATCACTCTGAGCACCTCATGACAAGGAGTGTGGGGAATGAATCTCCAGCAGCCTCCTGCCCCAGGCTGTCCCCCGGGAGCAGCCCTGCTCCAGGCTGTGACTACCACCTGCACAGCCAAAGGACCCGGAGCCGGTGTTACACACCACGGCTGTGCCTGGCACAGAGACACCAGTGGCCACACAAGTGGCCATGGCACTGTCCACACACAGTCCCTGCTGCTGCTCCCCCAGCCGCTGGCACCAACTCCCAGCCACCCACTCCTAAAGCCACGGGGCCCACTGGGACACTGCGGGGGCTCGTGGAAGCCAGCGGCCATTGTGACACAGCGGGGCTGCACAGAGCCCACGGTGCTTTGTGACCCGTGGCTCCCAGGAGAGCCTTTGTGATGCTGGCGAACTACAAGGAAGCCTGGCTCCTCTGTGACACCACCACAGAAGCTCAGGGGAGCCCTGGAGACCGTGCTGATGCTATTGAACCTGATGCAACCCTGCCTCCTCTGTGACACCACAGAAGCTCTTGGAGCCCTGGAGACCGTGGTGATGCTATGGAACCTGATGCAACCCTGCCTCCTCTGTGACACCACAGAACCTCTGGGAGCCCTGGAGACCGTGCTGATGCTATGGAACCTGATGCAACCCTGCCTCCACTGTGACACCACAGAAGCTCAGGGAGCCCTGGAGACTGTGGTGATGCTATGGAACCTGATGCAACCCTGCCTCCACTGTGACACCACAGAACCTCTGGGAGCCCTGGAGACCGTGCTGATGCTATGGAACCTGATGCAACCCTGCCTCCACTGTGACACCACAGAAGCTCGGGGAGCTCTGCAGACCGTGGGGATGCTGGCGAAGCTGACGGAACCCTGGGCACCACAGTGACGCTATGGAACCTGGTGGAACCGAGGGGCCACAGTGACACTGTGGGGCCTTTTGGAAGCAACAGGACCCTGGTGGGAAGCCACGGGATGATTAATCCTGCACGAACCTGCTCCAGGTGGGCTCCTCTCTCCCGGCTTCCACAGGTGCTGCTAGGATCCCACTCCGGCACTGGCTTGGCACGGGCTCACGGCTTCCTTTGGCAATGGCTCTGCTCCAGGATGGCATGCTGCAGAGAATGCAGGTAGATTTTGTGCTCACTCCTGGCATGCAGCTGGACAATAAAGCCTGATCCAGCCCCCCCTCAGCATATGTCCGGCTCTGGCATTGGGGCGGGGCAACTTTGGGAGCAGCCCCAGCCCTGCTCCTGCTCCCGGCTGGGCACCCAGCTGCTGGGACACAGGTGTGTCCTGATGCCACCGTCTACTCCTTTGAGAAGGGGAGGACAGAGTGCATCAGGGAGTTTGGTGTGGCTTACATGCGGCAAGGAGAAGGTGCAGCCCCAAACTGGCTTTCACTTCTAGAACCTTTTGCTATTGCGGGAGCAGCTGCTGGAGCTTTTCAACCGAGCTGCAAGAGTGAAAAGTGTGATGGCATGTCTATCTGAGAACGAAGGTTCGGTGCCGCAGCCTGTTGTGCACAATTTATATGCTGATAAGAGAAGGGGGTGCTTTTGCAACGTTTTCCTTCCTGACACTTCTGTCTCTGTGAGCTTTAGCTGCTTGGACTCAGGGATACCGAAGGTATGTGAAAGTGACTGGGATGCGAGAATCATGTTGCACAGGGAACAGGGAAGGTCAGCAAATGTTTCCTGTCCTGGCACATCTCTCAGTCTGAACTGCAGCTGCAGATGCTTCACTTCCGCCAAGGACTCTGCCACCTTGAGAGAAGGATGCGCTCTATGGAGTTGAGAAAGAAAGTGCGTCTCACTAGCTTCTTACCTCTACTTCATAGACAGCAAAGGGGCTATGAAAGGCAGCACTGGCTTTTTGTTCTAGGACTTCTTCTTTACAAGCAGCTGCTGGATGTTTGGAAGGGGGTTTGGGATATGCAAAAATGAGAGGCTAAGATGGTAAGAGGGTAAGATGGAAGTCATCTGGCAAAAGCAGAGCTCACAAAAGGGCCAGCTGAGAAAGCTCTTGCTGCCTACAACTTCAACTGCACCCCTCAAAGCAGCAGCACACATGCTGCTCTCGGCACTTTCCTTCTCAGCTCTACGCACCATCCTAAGCCTTGCCTCTCCCACACTCAGGATCCAAAGACAACGGCACCAGGGACTGCTCACACACTAAAGGCACCAGGACAAAAGGCTCACCAGCTTGGCCTTTGCATTCCCGCTGACAGCTCCACAGCTTGAACCCAGAGAACTGCCTGCTGCCAACAGCCTTTCCAATCACTCTGAGCACCTCATGACAAGGAGTGTGGGGAATGAATCTCCAGCAGCCTCCTGCCCCAGGCTGTCCCCCGGGAGCAGCCCTGCTCCAGGCCGTGACTGCCACCTGCACAGCCAAAGGACCCAGAGCCGGTGTTACACACCACGGCTGTGCCTGGCACAGAGACACCAGTGGCCACACAAGTGGCCATGGCACTGTCCACACACAGTCCCTGCTGCTGCTCCCCCAGCCGCTGGCACCAACTCCCAGCCACCCACTCCTAAAGCCACGGGGCCCACTGGGACACTGCGGGGGCTCGTGGAAGCCAGCGGCCATTGTGACACAGCGGGGCTGCACAGAGCCCACGGTGCTTTGTGACCCGTGGCTCCCAGGAGAGCCTTTGTGATGCTGGGGAACTACAAGGAAGCCTGGCTCCTCTGTGACACCACCACAGAAGCTCAGGGGAGCCCTGGAGACCGTGCTGATGCTATTGAACCTGATGCAACCCTGCCTCCTCTGTGACACCACAGAAGCTCTTGGAGCCCTGGAGACCGTGGTGATGCTATGGAACCTGATGCAACCCTGCCTCCTCTGTGACACCACAGAACCTCTGGGAGCCCTGGAGACCGTGCTGATGCTATGGAACCTGATGCAACCCTGCCTCCACTGTGACACCACAGAAGCTCAGGGAGCCCTGGAGACTGTGGTGATGCTATGGAACCTGATGCAACCCTGCCTCCACTGTGACACCACAGAACCTCTGGGAGCCCTGGAGACCGTGCTGATGCTATGGAACCTGATGCAACCCTGCCTCCACTGTGACACCACAGAAGCTCGGGGAGCTCTGCAGACCGTGGGGATGCTGGCGAAGCTGACGGAACCCTGGGCACCACAGTGACGCTATGGAACCTGGTGGAACCGAGGGGCCACAGTGACACTGTGGGGCCTTTTGGAAGCAACAGGACCCTGGTGGGAAGCCACGGGATGATTAATCCTGCACGAACCTGCTCCAGGTGGGCTCCTCTCTCCCGGCTTCCACAGGTGCTGCTAGGATCCCACTCCGGCACTGGCTTGGCACGGGCTCACGGCTTCCTTTGGCAATGGCTCTGCTCCAGGATGGCATGCTGCAGAGAATGCAGGTAGATTTTGTGCTCACTCCTGGCATGCAGCTGGACAATAAAGCCTGATCCAGCCCCCCCTCAGCATATGTCCGGCTCTGGCATTGGGGCGGGGCAACTTTGGGAGCAGCCCCAGCCCTGCTCCTGCTCCCGGCTGGGCACCCAGCTGCTGGGACACAGGTGTGTCCTGATGCCACCGTCTACTCCTTTGAGAAGGGGAGGACAGAGCGCATCAGGGAGTTTGGTGTGGCTTACATGCGGCAAGGAGAAGGTGCAGCCCCAAACTGGCTTTCACTTCTAGAACCTTTTGCTATTGCGGGAGCAGCTGCTGGAGCTTTTCAACCGAGCTGCAAGAGTGAAAAGTGTGATGGCATGTCTATCTGAGAAGGAAGGTTCGGTGCCGCAGCCTGTTGTGCACAATTTATATGCTGATAAGAGAAGGGGGTGCTTTTGCAACGTTTTCCTTCCTGACACTTCTGTCTCTGTGAGCTTTAGCTGCTTGGACTCAGGGATACCGAAGGTGTGTGAAAGTGACTGGGATGCGAGAATCATGTTGCACAGGGAACAGGGAAGGTCAGCAAATGTTTCCTGTCCTGGCACATCTCTCAGTCTGAACTGCAGCTGCAGATGCTTCACTTCCGCCAAGGACTCTGCCACCTTGAGAGAAGGATGCGCTCTATGGAGTTGAGAAAGAAAGTGCGTCTCACTAGCTTCTTTCCTCTACTTCATAGACAGCAAAGGGGCTATGAAAGGCAGCACTGGCTTTTTGTTCTAGGACTTCTTCTTTACAAGCAGCTGCTGGATGTTTGGAAGGGGGTTTGGGATATGCAAAAATGAGAGGCTAAGATGGTAAGAGGGTAAGATGGAAGTCATCTGGCAAAAGCAGAGCTCACAAAAGGGCCAGCTGAGAAAGCTCTTGCTGCCTACAACTTCAACTGCACCCCTCAAAGCAGCAGCACACACGCTGCTCTCGGCACTTTCCTTCTCAGCTCTACGCACCATCCTAAGCCTTGCCTCTCCCACACTCAGGATCCAAAGACAACGGCACCAGGGACTGCTCACACACTAAAGGCACCAGGACAAAAGGCTCACCAGCTTGGCCTTTGCATTCCCGCTGACAGCTCCACAGCTTGAACCCAGAGAACTGCCTGCTGCCAACAGCCTTTCCAATCACTCTGAGCACCTCATGACAAGGAGTGTGGGGAATGAATCTCCAGCAGCCTCCTGCCCCAGGCTGTCCCCCGGGAGCAGCCCTGCTCCAGGCCGTGACTGCCACCTGCACAGCCAAAGGACCCAGAGCCGGTGTTACACACCACGGCTGTGCCTGGCACAGAGACACCAGTGGCCACACAAGTGGCCATGGCACTGTCCACACACAGTCCCTGCTGCTGCTCCCCCAGCCGCTGGCACCAACTCCCAGCCACCCACTCCTAAAGCCACGGGGCCCACTGGGACACTGCGGGGGCTCGTGGAAGCCAGCGGCCATTGTGACACAGCGGGGCTGCACAGAGCCCACGGTGCTTTGTGACCCGTGGCTCCCAGGAGAGCCTTTGTGATGCTGGGGAACTACAAGGAAGCCTGGCTCCTCTGTGACACCACCACAGAAGCTCAGGGGAGCCCTGGAGACCGTGCTGATGCTATTGAACCTGATGCAACCCTGCCTCCTCTGTGACACCACAGAAGCTCTTGGAGCCCTGGAGACCGTGGTGATGCTATGGAACCTGATGCAACCCTGCCTCCTCTGTGACACCACAGAACCTCTGGGAGCCCTGGAGACCGTGCTGATGCTATGGAACCTGATGCAACCCTGCCTCCACTGTGACACCACAGAAGCTCAGGGAGCCCTGGAGACTGTGGTGATGCTATGGAACCTGATGCAACCCTGCCTCCACTGTGACACCACAGAACCTCTGGGAGCCCTGGAGACCGTGCTGATGCTATGGAACCTGATGCAACCCTGCCTCCACTGTGACACCACAGAAGCTCGGGGAGCTCTGCAGACCGTGGGGATGCTGGCGAAGCTGACGGAACCCTGGGCACCACAGTGACGCTATGGAACCTGGTGGAACCGAGGGGCCACAGTGACACTGTGGGGCCTTTTGGAAGCAACAGGACCCTGGTGGGAAGCCACGGGATGATTAATCCTGCACGAACCTGCTCCAGGTGGGCTCCTCTCTCCCGGCTTCCACAGGTGCTGCTAGGATCCCACTTCAGCACTGGCTTGGCACGGGCTCACGGCTTCCTTTGGCAATGGCTCTGCTCCAGGATGGCATGCTGCAGAGAATGCAGGTAGATTTTGTGCTCACTCCTGGCATGCAGCTGGACAATAAAGCCTGATCCAGCCCCCCCTCAGCATATGTCCGGCTCTGGCATTGGGGCGGGGCAACTTTGGGAGCAGCCCCAGCCCTGCTCCTGCTCCCGGCTGGGCACCCAGCTGCTGGGACACAGGTGTGTCCTGATGCCACCGTCTACTCCTTTGAGAAGGGGAGGACAGAGTGCATCAGGGAGTTTGGTGTGGCTTACATGCGGCAAGGAGAAGGTGCAGCCCCAAACTGGCTTTCACTTCTAGAACCTTTTGCTATTGCGGGAGCAGCTGCTGGAGCTTTTCAACCGAGCTGCAAGAGTGAAAAGTGTGATGGCATGTCTATCTGAGAAGGAAGGTTCGGTGCCGCAGCCTGTTGTGCACAATTTATATGCTGATAAGAGAAGGGGGTGCTTTTGCAACGTTTTCCTTCCTGACACTTCTGTCTCTGTGAGCTTTAGCTGCTTGGACTCAGGGATACCGAAGGTATGTGAAAGTGACTGGGATGCGAGAATCATGTTGCACAGGGAACAGGGAAGGTCAGCAAATGTTTCCTGTCCTGGCACATCTCTCAGTCTGAACTGCAGCTGCAGATGCTTCACTTCCGCCAAGGACTCTGCCACCTTGAGAGAAGGATGCGCTCTATGGAGTTGAGAAAGAAAGTGCGTCTCACTAGCTTCTTACCTCTACTTCATAGACAGCAAAGGGGCTATGAAAGGCAGCACTGGCTTTTTGTTCTAGGACTTCTTCTTTACAAGCAGCTGCTGGATGTTTGGAAGGGGGTTTGGGATATGCAAAAATGAGAGGCTAAGATGGTAAGAGGGTAAGATGGAAGTCATCTGGCAAAAGCAGAGCTCACAAAAGGGCCAGCTGAGAAAGCTCTTGCTGCCTACAACTTCAACTGCACCCCTCAAAGCAGCAGCACACATGCTGCTCTCGGCACTTTCCTTCTCAGCTCTACGCACCATCCTAAGCCTTGCCTCTCCCACACTCAGGATCCAAAGACAACGGCACCAGGGACTGCTCACACACTAAAGGCACCAGGACAAAAGGCTCACCAGCTTGGCCTTTGCATTCCCGCTGACAGCTCCACAGCTTGAACCCAGAGAACTGCCTGCTGCCAACAGCCTTTCCAATCACTCTGAGCACCTCATGACAAGGAGTGTGGGGAATGAATCTCCAGCAGCCTCCTGCCCCAGGCTGTCCCCCGGGAGCAGCCCTGCTCCAGGCTGTGACTACCACCTGCACAGCCAAAGGACCCGGAGCCGGTGTTACACACCACGGCTGTGCCTGGCACAGAGACACCAGTGGCCACACAAGTGGCCATGGCACTGTCCACACACAGTCCCTGCTGCTGCTCCCCCAGCCGCTGGCACCAACTCCCAGCCACCCACTCCTAAAGCCACGGGGCCCACTGGGACACTGCGGGGGCTCGTGGAAGCCAGCGGCCATTGTGACACAGCGGGGCTGCACAGAGCCCACGGTGCTTTGTGACCCGTGGCTCCCAGGAGAGCCTTTGTGATGCTGGGGAACTACAAGGAAGCCTGGCTCCTCTGTGACACCACCACAGAAGCTCAGGGGAGCCCTGGAGACCGTGCTGATGCTATTGAACCTGATGCAACCCTGCCTCCTCTGTGACACCACAGAAGCTCTTGGAGCCCTGGAGACCGTGGTGATGCTATGGAACCTGATGCAACCCTGCCTCCTCTGTGACACCACAGAACCTCTGGGAGCCCTGGAGACCGTGGTGATGCTATGGAACCTGATGCAACCCTGCCTCCACTGTGACACCACAGAACCTCTGGGAGCCCTGGAGACTGTGGTGATGCTATGGAACCTGATGCAACCCTGCCTCCACTGTGACACCACAGAACCTCTGGGAGCCCTGGAGACCGTGCTGATGCTATGGAACCTGATGCAACCCTGCCTCCACTGTGACACCACAGAAGCTCGGGGAGCTCTGCAGACCGTGGGGATGCTGGCGAAGCTGACGGAACCCTGGGCACCACAGTGACGCTATGGAACCTGGTGGAACCGAGGGGCCACAGTGACACTGTGGGGCCTTTTGGAAGCAACAGGACCCTGGTGGGAAGCCACGGGATGATTAATCCTGCACGAACCTGCTCCAGGTGGGCTCCTCTCTCCCGGCTTCCACAGGTGCTGCTAGGATCCCACTCCGGCACTGGCTTGGCACGGGCTGACGGCTTCCTTTGGCGATGGCTCTGCTCCAGGATGGCATGCTGCAGAGAATGCAGGTAGATTTTGTGCTCACTCCTGGCATGCAGCTGGACAATAAAGCCTGATCCAGCCCCCCCTCAGCATATGTCCGGCTCTGGCATTGGGGCGGGGCAACTTTGGGAGCAGCCCCAGCCCTGCTCCTGCTCCCGGCTGGGCACCCAGCTGCTGGGACACAGGTGTGTCCTGATGCCACCGTCTACTCCTTTGAGAAGGGGAGGACAGAGCGCATCAGGGAGTTTGGTGTGGCTTACATGCGGCAAGGAGAAGGTGCAGCCCCAAACTGGCTTTCACTTCTAGAACCTTTTGCTATTGCGGGAGCAGCTGCTGGAGCTTTTCAACCGAGCTGCAAGAGTGAAAAGTGTGATGGCATGTCTATCTGAGAAGGAAGGTTCGGTGCCGCAGCCTGTTGTGCACAATTTATATGCTGATAAGAGAAGGGGGTGCTTTTGGAACGTTTTCCTTCCTGACACTTCTGTCTCTGTGAGCTTTAGCTGCTTGGACTCAGGGATACCGAAGGTATGTGAAAGTGACTGGGATGCGAGAATCATGTTGCACAGGGAACAGGGAAGGTCAGCAAATGTTTCCTGTCCTGGCACATCTCTCAGTCTGAACTGCAGCTGCAGATGCTTCACTTCCGCCAAGGACTCTGCCACCTTGAGAGAAGGATGCGCTCTATGGAGTTGAGAAAGAAAGTGCGTCTCACTAGCTTCTTACCTCTACTTCATAGACAGCAAAGGGGCTATGAAAGGCAGCACTGGCTTTTTGTTCTAGGACTTCTTCTTTACAAGCAGCTGCTGGATGTTTGGAAGGGGGTTTGGGATATGCAAAAATGAGAGGCTAAGATGGTAAGAGGGTAAGATGGAAGTCATCTGGCAAAAGCAGAGCTCACAAAAGGGCCAGCTGAGAAAGCTCTTGCTGCCTACAACTTCAACTGCACCCCTCAAAGCAGCAGCACACATGCTGCTCTCGGCACTTTCCTTCTCAGCTCTACGCACCATCCTAAGCCTTGCCTCTCCCACACTCAGGATCCAAAGACAACGGCACCAGGGACTGCTCACACACTAAAGGCACCAGGACAAAAGGCTCACCAGCTTGGCCTTTGCATTCCCGCTGACAGCTCCACAGCTTGAACCCAGAGAACTGCCTGCTGCCAACAGCCTTTCCAATCACTCTGAGCACCTCATGACAAGGAGTGTGGGGAATGAATCTCCAGCAGCCTCCTGCCCCAGGCTGTCCCCCGGGAGCAGCCCTGCTCCAGGCCGTGACTGCCACCTGCACAGCCAAAGGACCCAGAGCCGGTGTTACACACCACTCTCTGTGTGTACCACCATCTGCCTGGCACAGAGACACCAGTGGCCACACAAGTGGCCATGGCACTGTCCACACACAGTCCCTGCTGCTGCTCCCCCAGCCGCTGGCACCAACTCCCAGCCACCCACTCCTAAAGCCACGGGGCCCACTGGGACACTGCGGGGGCTCGTGGAAGCCAGCGGCCATTGTGACACAGCGGGGCTGCACAGAGCCCACGGTGCTTTGTGACCCGTGGCTCCCAGGAGAGCCTTTGTGATGCTGGGGAACTACAAGGAAGCCTGGCTCCTCTGTGACACCACCACAGAAGCTCAGGGGAGCCCTGGAGACCGTGCTGATGCTATTGAACCTGATGCAACCCTGCCTCCTCTGTGACACCACAGAAGCTCTTGGAGCCCTGGAGACCGTGCTGATGCTATGGAACCTGATGCAACCCTGCCTCCTCTGTGACACCACAGAACCTCTGGGAGCCCTGGAGACCGTGGTGATGCTATGGAACCTGATGCAACCCTGCCTCCACTGTGACACCACAGAAGCTCAGGGAGCCCTGGAGACTGTGGTGATGCTATGGAACCTGATGCAACCCTGCCTCCACTGTGACACCACAGAACCTCTGGGAGCCCTGGAGACCGTGCTGATGCTATGGAACCTGATGCAACCCTGCCTCCACTGTGACACCACAGAAGCTCGGGGAGCTCTGCAGACCGTGGGGATGCTGGCGAAGCTGACGGAACCCTGGGCACCACAGTGACGCTATGGAACCTGGTGGAACCGAGGGGCCACAGTGACACTGTGGGGCCTTTTGGAAGCAACAGGACCCTGGTGGGAAGCCACGGGATGATTAATCCTGCACGAACCTGCTCCAGGTGGGCTCCTCTCTCCCGGCTTCCACAGGTGCTGCTAGGATCCCACTCCGGCACTGGCTTGGCACGGGCTCACGGCTTCCTTTGGCAATGGCTCTGCTCCAGGATGGCATGCTGCAGAGAATGCAGGTAGATTTTGTGCTCACTCCTGGCATGCAGCTGGACAATAAAGCCTGATCCAGCCCCCCCTCAGCATATGTCCGGCTCTGGCATTGGGGCGGGGCAACTTTGGGAGCAGCCCCAGCCCTGCTCCTGCTCCCGGCTGGGCACCCAGCTGCTGGGACACAGGTGTGTCCTGATGCCACCGTCTACTCCTTTGAGAAGGGGAGGACAGAGCGCATCAGGGAGTTTGGTGTGGCTTACATGCGGCAAGGAGAAGGTGCAGCCCCAAACTGGCTTTCACTTCTAGAACCTTTTGCTATTGCGGGAGCAGCTGCTGGAGCTTTTCAACCGAGCTGCAAGAGTGAAAAGTGTGATGGCATGTCTATCTGAGAAGGAAGGTTCGGTGCCGCAGCCTGTTGTGCACAATTTATATGCTGATAAGAGAAGGGGGTGCTTTTGCAACGTTTTCCTTCCTGACACTTCTGTCTCTGTGAGCTTTAGCTGCTTGGACTCAGGGATACCGAAGGTGTGTGAAAGTGACTGGGATGCGAGAATCATGTTGCACAGGGAACAGGGAAGGTCAGCAAATGTTTCCTGTCCTGGCACATCTCTCAGTCTGAACTGCAGCTGCAGATGCTTCACTTCCGCCAAGGACTCTGCCACCTTGAGAGAAGGATGCGCTCTATGGAGTTGAGAAAGAAAGTGCGTCTCACTAGCTTCTTTCCTCTACTTCATAGACAGCAAAGGGGCTATGAAAGGCAGCACTGGCTTTTTGTTCTAGGACTTCTTCTTTACAAGCAGCTGCTGGATGTTTGGAAGGGGGTTTGGGATATGCAAAAATGAGAGGCTAAGATGGTAAGAGGGTAAGATGGAAGTCATCTGGCAAAAGCAGAGCTCACAAAAGGGCCAGCTGAGAAAGCTCTTGCTGCCTACAACTTCAACTGCACCCCTCAAAGCAGCAGCACACACGCTGCTCTTGGCACTTTCCTTCTCAGCTCTACGCACCATCCTAAGCCTTGCCTCTCCCACACTCAGGATCCAAAGACAACGGCACCAGGGACTGCTCACACACTAAAGGCACCAGGACAAAAGGCTCACCAGCTTGGCCTTTGCATTCCCGCTGACAGCTCCACAGCTTGAACCCAGAGAACTGCCTGCTGCCAACAGCCTTTCCAATCACTCTGAGCACCTCATGACAAGGAGTGTGGGGAATGAATCTCCAGCAGCCTCCTGCCCCAGGCTGTCCCCCGGGAGCAGCCCTGCTCCAGGCCGTGACTGCCACCTGCACAGCCAAAGGACCCAGAGCCGGTGTTACACACCACGGCTGTGCCTGGCACAGAGACACCAGTGGCCACACAAGTGGCCATGGCACTGTCCACACACAGTCCCTGCTGCTGCTCCCCCAGCCGCTGGCACCAACTCCCAGCCACCCACTCCTAAAGCCACGGGGCCCACTGGGACACTGCGGGGGCTCGTGGAAGCCAGCGGCCATTGTGACACAGCGGGGCTGCACAGAGCCCACGGTGCTTTGTGACCCGTGGCTCCCAGGAGAGCCTTTGTGATGCTGGGGAACTACAAGGAAGCCTGGCTCCTCTGTGACACCACCACAGAAGCTCAGGGGAGCCCTGGAGACCGTGCTGATGCTATTGAACCTGATGCAACCCTGCCTCCTCTGTGACACCACAGAAGCTCTTGGAGCCCTGGAGACCGTGGTGATGCTATGGAACCTGATGCAACCCTGCCTCCTCTGTGACACCACAGAACCTCTGGGAGCCCTGGAGACCGTGCTGATGCTATGGAACCTGATGCAACCCTGCCTCCACTGTGACACCACAGAAGCTCAGGGAGCCCTGGAGACTGTGGTGATGCTATGGAACCTGATGCAACCCTGCCTCCACTGTGACACCACAGAACCTCTGGGAGCCCTGGAGACCGTGCTGATGCTATGGAACCTGATGCAACCCTGCCTCCACTGTGACACCACAGAAGCTCGGGGAGCTCTGCAGACCGTGGGGATGCTGGCGAAGCTGACGGAACCCTGGGCACCACAGTGACGCTATGGAACCTGGTGGAACCGAGGGGCCACAGTGACACTGTGGGGCCTTTTGGAAGCAACAGGACCCTGGTGGGAAGCCACGGGATGATTAATCCTGCACGAACCTGCTCCAGGTGGGCTCCTCTCTCCCGGCTTCCACAGGTGCTGCTAGGATCCCACTCCGGCACTGGCTTGGCACGGGCTGACGGCTTCCTTTGGCGATGGCTCTGCTCCAGGATGGCATGCTGCAGAGAATGCAGGTAGATTTTGTGCTCACTCCTGGCATGCAGCTGGACAATAAAGCCTGATCCAGCCCCCCCTCAGCATATGTCCGGCTCTGGCATTGGGGCGGGGCAACTTTGGGAGCAGCCCCAGCCCTGCTCCTGCTCCCGGCTGGGCACCCAGCTGCTGGGACACAGGTGTGTCCTGATGCCACCGTCTACTCCTTTGAGAAGGGGAGGACAGAGTGCATCAGGGAGTTTGGTGTGGCTTACATGCGGCAAGGAGAAGGTGCAGCCCCAAACTGGCTTTCACTTCTAGAACCTTTTGCTATTGCGGGAGCAGCTGCTGGAGCTTTTCAACCGAGCTGCAAGAGTGAAAAGTGTGATGGCATGTCTATCTGAGAAGGAAGGTTCGGTGCCGCAGCCTGTTGTGCACAATTTATATGCTGATAAGAGAAGGGGGTGCTTTTGCAACGTTTTCCTTCCTGACACTTCTGTCTCTGTGAGCTTTAGCTGCTTGGACTCAGGGATACCGAAGGTATGTGAAAGTGACTGGGATGCGAGAATCATGTTGCACAGGGAACAGGGAAGGTCAGCAAATGTTTCCTGTCCTGGCACATCTCTCAGTCTGAACTGCAGCTGCAGATGCTTCACTTCCGCCAAGGACTCTGCCACCTTGAGAGAAAGATGTGCTCTATGGAGTTGAGAAAGAAAGTGCGTCTCACTAGCTTCTTTCCTCTACTTCATAGACAGCAAAGGGGCTATGAAAGGCAGCACTGGCTTTTTGTTCTAGGACTTCTTCTTTACAAGCAGCTGCTGGATGTTTGGAAGGGGGTTTGGGATATGCAAAAATGAGAGGCTAAGATGGTAAGAGGGTAAGATGGAAGTCATCTGGCAAAAGCAGAGCTCACAAAAGGGCCAGCTGAGAAAGCTCTTGCTGCCTACAACTTCAACTGCACCCCTCAAAGCAGCAGCACACATGCTGCTCTCGGCACTTTCCTTCTCAGCTCTACGCACCATCCTAAGCCTTGCCTCT
This sequence comes from Aphelocoma coerulescens, assembly GCF_041296385.1. Taxonomy (NCBI): domain Eukaryota; kingdom Metazoa; phylum Chordata; class Aves; order Passeriformes; family Corvidae; genus Aphelocoma; species Aphelocoma coerulescens. The sequence goes on from NW_027184068.1 coordinate 413,541, forward strand.
CCCACACTCAGGATCCAAAGACAACGGCACCAGGGACTGCTCACACACTAAAGGCACCAGGACAAAAGGCTCACCAGCTTGGCCTTTGCATTCCCGCTGACAGCTCCACAGCTTGAACCCAGAGAACTGCCTGCTGCCAACAGCCTTTCCAATCACTCTGAGCACCTCATGACAAGGAGTGTGGGGAATGAATCTCCAGCAGCCTCCTGCCCCAGGCTGTCCCCCGGGAGCAGCCCTGCTCCAGGCCGTGACTGCCACCTGCACAGCCAAAGGACCCAGAGCCGGTGTTACACACCACGGCTGTGCCTGGCACAGAGACACCAGTGGCCACACAAGTGGCCATGGCACTGTCCACACACAGTCCCTGCTGCTGCTCCCCCAGCCGCTGGCACCAACTCCCAGCCACCCACTCCTAAAGCCACGGGGCCCACTGGGACACTGCGGGGGCTCGTGGAAGCCAGCGGCCATTGTGACACAGCGGGGCTGCACAGAGCCCACGGTGCTTTGTGACCCGTGGCTCCCAGGAGAGCCTTTGTGATGCTGGGGAACTACAAGGAAGCCTGGCTCCTCTGTGACACCACCACAGAAGCTCAGGGGAGCCCTGGAGACCGTGCTGATGCTATTGAACCTGATGCAACCCTGCCTCCTCTGTGACACCACAGAAGCTCTTGGAGCCCTGGAGACCGTGGTGATGCTATGGAACCTGATGCAACCCTGCCTCCTCTGTGACACCACAGAACCTCTGGGAGCCCTGGAGACCGTGCTGATGCTATGGAACCTGATGCAACCCTGCCTCCACTGTGACACCACAGAAGCTCAGGGAGCCCTGGAGACTGTGGTGATGCTATGGAACCTGATGCAACCCTGCCTCCACTGTGACACCACAGAACCTCTGGGAGCCCTGGAGACCGTGCTGATGCTATGGAACCTGATGCAACCCTGCCTCCACTGTGACACCACAGAAGCTCGGGGAGCTCTGCAGACCGTGGGGATGCTGGCGAAGCTGACGGAACCCTGGGCACCACAGTGACGCTATGGAACCTGGTGGAACCGAGGGGCCACAGTGACACTGTGGGGCCTTTTGGAAGCAACAGGACCCTGGTGGGAAGCCACGGGATGATTAATCCTGCACGAACCTGCTCCAGGTGGGCTCCTCTCTCCCGGCTTCCACAGGTGCTGCTAGGATCCCACTCCGGCACCTGCTTGGCACGGGCTCACGGCTTCCTTTGGCAATGGCTCTGCTCCAGGATGGCATGCTGCAGAGAATGCAGGTAGATTTTGTGCTCACTCCTGGCATGCAGCTGGACAATAAAGCCTGATCCAGCCCCCCCTCAGCATATGTCCGGCTCTGGCATTGGGGCGGGGCAACTTTGGGAGCAGCCCCAGCCCTGCTCCTGCTCCCGGCTGGGCACCCAGCTGCTGGGACACAGGTGTGTCCTGATGCCACCGTCTACTCCTTTGAGAAGGGGAGGACAGAGTGCATCAGGGAGTTTGGTGTGGCTTACATGCGGCAAGGAGAAGGTGCAGCCCCAAACTGGCTTTCACTTCTAGAACCTTTTGCTATTGCGGGAGCAGCTGCTGGAGCTTTTCAACCGAGCTGCAAGAGTGAAAAGTGTGATGGCATGTCTATCTGAGAAGGAAGGTTCGGTGCCGCAGCCTGTTGTGCACAATTTATATGCTGATAAGAGAAGGGGGTGCTTTTGCAACGTTTTCCTTCCTGACACTTCTGTCTCTGTGAGCTTTAGCTGCTTGGACTCAGGGATACCGAAGGTGTGTGAAAGTGACTGGGATGCGAGAATCATGTTGCACAGGGAACAGGGAAGGTCAGCAAATGTTTCCTGTCCTGGCACATCTCTCAGTCTGAACTGCAGCTGCAGATGCTTCACTTCCGCCAAGGACTCTGCCACCTTGAGAGAAGGATGCGCTCTATGGAGTTGAGAAAGAAAGTGCGTCTCACTAGCTTCTTTCCTCTACTTCATAGACAGCAAAGGGGCTATGAAAGGCAGCACTGGCTTTTTGTTCTAGGACTTCTTCTTTACAAGCAGCTGCTGGATGTTTGGAAGGGGGTTTGGGATATGCAAAAATGAGAGGCTAAGATGGTAAGAGGGTAAGATGGAAGTCATCTGGCAAAAGCAGAGCTCACAAAAGGGCCAGCTGAGAAAGCTCTTGCTGCCTACAACTTCAACTGCACCCCTCAAAGCAGCAGCACACACGCTGCTCTCGGCACTTTCCTTCTCAGCTCTACGCACCATCCTAAGCCTTGCCTCTCCCACACTCAGGATCCAAAGACAACGGCACCAGGGACTGCTCACACACTAAAGGCACCAGGACAAAAGGCTCACCAGCTTGGCCTTTGCATTCCCGCTGACAGCTCCACAGCTTGAACCCAGAGAACTGCCTGCTGCCAACAGCCTTTCCAATCACTCTGAGCACCTCATGACAAGGAGTGTGGGGAATGAATCTCCAGCAGCCTCCTGCCCCAGGCTGTCCCCCGGGAGCAGCCCTGCTCCAGGCCGTGACTGCCACCTGCACAGCCAAAGGACCCAGAGCCGGTGTTACACACCACGGCTGTGCCTGGCACAGAGACACCAGTGGCCACACAAGTGGCCATGGCACTGTCCACACACAGTCCCTGCTGCTGCTCCCCCAGCCGCTGGCACCAACTCCCAGCCACCCACTCCTAAAGCCACGGGGCCCACTGGGACACTGCGGGGGCTCGTGGAAGCCAGCGGCCATTGTGACACAGCGGGGCTGCACAGAGCCCACGGTGCTTTGTGACCCGTGGCTCCCAGGAGAGCCTTTGTGATGCTGGGGAACTACAAGGAAGCCTGGCTCCTCTGTGACACCACCACAGAAGCTCAGGGGAGCCCTGGAGACCGTGCTGATGCTATTGAACCTGATGCAACCCTGCCTCCTCTGTGACACCACAGAAGCTCTTGGAGCCCTGGAGACCGTGGTGATGCTATGGAACCTGATGCAACCCTGCCTCCTCTGTGACACCACAGAACCTCTGGGAGCCCTGGAGACCGTGCTGATGCTATGGAACCTGATGCAACCCTGCCTCCACTGTGACACCACAGAAGCTCAGGGAGCCCTGGAGACTGTGGTGATGCTATGGAACCTGATGCAACCCTGCCTCCACTGTGACACCACAGAACCTCTGGGAGCCCTGGAGACCGTGCTGATGCTATGGAACCTGATGCAACCCTGCCTCCACTGTGACACCACAGAAGCTCGGGGAGCTCTGCAGACCGTGGGGATGCTGGCGAAGCTGACGGAACCCTGGGCACCACAGTGACGCTATGGAACCTGGTGGAACCGAGGGGCCACAGTGACACTGTGGGGCCTTTTGGAAGCAACAGGACCCTGGTGGGAAGCCACGGGATGATTAATCCTGCACGAACCTGCTCCAGGTGGGCTCCTCTCTCCCGGCTTCCACAGGTGCTGCTAGGATCCCACTCCGGCACTGGCTTGGCACGGGCTCACGGCTTCCTTTGGCGATGGCTCTGCTCCAGGATGGCATGCTGCAGAGAATGCAGGTAGATTTTGTGCTCACTCCTGGCATGCAGCTGGACAATAAAGCCTGATCCAGCCCCCCCTCAGCATATGTCCGGCTCTGGCATTGGGGCGGGGCAACTTTGGGAGCAGCCCCAGCCCTGCTCCTGCTCCCGGCTGGGCACCCAGCTGCTGGGACACAGGTGTGTCCTGATGCCACCGTCTACTCCTTTGAGAAGGGGAGGACAGAGTGCATCAGGGAGTTTGGTGTGGCTTACATGCGGCAAGGAGAAGGTGCAGCCCCAAACTGGCTTTCACTTCTAGAACCTTTTGCTATTGCGGGAGCAGCTGCTGGAGCTTTTCAACCGAGCTGCAAGAGTGAAAAGTGTGATGGCATGTCTATCTGAGAAGGAAGGTTCGGTGCCGCAGCCTGTTGTGCACAATTTATATGCTGATAAGAGAAGGGGGTGCTTTTGCAACGTTTTCCTTCCTGACACTTCTGTCTCTGTGAGCTTTAGCTGCTTGGACTCAGGGATACCGAAGGTATGTGAAAGTGACTGGGATGCGAGAATCATGTTGCACAGGGAACAGGGAAGGTCAGCAAATGTTTCCTGTCCTGGCACATCTCTCAGTCTGAACTGCAGCTGCAGATGCTTCACTTCCGCCAAGGACTCTGCCACCTTGAGAGAAGGATGCGCTCTATGGAGTTGAGAAAGAAAGTGCGTCTCACTAGCTTCTTACCTCTACTTCATAGACAGCAAAGGGGCTATGAAAGGCAGCACTGGCTTTTTGTTCTAGGACTTCTTCTTTACAAGCAGCTGCTGGATGTTTGGAAGGGGGTTTGGGATATGCAAAAATGAGAGGCTAAGATGGTAAGAGGGTAAGATGGAAGTCATCTGGCAAAAGCAGAGCTCACAAAAGGGCCAGCTGAGAAAGCTCTTGCTGCCTACAACTTCAACTGCACCCCTCAAAGCAGCAGCACACATGCTGCTCTCGGCACTTTCCTTCTCAGCTCTACGCACCATCCTAAGCCTTGCCTCTCCCACACTCAGGATCCAAAGACAACGGCACCAGGGACTGCTCACACACTAAAGGCACCAGGACAAAAGGCTCACCAGCTTGGCCTTTGCATTCCCGCTGACAGCTCCACAGCTTGAACCCAGAGAACTGCCTGCTGCCAACAGCCTTTCCAATCACTCTGAGCACCTCATGACAAGGAGTGTGGGGAATGAATCTCCAGCAGCCTCCTGCCCCAGGCTGTCCCCCGGGAGCAGCCCTGCTCCAGGCTGTGACTACCACCTGCACAGCCAAAGGACCCGGAGCCGGTGTTACACACCACGGCTGTGCCTGGCACAGAGACACCAGTGGCCACACAAGTGGCCATGGCACTGTCCACACACAGTCCCTGCTGCTGCTCCCCCAGCCGCTGGCACCAACTCCCAGCCACCCACTCCTAAAGCCACGGGGCCCACTGGGACACTGCGGGGGCTCGTGGAAGCCAGCGGCCATTGTGACACAGCGGGGCTGCACAGAGCCCACGGTGCTTTGTGACCCGTGGCTCCCAGGAGAGCCTTTGTGATGCTGGGGAACTACAAGGAAGCCTGGCTCCTCTGTGACACCACCACAGAAGCTCAGGGGAGCCCTGGAGACCGTGCTGATGCTATTGAACCTGATGCAACCCTGCCTCCTCTGTGACACCACAGAAGCTCTTGGAGCCCTGGAGACCGTGGTGATGCTATGGAACCTGATGCAACCCTGCCTCCTCTGTGACACCACAGAACCTCTGGGAGCCCTGGAGACCGTGCTGATGCTATGGAACCTGATGCAACCCTGCCTCCACTGTGACACCACAGAAGCTCAGGGAGCCCTGGAGACTGTGGTGATGCTATGGAACCTGATGCAACCCTGCCTCCACTGTGACACCACAGAACCTCTGGGAGCCCTGGAGACCGTGCTGATGCTATGGAACCTGATGCAACCCTGCCTCCACTGTGACACCACAGAAGCTCGGGGAGCTCTGCAGACCGTGGGGATGCTGGCGAAGCTGACGGAATCCTGGGCACCACAGTGACGCTATGGAACCTGGTGGAACCGAGGGGCCACAGTGACACTGTGGGGCCTTTTGGAAGCAACAGGACCCTGGTGGGAAGCCACGGGATGATTAATCCTGCACGAACCTGCTCCAGGTGGGCTCCTCTCTCCCGGCTTCCACAGGTGCTGCTAGGATCCCACTCCGGCACTGGCTTGGCACGGGCTGACGGCTTCCTTTGGCAATGGCTCTGCTCCAGGATGGCATGCTGCAGAGAATGCAGGTAGATTTTGTGCTCACTCCTGGCATGCAGCTGGACAATAAAGCCTGATCCAGCCCCCCCTCAGCATATGTCCGGCTCTGGCATTGGGGCGGGGCAACTTTGGGAGCAGCCCCAGCCCTGCTCCTGCTCCCGGCTGGGCACCCAGCTGCTGGGACACAGGTGTGTCCTGATGCCACCGTCTACTCCTTTGAGAAGGGGAGGACAGAGTGCATCAGGGAGTTTGGTGTGGCTTACATGCGGCAAGGAGAAGGTGCAGCCCCAAACTGGCTTTCACTTCTAGAACCTTTTGCTATTGCGGGAGCAGCTGCTGGAGCTTTTCAACCGAGCTGCAAGAGTGAAAAGTGTGATGGCATGTCTATCTGAGAAGGAAGGTTCGGTGCCGCAGCCTGTTGTGCACAATTTATATGCTGATAAGAGAAGGGGGTGCTTTTGCAACGTTTTCCTTCCTGACACTTCTGTCTCTGTGAGCTTTAGCTGCTTGGACTCAGGGATACCGAAGGTATGTGAAAGTGACTGGGATGCGAGAATCATGTTGCACAGGGAACAGGGAAGGTCAGCAAATGTTTCCTGTCCTGGCACATCTCTCAGTCTGAACTGCAGCTGCAGATGCTTCACTTCCGCCAAGGACTCTGCCACCTTGAGAGAAGGATGCGCTCTATGGAGTTGAGAAAGAAAGTGCGTCTCACTAGCTTCTTTCCTCTACTTCATAGACAGCAAAGGGGCTATGAAAGGCAGCACTGGCTTTTTGTTCTAGGACTTCTTCTTTACAAGCAGCTGCTGGATGTTTGGAAGGGGGTTTGGGATATGCAAAAATGAGAGGCTAAGATGGTAAGAGGGTAAGATGGAAGTCATCTGGCAAAAGCAGAGCTCACAAAAGGGCCAGCTGAGAAAGCTCTTGCTGCCTACAACTTCAACTGCACCCCTCAAAGCAGCAGCACACACGCTGCTCTCGGCACTTTCCTTCTCAGCTCTACGCACCATCCTAAGCCTTGCCTCTCCCACACTCAGGATCCAAAGACAACAGCACCAGGGACTGCTCACACACTAAAGGCACCAGGACAAAAGGCTCACCAGCTTGGCCTTTGCATTCCCGCTGACAGCTCCACAGCTTGAACCCAGAGAACTGCCTGCTGCCAACAGCCTTTCCAATCACTCTGAGCACCTCATGACAAGGAGTGTGGGGAATGAATCTCCAGCAGCCTCCTGCCCCAGGCTGTCCCCCGGGAGCAGCCCTGCTCCAGGCCGTGACTGCCACCTGCACAGCCAAAGGACCCAGAGCCGGTGTTACACACCACGGCTGTGCCTGGCACAGAGACACCAGTGGCCACACAAGTGGCCATGGCACTGTCCACACACAGTCCCTGCTGCTGCTCCCCCAGCCGCTGGCACCAACTCCCAGCCACCCACTCCTAAAGCCACGGGGCCCACTGGGACACTGCGGGGGCTCGTGGAAGCCAGCGGCCATTGTGACACAGCGGGGCTGCACAGAGCCCACGGTGCTTTGTGACCCGTGGCTCCCAGGAGAGCCTTTGTGATGCTGGGGAACTACAAGGAAGCCTGGCTCCTCTGTGACACCACCACAGAAGCTCAGGGGAGCCCTGGAGACCGTGCTGATGCTATTGAACCTGATGCAACCCTGCCTCCTCTGTGACACCACAGAAGCTCTTGGAGCCCTGGAGACCGTGGTGATGCTATGGAACCTGATGCAACCCTGCCTCCACTGTGACACCACAGAAGCTCAGGGAGCCCTGGAGACTGTGGTGATGCTATGGAACCTGATGCAACCCTGCCTCCTCTGTGACACCACAGAACCTCTGGGAGCCCTGGAGACCGTGCTGATGCTATGGAACCTGATGCAACCCTGCCTCCACTGTGACACCACAGAAGCTCGGGGAGCTCTGCAGACCGTGGGGATGCTGGCGAAGCTGACGGAACCCTGGGCACCACAGTGACGCTATGGAACCTGGTGGAACCGAGGGGCCACAGTGACACTGTGGGGCCTTTTGGAAGCAACAGGACCCTGGTGGGAAGCCACGGGATGATTAATCCTGCACGAACCTGCTCCAGGTGGGCTCCTCTCTCCCGGCTTCCACAGGTGCTGCTAGGATCCCACTCCGGCACTGGCTTGGCACGGGCTCACGGCTTCCTTTGGCAATGGCTCTGCTCCAGGATGGCATGCTGCAGAGAATGCAGGTAGATTTTGTGCTCACTCCTGGCATGCAGCTGGACAATAAAGCCTGATCCAGCCCCCCCTCAGCATATGTCCGGCTCTGGCATTGGGGCGGGGCAACTTTGGGAGCAGCCCCAGCCCTGCTCCTGCTCCCGGCTGGGCACCCAGCTGCTGGGACACAGGTGTGTCCTGATGCCACCGTCTACTCCTTTGAGAAGGGGAGGACAGAGTGCATCAGGGAGTTTGGTGTGGCTTACATGCGGCAAGGAGAAGGTGCAGCCCCAAACTGGCTTTCACTTCTAGAACCTTTTGCTATTGCGGGAGCAGCTGCTGGAGCTTTTCAACCGAGCTGCAAGAGTGAAAAGTGTGATGGCATGTCTATCTGAGAAGGAAGGTTCGGTGCCGCAGCCTGATGTGCACAATTTATATGCTGATAAGAGAAGGGGGTGCTTTTGGAACGTTTTCCTTCCTGACACTTCTGTCTCTGTGAGCTTTAGCTGCTTGGACTCAGGGATACCGAAGGTATGTGAAAGTGACTGGGATGCGAGAATCATGTTGCACAGGGAACAGGGAAGGTCAGCAAATGTTTCCTGTCCTGGCACATCTCTCAGTCTGAACTGCAGCTGCAGATGCTTCACTTCCGCCAAGGACTCTGCCACCTTGAGAGAAGGATGTGCTCTATGGAGTTGAGAAAGAAAGTGCGTCTCACTAGCTTCTTTCCTCTACTTCATAGACAGCAAAGGGGCTATGAAAGGCAGCACTGGCTTTTTGTTCTAGGACTTCTTCTTTACAAGCAGCTGCTGGATGTTTGGAAGGGGGTTTGGGATATGCAAAAATGAGAGGCTAAGATGGTAAGAGGGTAAGATGGAAGTCATCTGGCAAAAGCAGAGCTCACAAAAGGGCCAGCTGAGAAAGCTCTTGCTGCCTACAACTTCAACTGCACCCCTCAAAGCAGCAGCACACATGCTGCTCTCGGCACTTTCCTTCTCAGCTCTACGCACCATCCTAAGCCTTGCCTCTCCCACACTCAGGATCCAAAGACAACGGCACCAGGGACTGCTCACACACTAAAGGCACCAGGACAAAAGGCTCACCAGCTTGGCCTTTGCATTCCCGCTGACAGCTCCACAGCTTGAACCCAGAGAACTGCCTGCTGCCAACAGCCTTTCCAATCACTCTGAGCACCTCATGACAAGGAGTGTGGGGAATGAATCTCCAGCAGCCTCCTGCCCCAGGCTGTCCCCCGGGAGCAGCCCTGCTCCAGGCCGTGACTGCCACCTGCACAGCCAAAGGACCCAGAGCCGGTGTTACACACCACGGCTGTGCCTGGCACAGAGACACCAGTGGCCACACAAGTGGCCATGGCACTGTCCACACACAGTCCCTGCTGCTGCTCCCCCAGCCGCTGGCACCAACTCCCAGCCACCCACTCCTAAAGCCACGGGGCCCACTGGGACACTGCGGGGGCTCGTGGAAGCCAGCGGCCATTGTGACACAGCGGGGCTGCACAGAGCCCACGGTGCTTTGTGACCCGTGGCTCCCAGGAGAGCCTTTGTGATGCTGGGGAACTACAAGGAAGCCTGGCTCCTCTGTGACACCACCACAGAAGCTCAGGGGAGCCCTGGAGACCGTGCTGATGCTATTGAACCTGATGCAACCCTGCCTCCTCTGTGACACCACAGAAGCTCTTGGAGCCCTGGAGACCGTGGTGATGCTATGGAACCTGATGCAACCCTGCCTCCTCTGTGACACCACAGAACCTCTGGGAGCCCTGGAGACCGTGCTGATGCTATGGAACCTGATGCAACCCTGCCTCCACTGTGACACCACAGAAGCTCAGGGAGCCCTGGAGACTGTGGTGATGCTATGGAACCTGATGCAACCCTGCCTCCACTGTGACACCACAGAACCTCTGGGAGCCCTGGAGACCGTGCTGATGCTATGGAACCTGATGCAACCCTGCCTCCACTGTGACACCACAGAAGCTCGGGGAGCTCTGCAGACCGTGGGGATGCTGGCGAAGCTGACGGAACCCTGGGCACCACAGTGACGCTATGGAACCTGGTGGAACCGAGGGGCCACAGTGACACTGTGGGGCCTTTTGGAAGCAACAGGACCCTGGTGGGAAGCCACGGGATGATTAATCCTGCACGAACCTGCTCCAGGTGGGCTCCTCTCTCCCGGCTTCCACAGGTGCTGCTAGGATCCCACTCCGGCACTGGCTTGGCACGGGCTCACGGCTTCCTTTGGCAATGGCTCTGCTCCAGGATGGCATGCTGCAGAGAATGCAGGTAGATTTTGTGCTCACTCCTGGCATGCAGCTGGACAATAAAGCCTGATCCAGCCCCCCCTCAGCATATGTCCGGCTCTGGCATTGGGGCGGGGCAACTTTGGGAGGAGCCCCAGCCCTGCTCCTGCTCCCGGCTGGGCACCCAGCTGCTGGGACACAGGTGTGTCCTGATGCCACCGTCTACTCCTTTGAGAAGGGGAGGACAGAGTGCATCAGGGAGTTTGGTGTGGCTTACATGCGGCAAGGAGAAGGTGCAGCCCCAAACTGGCTTTCACTTCTAGAACCTTTTGCTATTGCGGGAGCAGCTGCTGGAGCTTTTCAACCGAGCTGCAAGAGTGAAAAGTGTGATGGCATGTCTATCTGAGAAGGAAGGTTCGGTGCCGCAGCCTGTTGTGCACAATTTATATGCTGATAAGAGAAGGGGGTGCTTTTGCAACGTTTTCCTTCCTGACACTTCTGTCTCTGTGAGCTTTAGCTGCTTGGACTCAGGGATACCGAAGGTGTGTGAAAGTGACTGGGATGCGAGAATCATGTTGCACAGGGAACAGGGAAGGTCAGCAAATGTTTCCTGTCCTGGCACATCTCTCAGTCTGAACTGCAGCTGCAGATGCTTCACTTCCGCCAAGGACTCTGCCACCTTGAGAGAAGGATGCGCTCTATGGAGTTGAGAAAGAAAGTGCGTCTCACTAGCTTCTTTCCTCTACTTCATAGACAGCAAAGGGGCTATGAAAGGCAGCACTGGCTTTTTGTTCTAGGACTTCTTCTTTACAAGCAGCTGCTGGATGTTTGGAAGGGGGTTTGGGATATGCAAAAATGAGAGGCTAAGATGGTAAGAGGGTAAGATGGAAGTCATCTGGCAAAAGCAGAGCTCACAAAAGGGCCAGCTGAGAAAGCTCTTGCTGCCTACAACTTCAACTGCACCCCTCAAAGCAGCAGCACACACGCTGCTCTCGGCACTTTCCTTCTCAGCTCTACGCACCATCCTAAGCCTTGCCTCTCCCACACTCAGGATCCAAAGACAACGGCACCAGGGACTGCTCACACACTAAAGGCACCAGGACAAAAGGCTCACCAGCTTGGCCTTTGCATTCCCGCTGACAGCTCCACAGCTTGAACCCAGAGAACTGCCTGCTGCCAACAGCCTTTCCAATCACTCTGAGCACCTCATGACAAGGAGTGTGGGGAATGAATCTCCAGCAGCCTCCTGCCCCAGGCTGTCCCCCGGGAGCAGCCCTGCTCCAGGCCGTGACTGCCACCTGCACAGCCAAAGGACCCAGAGCCGGTGTTACACACCACGGCTGTGCCTGGCACAGAGACACCAGTGGCCACACAAGTGGCCATGGCACTGTCCACACACAGTCCCTGCTGCTGCTCCCCCAGCCGCTGGCACCAACTCCCAGCCACCCACTCCTAAAGCCACGGGGCCCACTGGGACACTGCGGGGGCTCGTGGAAGCCAGCGGCCATTGTGACACAGCGGGGCTGCACAGAGCCCACGGTGCTTTGTGACCCGTGGCTCCCAGGAGAGCCTTTGTGATGCTGGGGAACTACAAGGAAGCCTGGCTCCTCTGTGACACCACCACAGAAGCTCAGGGGAGCCCTGGAGACCGTGCTGATGCTATTGAACCTGATGCAACCCTGCCTCCTCTGTGACACCACAGAAGCTCTTGGAGCCCTGGAGACCGTGGTGATGCTATGGAACCTGATGCAACCCTGCCTCCTCTGTGACACCACAGAACCTCTGGGAGCCCTGGAGACCGTGCTGATGCTATGGAACCTGATGCAACCCTGCCTCCACTGTGACACCACAGAAGCTCAGGGAGCCCTGGAGACTGTGGTGATGCTATGGAACCTGATGCAACCCTGCCTCCACTGTGACACCACAGAACCTCTGGGAGCCCTGGAGACCGTGCTGATGCTATGGAACCTGATGCAACCCTGCCTCCACTGTGACACCACAGAAGCTCGGGGAGCTCTGCAGACCGTGGGGATGCTGGCGAAGCTGACGGAACCCTGGGCACCACAGTGACGCTATGGAACCTGGTGGAACCGAGGGGCCACAGTGACACTGTGGGGCCTTTTGGAAGCAACAGGACCCTGGTGGGAAGCCACGGGATGATTAATCCTGCACGAACCTGCTCCAGGTGGGCTCCTCTCTCCCGGCTTCCACAGGTGCTGCTAGGATCCCACTCCGGCACTGGCTTGGCACGGGCTCACGGCTTCCTTTGGCAATGGCTCTGCTCCAGGATGGCATGCTGCAGAGAATGCAGGTAGATTTTGTGCTCACTCCTGGCATGCAGCTGGACAATAAAGCCTGATCCAGCCCCCCCTCAGCATATGTCCGGCTCTGGCATTGGGGCGGGGCAACTTTGGGAGGAGCCCCAGCCCTGCTCCTGCTCCCGGCTGGGCACCCAGCTGCTGGGACACAGGTGTGTCCTGATGCCACCGTCTACTCCTTTGAGAAGGGGAGGACAGAGTGCATCAGGGAGTTTGGTGTGGCTTACATGCGGCAAGGAGAAGGTGCAGCCCCAAACTGGCTTTCACTTCTAGAACCTTTTGCTATTGCGGGAGCAGCTGCTGGAGCTTTTCAACCGAGCTGCAAGAGTGAAAAGTGTGATGGCATGTCTATCTGAGAAGGAAGGTTCGGTGCCGCAGCCTGTTGTGCACAATTTATATGCTGATAAGAGAAGGGGGTGCTTTTGCAACGTTTTCCTTCCTGACACTTCTGTCTCTGTGAGCTTTAGCTGCTTGGACTCAGGGATACCGAAGGTGTGTGAAAGTGACTGGGATGCGAGAATCATGTTGCACAGGGAACAGGGAAGGTCAGCAAATGTTTCCTGTCCTGGCACATCTCTCAGTCTGAACTGCAGCTGCAGATGCTTCACTTCCGCCAAGGACTCTGCCACCTTGAGAGAAGGATGCGCTCTATGGAGTTGAGAAAGAAAGTGCGTCTCACTAGCTTCTTTCCTCTACTTCATAGACAGCAAAGGGGCTATGAAAGGCAGCACTGGCTTTTTGTTCTAGGACTTCTTCTTTACAAGCAGCTGCTGGATGTTTGGAAGGGGGTTTGGGATATGCAAAAATGAGAGGCTAAGATGGTAAGAGGGTAAGATGGAAGTCATCTGGCAAAAGCAGAGCTCACAAAAGGGCCAGCTGAGAAAGCTCTTGCTGCCTACAACTTCAACTGCACCCCTCAAAGCAGCAGCACACACGCTGCTCTCGGCACTTTCCTTCTCAGCTCTACGCACCATCCTAAGCCTTGCCTCTCCCACACTCAGGATCCAAAGACAACGGCACCAGGGACTGCTCACACACTAAAGGCACCAGGACAAAAGGCTCACCAGCTTGGCCTTTGCATTCCCGCTGACAGCTCCACAGCTTGAACCCAGAGAACTGCCTGCTGCCAACAGCCTTTCCAATCACTCTGAGCACCTCATGACAAGGAGTGTGGGGAATGAATCTCCAGCAGCCTCCTGCCCCAGGCTGTCCCCCGGGAGCAGCCCTGCTCCAGGCCGTGACTGCCACCTGCACAGCCAAAGGACCCAGAGCCGGTGTTACACACCACGGCTGTGCCTGGCACAGAGACACCAGTGGCCACACAAGTGGCCATGGCACTGTCCACACACAGTCCCTGCTGCTGCTCCCCCAGCCGCTGGCACCAACTCCCAGCCACCCACTCCTAAAGCCACGGGGCCCACTGGGACACTGCGGGGGCTCGTGGAAGCCAGCGGCCATTGTGACACAGCGGGGCTGCACAGAGCCCACGGTGCTTTGTGACCCGTGGCTCCCAGGAGAGCCTTTGTGATGCTGGGGAACTACAAGGAAGCCTGGCTCCTCTGTGACACCACCACAGAAGCTCAGGGGAGCCCTGGAGACCGTGCTGATGCTATTGAACCTGATGCAACCCTGCCTCCTCTGTGACACCACAGAAGCTCTTGGAGCCCTGGAGACCGTGGTGATGCTATGGAACCTGATGCAACCCTGCCTCCTCTGTGACACCACAGAACCTCTGGGAGCCCTGGAGACCGTGCTGATGCTATGGAACCTGATGCAACCCTGCCTCCACTGTGACACCACAGAAGCTCAGGGAGCCCTGGAGACTGTGGTGATGCTATGGAACCTGATGCAACCCTGCCTCCACTGTGACACCACAGAACCTCTGGGAGCCCTGGAGACCGTGCTGATGCTATGGAACCTGATGCAACCCTGCCTCCACTGTGACACCACAGAAGCTCGGGGAGCTCTGCAGACCGTGGGGATGCTGGCGAAGCTGACGGAACCCTGGGCACCACAGTGACGCTATGGAACCTGGTGGAACCGAGGGGCCACAGTGACACTGTGGGGCCTTTTGGAAGCAACAGGACCCTGGTGGGAAGCCACGGGATGATTAATCCTGCACGAACCTGCTCCAGGTGGGCTCCTCTCTCCCGGCTTCCACAGGTGCTGCTAGGATCCCACTCCGGCACTGGCTTGGCACGGGCTCACGGCTTCCTTTGGCAATGGCTCTGCTCCAGGATGGCATGCTGCAGAGAATGCAGGTAGATTTTGTGCTCACTCCTGGCATGCAGCTGGACAATAAAGCCTGATCCAGCCCCCCCTCAGCATATGTCCGGCTCTGGCATTGGGGCGGGGCAACTTTGGGAGCAGCCCCAGCCCTGCTCCTGCTCCCGGCTGGGCACCCAGCTGCTGGGACACAGGTGTGTCCTGATGCCACCGTCTACTCCTTTGAGAAGGGGAGGACAGAGTGCATCAGGGAGTTTGGTGTGGCTTACATGCGGCAAGGAGAAGGTGCAGCCCCAAACTGGCTTTCACTTCTAGAACCTTTTGCTATTGCGGGAGCAGCTGCTGGAGCTTTTCAACCGAGCTGCAAGAGTGAAAAGTGTGATGGCATGTCTATCTGAGAAGGAAGGTTCGGTGCCGCAGCCTGTTGTGCACAATTTATATGCTGATAAGAGAAGGGGGTGCTTTTGCAACGTTTTCCTTCCTGACACTTCTGTCTCTGTGAGCTTTAGCTGCTTGGACTCAGGGATACCGAAGGTATGTGAAAGTGACTGGGATGCGAGAATCATGTTGCACAGGGAACAGGGAAGGTCAGCAAATGTTTCCTGTCCTGGCACATCTCTCAGTCTGAACTGCAGCTGCAGATGCTTCACTTCCGCCAAGGACTCTGCCACCTTGAGAGAAGGATGCGCTCTATGGAGTTGAGAAAGAAAGTGCGTCTCACTAGCTTCTTACCTCTACTTCATAGACAGCAAAGGGGCTATGAAAGGCAGCACTGGCTTTTTGTTCTAGGACTTCTTCTTTACAAGCAGCTGCTGGATGTTTGGAAGGGGGTTTGGGATATGCAAAAATGAGAGGCTAAGATGGTAAGAGGGTAAGATGGAAGTCATCTGGCAAAAGCAGAGCTCACAAAAGGGCCAGCTGAGAAAGCTCTTGCTGCCTACAACTTCAACTGCACCCCTCAAAGCAGCAGCACACATGCTGCTCTCGGCACTTTCCTTCTCAGCTCTACGCACCATCCTAAGCCTTGCCTCTCCCACACTCAGGATCCAAAGACAACGGCACCAGGGACTGCTCACACACTAAAGGCACCAGGACAAAAGGCTCACCAGCTTGGCCTTTGCATTCCCGCTGACAGCTCCACAGCTTGAACCCAGAGAACTGCCTGCTGCCAACAGCCTTTCCAATCACTCTGAGCACCTCATGACAAGGAGTGTGGGGAATGAATCTCCAGCAGCCTCCTGCCCCAGGCTGTCCCCCGGGAGCAGCCCTGCTCCAGGCTGTGACTACCACCTGCACAGCCAAAGGACCCGGAGCCGGTGTTACACACCACGGCTGTGCCTGGCACAGAGACACCAGTGGCCACACAAGTGGCCATGGCACTGTCCACACACAGTCCCTGCTGCTGCTCCCCCAGCCGCTGGCACCAACTCCCAGCCACCCACTCCTAAAGCCACGGGGCCCACTGGGACACTGCGGGGGCTCGTGGAAGCCAGCGGCCATTGTGACACAGCGGGGCTGCACAGAGCCCACGGTGCTTTGTGACCCGTGGCTCCCAGGAGAGCCTTTGTGATGCTGGGGAACTACAAGGAAGCCTGGCTCCTCTGTGACACCACCACAGAAGCTCAGGGGAGCCCTGGAGACCGTGCTGATGCTATTGAACCTGATGCAACCCTGCCTCCTCTGTGACACCACAGAAGCTCTTGGAGCCCTGGAGACCGTGGTGATGCTATGGAACCTGATGCAACCCTGCCTCCTCTGTGACACCACAGAACCTCTGGGAGCCCTGGAGACCGTGCTGATGCTATGGAACCTGATGCAACCCTGCCTCCACTGTGACACCACAGAAGCTCAGGGAGCCCTGGAGACTGTGGTGATGCTATGGAACCTGATGCAACCCTGCCTCCACTGTGACACCACAGAACCTCTGGGAGCCCTGGAGACCGTGCTGATGCTATGGAACCTGATGCAACCCTGCCTCCACTGTGACACCACAGAAGCTCGGGGAGCTCTGCAGACCGTGGGGATGCTGGCGAAGCTGACGGAACCCTGGGCACCACAGTGACGCTATGGAACCTGGTGGAACCGAGGGGCCACAGTGACACTGTGGGGCCTTTTGGAAGCAACAGGACCCTGGTGGGAAGCCACGGGATGATTAATCCTGCACGAACCTGCTCCAGGTGGGCTCCTCTCTCCCGGCTTCCACAGGTGCTGCTAGGATCCCACTCCGGCACTGGCTTGGCACGGGCTGACGGCTTCCTTTGGCAATGGCTCTGCTCCAGGATGGCATGCTGCAGAGAATGCAGGTAGATTTTGTGCTCACTCCTGGCATGCAGCTGGACAATAAAGCCTGATCCAGCCCCCCCTCAGCATATGTCCGGCTCTGGCATTGGGGCGGGGCAACTTTGGGAGCAGCCCCAGCCCTGCTCCTGCTCCCGGCTGGGCACCCAGCTGCTGGGACACAGGTGTGTCCTGATGCCACCGTCTACTCCTTTGAGAAGGGGAGGACAGAGTGCATCAGGGAGTTTGGTGTGGCTTACATGCGGCAAGGAGAAGGTGCAGCCCCAAACTGGCTTTCACTTCTAGAACCTTTTGCTATTGCGGGAGCAGCTGCTGGAGCTTTTCAACCGAGCTGCAAGAGTGAAAAGTGTGATGGCATGTCTATCTGAGAAGGAAGGTTCGGTGCCGCAGCCTGTTGTGCACAATTTATATGCTGATAAGAGAAGGGGGTGCTTTTGCAACGTTTTCCTTCCTGACACTTCTGTCTCTGTGAGCTTTAGCTGCTTGGACTCAGGGATACCGAAGGTGTGTGAAAGTGACTGGGATGCGAGAATCATGTTGCACAGGGAACAGGGAAGGTCAGCAAATGTTTCCTGTCCTGGCACATCTCTCAGTCTGAACTGCAGCTGCAGATGCTTCACTTCCGCCAAGGACTCTGCCACCTTGAGAGAAGGATGCGCTCTATGGAGTTGAGAAAGAAAGTGCGTCTCACTAGCTTCTTTCCTCTACTTCATAGACAGCAAAGGGGCTATGAAAGGCAGCACTGGCTTTTTGTTCTAGGACTTCTTCTTTACAAGCAGCTGCTGGATGTTTGGAAGGGGGTTTGGGATATGCAAAAATGAGAGGCTAAGATGGTAAGAGGGTAAGATGGAAGTCATCTGGCAAAAGCAGAGCTCACAAAAGGGCCAGCTGAGAAAGCTCTTGCTGCCTACAACTTCAACTGCACCCCTCAAAGCAGCAGCACACACGCTGCTCTCGGCACTTTCCTTCTCAGCTCTACGCACCATCCTAAGCCTTGCCTCTCCCACACTCAGGATCCAAAGACAACGGCACCAGGGACTGCTCACACACTAAAGGCACCAGGACAAAAGGCTCACCAGCTTGGCCTTTGCATTCCCGCTGACAGCTCCACAGCTTGAACCCAGAGAACTGCCTGCTGCCAACAGCCTTTCCAATCACTCTGAGCACCTCATGACAAGGAGTGTGGGGAATGAATCTCCAGCAGCCTCCTGCCCCAGGCTGTCCCCCGGGAGCAGCCCTGCTCCAGGCCGTGACTGCCACCTGCACAGCCAAAGGACCCAGAGCCGGTGTTACACACCATGGCTGTGCCTGGCACAGAGACACCAGTGGCCACACAAGTGGCCATGGCACTGTCCACACACAGTCCCTGCTGCTGCTCCCCCAGCCGCTGGCACCAACTCCCAGCCACCCACTCCTAAAGCCACGGGGCCCACTGGGACACTGCGGGGGCTCGTGGAAGCCAGCGGCCATTGTGACACAGCGGGGCTGCACAGAGCCCACGGTGCTTTGTGACCCGTGGCTCCCAGGAGAGCCTTTGTGATGCTGGGGAACTACAAGGAAGCCTGGCTCCTCTGTGACACCACCACAGAAGCTCAGGGGAGCCCTGGAGACCGTGCTGATGCTATTGAACCTGATGCAACCCTGCCTCCTCTGTGACACCACACAAGCTCTTGGAGCCCTGGAGACCGTGGTGATGCTATGGAACCTGATGCAACCCTGCCTCCTCTGTGACACCACAGAACCTCTGGGAGCCCTGGAGACCGTGCTGATGCTATGGAACCTGATGCAACCCTGCCTCCACTGTGACACCACAGAAGCTCAGGGAGCCCTGGAGACTGTGGTGATGCTATGGAACCTGATGCAACCCTGCCTCCACTGTGACACCACAGAACCTCTGGGAGCCCTGGAGACCGTGCTGATGCTATGGAACCTGATGCAACCCTGCCTCCACTGTGACACCACAGAAGCTCGGGGAGCTCTGCAGACCGTGGGGATGCTGGCGAAGCTGACGGAACCCTGGGCACCACAGTGACGCTATGGAACCTGGTGGAACCGAGGGGCCACAGTGACACTGTGGGGCCTTTTGGAAGCAACAGGACCCTGGTGGGAAGCCACGGGATGATTAATCCTGCACGAACCTGCTCCAGGTGGGCTCCTCTCTCCCGGCTTCCACAGGTGCTGCTAGGATCCCACTCCGGCACTGGCTTGGCACGGGCTCACGGCTTCCTTTGGCAATGGCTCTGCTCCAGGATGGCATGCTGCAGAGAATGCAGGTAGATTTTGTGCTCACTCCTGGCATGCAGCTGGACAATAAAGCCTGATCCAGCCCCCCCTCAGCATATGTCCGGCTCTGGCATTGGGGCGGGGCAACTTTGGGAGCAGCCCCAGCCCTGCTCCTGCTCCCGGCTGGGCACCCAGCTGCTGGGACACAGGTGTGTCCTGATGCCACCGTCTACTCCTTTGAGAAGGGGAGGACAGAGTGCATCAGGGAGTTTGGTGTGGCTTACATGCGGCAAGGAGAAGGTGCAGCCCCAAACTGGCTTTCACTTCTAGAACCTTTTGCTATTGCGGGAGCAGCTGCTGGAGCTTTTCAACCGAGCTGCAAGAGTGAAAAGTGTGATGGCATGTCTATCTGAGAAGGAAGGTTCGGTGCCGCAGCCTGTTGTGCACAATTTATATGCTGATAAGAGAAGGGGGTGCTTTTGGAACGTTTTCCTTCCTGACACTTCTGTCTCTGTGAGCTTTAGCTGCTTGGACTCAGGGGTACCGAAGGTGTGTGAAAGTGACTGGGATGCGAGAATCATGTTGCACAGGGAACAGGGAAGGTCAGCAAATGTTTCCTGTCCTGGCACATCTCTCAGTCTGAACTGCAGCTGCAGATGCTTCACTTCCGCCAAGGACTCTGCCACCTTGAGAGAAGGATGCGCTCTATGGAGTTGAGAAAGAAAGTGCGTCTCACTAGCTTCTTTCCTCTACTTCATAGACAGCAAAGGGGCTATGAAAGGCAGCACTGGCTTTTTGTTCTAGGACTTCTTCTTTACAAGCAGCTGCTGGATGTTTGGAAGGGGGTTTGGGATATGCAAAAATGAGAGGCTAAGCTGGTAAGAGGGTAAGATGGAAGTCATCTGGCAAAAGCAGAGCTCACAAAAGGGCCAGCTGAGAAAGCTCTTGCTGCCTACAACTTCAACTGCACCCCTCAAAGCAGCAGCACACATGCTGCTCTCGGCACTTTCCTTCTCAGCTCTACGCACCATCCTAAGCCTTGCCTCTCCCACACTCAGGATCCAAAGACAACGGCACCAGGGACTGCTCACACACTAAAGGCACCAGGACAAAAGGCTCACCAGCTTGGCCTTTGCATTCCCGCTGACAGCTCCACAGCTTGAACCCAGAGAACTGCCTGCTGCCAACAGCCTTTCCAATCACTCTGAGCACCTCATGACAAGGAGTGTGGGGAATGAATCTCCAGCAGCCTCCTGCCCCAGGCTGTCCCCCGGGAGCAGCCCTGCTCCAGGCCGTGACTGCCACCTGCACAGCCAAAGGACCCGGAGCCGGTGTTACACACCACGGCTGTGCCTGGCACAGAGACACCAGTGGCCACACAAGTGGCCATGGCACTGTCCACACACAGTCCCTGCTGCTGCTCCCCCAGCCGCTGGCACCAACTCCCAGCCACCCACTCCTAAAGCCACGGGGCCCACTGGGACACTGCGGGGGCTCGTGGAAGCCAGCGGCCATTGTGACACAGCGGGGCTGCACAGAGCCCACGGTGCTTTGTGACCCGTGGCTCCCAGGAGAGCCTTTGTGATGCTGGGGAACTACAAGGAAGCCTGGCTCCTCTGTGACACCACCACAGAAGCTCAGGGGAGCCCTGGAGACCGTGCTGATGCTATTGAACCTGATGCAACCCTGCCTCCTCTGTGACACCACAGAAGCTCTTGGAGCCCTGGAGACCGTGGTGATGCTATGGAACCTGATGCAACCCTGCCTCCTCTGTGACACCACAGAACCTCTGGGAGCCCTGGAGACCGTGCTGATGCTATGGAACCTGATGCAACCCTGCCTCCACTGTGACACCACAGAAGCTCAGGGAGCCCTGGAGACTGTGGTGATGCTATGGAACCTGATGCAACCCTGCCTCCACTGTGACACCACAGAACCTCTGGGAGCCCTGGAGACCGTGCTGATGCTATGGAACCTGATGCAACCCTGCCTCCACTGTGACACCACAGAAGCTCGGGGAGCTCTGCAGACCGTGGGGATGCTGGCGAAGCTGACGGAACCCTGGGCACCACAGTGACGCTATGGAACCTGGTGGAACCGAGGGGCCACAGTGACACTGTGGGGCCTTTTGGAAGCAACAGGACCCTGGTGGGAAGCCACGGGATGATTAATCCTGCACGAACCTGCTCCAGGTGGGCTCCTCTCTCCCGGCTTCCACAGGTGCTGCTAGGATCCCACTCCGGCACTGGCTTGGCACGGGCTGACGGCTTCCTTTGGCAATGGCTCTGCTCCAGGATGGCATGCTGCAGAGAATGCAGGTAGATTTTGTGCTCACTCCTGGCATGCAGCTGGACAATAAAGCCTGATCCAGCCCCCCCTCAGCATATGTCCGGCTCTGGCATTGGGGCGGGGCAACTTTGGGAGCAGCCCCAGCCCTGCTCCTGCTCCCGGCTGGGCACCCAGCTGCTGGGACACAGGTGTGTCCTGATGCCACCGTCTACTCCTTTGAGAAGGGGAGGACAGAGTGCATCAGGGAGTTTGGTGTGGCTTACATGCGGCAAGGAGAAGGTGCAGCCCCAAACTGGCTTTCACTTCTAGAACCTTTTGCTATTGCGGGAGCAGCTGCTGGAGCTTTTCAACCGAGCTGCAAGAGTGAAAAGTGTGATGGCATGTCTATCTGAGAAGGAAGGTTCGGTGCCGCAGCCTGTTGTGCACAATTTATATGCTGATAAGAGAAGGGGGTGCTTTTGCAACGTTTTCCTTCCTGACACTTCTGTCTCTGTGAGCTTTAGCTGCTTGGACTCAGGGATACCGAAGGTGTGTGAAAGTGACTGGGATGCGAGAATCATGTTGCACAGGGAACAGGGAAGGTCAGCAAATGTTTCCTGTCCTGGCACATCTCTCAGTCTGAACTGCAGCTGCAGATGCTTCACTTCCGCCAAGGACTCTGCCACCTTGAGAGAAGGATGCGCTCTATGGAGTTGAGAAAGAAAGTGCGTCTCACTAGCTTCTTTCCTCTACTTCATAGACAGCAAAGGGGCTATGAAAGGCAGCACTGGCTTTTTGTTCTAGGACTTCTTCTTTACAAGCAGCTGCTGGATGTTTGGAAGGGGGTTTGGGATATGCAAAAATGAGAGGCTAAGATGGTAAGAGGGTAAGATGGAAGTCATCTGGCAAAAGCAGAGCTCACAAAAGGGCCAGCTGAGAAAGCTCTTGCTGCCTACAACTTCAACTGCACCCCTCAAAGCAGCAGCACACACGCTGCTCTCGGCACTTTCCTTCTCAGCTCTACGCACCATCCTAAGCCTTGCCTCTCCCACACTCAGGATCCAAAGACAACGGCACCAGGGACTGCTCACACACTAAAGGCACCAGGACAAAAGGCTCACCAGCTTGGCCTTTGCATTCCCGCTGACAGCTCCACAGCTTGAACCCAGAGAACTGCCTGCTGCCAACAGCCTTTCCAATCACTCTGAGCACCTCATGACAAGGAGTGTGGGGAATGAATCTCCAGCAGCCTCCTGCCCCAGGCTGTCCCCCGGGAGCAGCCCTGCTCCAGGCCGTGACTGCCACCTGCACAGCCAAAGGACCCAGAGCCGGTGTTACACACCATGGCTGTGCCTGGCACAGAGACACCAGTGGCCACACAAGTGGCCATGGCACTGTCCACACACAGTCCCTGCTGCTGCTCCCCCAGCCGCTGGCACCAACTCCCAGCCACCCACTCCTAAAGCCACGGGGCCCACTGGGACACTGCGGGGGCTCGTGGAAGCCAGCGGCCATTGTGACACAGCGGGGCTGCACAGAGCCCACGGTGCTTTGTGACCCGTGGCTCCCAGGAGAGCCTTTGTGATGCTGGGGAACTACAAGGAAGCCTGGCTCCTCTGTGACACCACCACAGAAGCTCAGGGGAGCCCTGGAGACCGTGCTGATGCTATTGAACCTGATGCAACCCTGCCTCCTCTGTGACACCACACAAGCTCTTGGAGCCCTGGAGACCGTGGTGATGCTATGGAACCTGATGCAACCCTGCCTCCTCTGTGACACCACAGAACCTCTGGGAGCCCTGGAGACCGTGCTGATGCTATGGAACCTGATGCAACCCTGCCTCCACTGTGACACCACAGAAGCTCAGGGAGCCCTGGAGACTGTGGTGATGCTATGGAACCTGATGCAACCCTGCCTCCACTGTGACACCACAGAACCTCTGGGAGCCCTGGAGACCGTGCTGATGCTATGGAACCTGATGCAACCCTGCCTCCACTGTGACACCACAGAAGCTCGGGGAGCTCTGCAGACCGTGGGGATGCTGGCGAAGCTGACGGAACCCTGGGCACCACAGTGACGCTATGGAACCTGGTGGAACCGAGGGGCCACAGTGACACTGTGGGGCCTTTTGGAAGCAACAGGACCCTGGTGGGAAGCCACGGGATGATTAATCCTGCACGAACCTGCTCCAGGTGGGCTCCTCTCTCCCGGCTTCCACAGGTGCTGCTAGGATCCCACTCCGGCACTGGCTTGGCACGGGCTCACGGCTTCCTTTGGCAATGGCTCTGCTCCAGGATGGCATGCTGCAGAGAATGCAGGTAGATTTTGTGCTCACTCCTGGCATGCAGCTGGACAATAAAGCCTGATCCAGCCCCCCCTCAGCATATGTCCGGCTCTGGCATTGGGGCGGGGCAACTTTGGGAGCAGCCCCAGCCCTGCTCCTGCTCCCGGCTGGGCACCCAGCTGCTGGGACACAGGTGTGTCCTGATGCCACCGTCTACTCCTTTGAGAAGGGGAGGACAGAGTGCATCAGGGAGTTTGGTGTGGCTTACATGCGGCAAGGAGAAGGTGCAGCCCCAAACTGGCTTTCACTTCTAGAACCTTTTGCTATTGCGGGAGCAGCTGCTGGAGCTTTTCAACCGAGCTGCAAGAGTGAAAAGTGTGATGGCATGTCTATCTGAGAAGGAAGGTTCGGTGCCGCAGCCTGTTGTGCACAATTTATATGCTGATAAGAGAAGGGGGTGCTTTTGGAACGTTTTCCTTCCTGACACTTCTGTCTCTGTGAGCTTTAGCTGCTTGGACTCAGGGGTACCGAAGGTGTGTGAAAGTGACTGGGATGCGAGAATCATGTTGCACAGGGAACAGGGAAGGTCAGCAAATGTTTCCTGTCCTGGCACATCTCTCAGTCTGAACTGCAGCTGCAGATGCTTCACTTCCGCCAAGGACTCTGCCACCTTGAGAGAAGGATGCGCTCTATGGAGTTGAGAAAGAAAGTGCGTCTCACTAGCTTCTTTCCTCTACTTCATAGACAGCAAAGGGGCTATGAAAGGCAGCACTGGCTTTTTGTTCTAGGACTTCTTCTTTACAAGCAGCTGCTGGATGTTTGGAAGGGGGTTTGGGATATGCAAAAATGAGAGGCTAAGCTGGTAAGAGGGTAAGATGGAAGTCATCTGGCAAAAGCAGAGCTCACAAAAGGGCCAGCTGAGAAAGCTCTTGCTGCCTACAACTTCAACTGCACCCCTCAAAGCAGCAGCACACATGCTGCTCTCGGCACTTTCCTTCTCAGCTCTACGCACCATCCTAAGCCTTGCCTCTCCCACACTCAGGATCCAAAGACAACGGCACCAGGGACTGCTCACACACTAAAGGCACCAGGACAAAAGGCTCACCAGCTTGGCCTTTGCATTCCCGCTGACAGCTCCACAGCTTGAACCCAGAGAACTGCCTGCTGCCAACAGCCTTTCCAATCACTCTGAGCACCTCATGACAAGGAGTGTGGGGAATGAATCTCCAGCAGCCTCCTGCCCCAGGCTGTCCCCCGGGAGCAGCCCTGCTCCAGGCCGTGACTGCCACCTGCACAGCCAAAGGACCCGGAGCCGGTGTTACACACCACGGCTGTGCCTGGCACAGAGACACCAGTGGCCACACAAGTGGCCATGGCACTGTCCACACACAGTCCCTGCTGCTGCTCCCCCAGCCGCTGGCACCAACTCCCAGCCACCCACTCCTAAAGCCACGGGGCCCACTGGGACACTGCGGGGGCTCGTGGAAGCCAGCGGCCATTGTGACACAGCGGGGCTGCACAGAGCCCACGGTGCTTTGTGACCCGTGGCTCCCAGGAGAGCCTTTGTGATGCTGGGGAACTACAAGGAAGCCTGGCTCCTCTGTGACACCACCACAGAAGCTCAGGGGAGCCCTGGAGACCGTGCTGATGCTATTGAACCTGATGCAACCCTGCCTCCACTGTGACACCACAGAAGCTCTTGGAGCCCTGGAGACCATGGTGATGCTATGGAACCTGATGCAACCCTGCCTCCTCTGTGACACCACAGAACCTCTGGGAGCCCTGGAGACCGTGCTGATGCTATGGAACCTGATGCAACCCTGCCTCCACTGTGACACCACAGAAGCTCAGGGAGCCCTGGAGACTGTGGTGATGCTATGGAACCTGATGCAACCCTGCCTCCACTGTGACACCACAGAACCTCTGGGAGCCCTGGAGACCGTGCTGATGCTATGGAACCTGATGCAACCCTGCCTCCACTGTGACACCACAGAAGCTCGGGGAGCTCTGCAGACCGTGGGGATGCTGGCGAAGCTGACGGAACCCTGGGCACCACAGTGACGCTATGGAACCTGGTGGAACCGAGGGGCCACAGTGACACTGTGGGGCCTTTTGGAAGCAACAGGACCCTGGTGGGAAGCCACGGGATGATTAATCCTGCACGAACCTGCTCCAGGTGGGCTCCTCTCTCCCGGCTTCCACAGGTGCTGCTAGGATCCCACTCCGGCACTGGCTTGGCACGGGCTGACGGCTTCCTTTGGCAATGGCTCTGCTCCAGGATGGCATGCTGCAGAGAATGCAGGTAGATTTTGTGCTCACTCCTGGCATGCAGCTGGACAATAAAGCCTGATCCAGCCCCCCCTCAGCATATGTCCGGCTCTGGCATTGGGGCGGGGCAACTTTGGGAGCAGCCCCAGCCCTGCTCCTGCTCCCGGCTGGGCACCCAGCTGCTGGGACACAGGTGTGTCCTGATGCCACCGTCTACTCCTTTGAGAAGGGGAGGACAGAGTGCATCAGGGAGTTTGGTGTGGCTTACATGCGGCAAGGAGAAGGTGCAGCCCCAAACTGGCTTTCACTTCTAGAACCTTTTGCTATTGCGGGAGCAGCTGCTGGAGCTTTTCAACCGAGCTGCAAGAGTGAAAAGTGTGATGGCATGTCTATCTGAGAAGGAAGGTTCGGTGCCGCAGCCTGTTGTGCACAATTTATATGCTGATAAGAGAAGGGGGTGCTTTTGCAACGTTTTCCTTCCTGACACTTCTGTCTCTGTGAGCTTTAGCTGCTTGGACTCAGGGATACCGAAGGTGTGTGAAAGTGACTGGGATGCGAGAATCATGTTGCACAGGGAACAGGGAAGGTCAGCAAATGTTTCCTGTCCTGGCACATCTCTCAGTCTGAACTGCAGCTGCAGATGCTTCACTTCCGCCAAGGACTCTGCCACCTTGAGAGAAGGATGCGCTCTATGGAGTTGAGAAAGAAAGTGCGTCTCACTAGCTTCTTTCCTCTACTTCATAGACAGCAAAGGGGCTATGAAAGGCAGCACTGGCTTTTTGTTCTAGGACTTCTTCTTTACAAGCAGCTGCTGGATGTTTGGAAGGGGGTTTGGGATATGCAAAAATGAGAGGCTAAGATGGTAAGAGGGTAAGATGGAAGTCATCTGGCAAAAGCAGAGCTCACAAAAGGGCCAGCTGAGAAAGCTCTTGCTGCCTACAACTTCAACTGCACCCCTCAAAGCAGCAGCACACACGCTGCTCTCGGCACTTTCCTTCTCAGCTCTACGCACCATCCTAAGCCTTGCCTCTCCCACACTCAGGATCCAAAGACAACGGCACCAGGGACTGCTCACACACTAAAGGCACCAGGACAAAAGGCTCACCAGCTTGGCCTTTGCATTCCCGCTGACAGCTCCACAGCTTGAACCCAGAGAACTGCCTGCTGCCAACAGCCTTTCCAATCACTCTGAGCACCTCATGACAAGGAGTGTGGGGAATGAATCTCCAGCAGCCTCCTGCCCCAGGCTGTCCCCCGGGAGCAGCCCTGCTCCAGGCCGTGACTGCCACCTGCACAGCCAAAGGACCCAGAGCCGGTGTTACACACCACGGCTGTGCCTGGCACAGAGACACCAGTGGCCACACAAGTGGCCATGGCACTGTCCACACACAGTCCCTGCTGCTGCTCCCCCAGCCGCTGGCACCAACTCCCAGCCACCCACTCCTAAAGCCACGGGGCCCACTGGGACACTGCGGGGGCTCGTGGAAGCCAGCGGCCATTGTGACACAGCGGGGCTGCACAGAGCCCACGGTGCTTTGTGACCCGTGGCTCCCAGGAGAGCCTTTGTGATGCTGGGGAACTACAAGGAAGCCTGGCTCCTCTGTGACACCACCACAGAAGCTCAGGGGAGCCCTGGAGACCGTGCTGATGCTATTGAACCTGATGCAACCCTGCCTCCTCTGTGACACCACAGAAGCTCTTGGAGCCCTGGAGACCGTGGTGATGCTATGGAACCTGATGCAACCCTGCCTCCTCTGTGACACCACAGAACCTCTGGGAGCCCTGGAGACCGTGCTGATGCTATGGAACCTGATGCAACCCTGCCTCCACTGTGACACCACAGAAGCTCAGGGAGCCCTGGAGACTGTGGTGATGCTATGGAACCTGATGCAACCCTGCCTCCACTGTGACACCACAGAACCTCTGGGAGCCCTGGAGACCGTGCTGATGCTATGGAACCTGATGCAACCCTGCCTCCACTGTGACACCACAGAAGCTCGGGGAGCTCTGCAGACCGTGGGGATGCTGGCGAAGCTGACGGAACCCTGGGCACCACAGTGACGCTATGGAACCTGGTGGAACCGAGGGGCCACAGTGACACTGTGGGGCCTTTTGGAAGCAACAGGACCCTGGTGGGAAGCCACAGGATGATTAATCCTGCACGAACCTGCTCCAGGTGGGCTCCTCTCTCCCGGCTTCCACAGGTGCTGCTAGGATCCCACTCCGGCACTGGCTTGGCACGGGCTCACGGCTTCCTTTGGCAATGGCTCTGCTCCAGGATGGCATGCTGCAGAGAATGCAGGTAGATTTTGTGCTCACTCCTGGCATGCAGCTGGACAATAAAGCCTGATCCAGCCCCCCCTCAGCATATGTCCGGCTCTGGCATTGGGGCGGGGCAACTTTGGGAGCAGCCCCAGCCCTGCTCCTGCTCCCGGCTGGGCACCCAGCTGCTGGGACACAGGTGTGTCCTGATGCCACCGTCTACTCCTTTGAGAAGGGGAGGACAGAGTGCATCAGGGAGTTTGGTGTGGCTTACATGCGGCAAGGAGAAGGTGCAGCCCCAAACTGGCTTTCACTTCTAGAACCTTTTGCTATTGCGGGAGCAGCTGCTGGAGCTTTTCAACCGAGCTGCAAGAGTGAAAAGTGTGATGGCATGTCTATCTGAGAAGGAAGGTTCGGTGCCGCAGCCTGTTGTGCACAATTTATATGCTGATAAGAGAAGGGGGTGCTTTTGCAACGTTTTCCTTCCTGACACTTCTGTCTCTGTGAGCTTTAGCTGCTTGGACTCAGGGATACCGAAGGTATGTGAAAGTGACTGGGATGCGAGAATCATGTTGCACAGGGAACAGGGAAGGTCAGCAAATGTTTCCTGTCCTGGCACATCTCTCAGTCTGAACTGCAGCTGCAGATGCTTCACTTCCGCCAAGGACTCTGCCACCTTGAGAGAAGGATGCGCTCTATGGAGTTGAGAAAGAAAGTGCGTCTCACTAGCTTCTTACCTCTACTTCATAGACAGCAAAGGGGCTATGAAAGGCAGCACTGGCTTTTTGTTCTAGGACTTCTTCTTTACAAGCAGCTGCTGGATGTTTGGAAGGGGGTTTGGGATATGCAAAAATGAGAGGCTAAGCTGGTAAGAGGGTAAGATGGAAGTCATCTGGCAAAAGCAGAGCTCACAAAAGGGCCAGCTGAGAAAGCTCTTGCTGCCTACAACTTCAACTGCACCCCTCAAAGCAGCAGCACACATGCTGCTCTCGGCACTTTCCTTCTCAGCTCTACGCACCATCCTAAGCCTTGCCTCTCCCACACTCAGGATCCAAAGACAACGGCACCAGGGACTGCTCACACACTAAAGGCACCAGGACAAAAGGCTCACCAGCTTGGCCTTTGCATTCCCGCTGACAGCTCCACAGCTTGAACCCAGAGAACTGCCTGCTGCCAACAGCCTTTCCAATCACTCTGAGCACCTCATGACAAGGAGTGTGGGGAATGAATCTCCAGCAGCCTCCTGCCCCAGGCTGTCCCCCGGGAGCAGCCCTGCTCCAGGCCGTGACTGCCACCTGCACAGCCAAAGGACCCGGAGCCGGTGTTACACACCACGGCTGTGCCTGGCACAGAGACACCAGTGGCCACACAAGTGGCCATGGCACTGTCCACACACAGTCCCTGCTGCTGCTCCCCCAGCCGCTGGCACCAACTCCCAGCCACCCACTCCTAAAGCCACGGGGCCCACTGGGACACTGCGGGGGCTCGTGGAAGCCAGCGGCCATTGTGACACAGCGGGGCTGCACAGAGCCCACGGTGCTTTGTGACCCGTGGCTCCCAGGAGAGCCTTTGTGATGCTGGGGAACTACAAGGAAGCCTGGCTCCTCTGTGACACCACCACAGAAGCTCAGGGGAGCCCTGGAGACCGTGCTGATGCTATTGAACCTGATGCAACCCTGCCTCCTCTGTGACACCACAGAAGCTCTTGGAGCCCTGGAGACCGTGGTGATGCTATGGAACCTGATGCAACCCTGCCTCCTCTGTGACACCACAGAACCTCTGGGAGCCCTGGAGACCGTGCTGATGCTATGGAACCTGATGCAACCCTGCCTCCACTGTGACACCACAGAAGCTCAGGGAGCCCTGGAGACTGTGGTGATGCTATGGAACCTGATGCAACCCTGCCTCCACTGTGACACCACAGAACCTCTGGGAGCCCTGGAGACCGTGCTGATGCTATGGAACCTGATGCAACCCTGCCTCCACTGTGACACCACAGAAGCTCGGGGAGCTCTGCAGACCGTGGGGATGCTGGCGAAGCTGACGGAACCCTGGGCACCACAGTGACGCTATGGAACCTGGTGGAACCGAGGGGCCACAGTGACACTGTGGGGCCTTTTGGAAGCAACAGGACCCTGGTGGGAAGCCACGGGATGATTAATCCTGCACGAACCTGCTCCAGGTGGGCTCCTCTCTCCCGGCTTCCACAGGTGCTGCTAGGATCCCACTCCGGCACTGGCTTGGCACGGGCTGACGGCTTCCTTTGGCAATGGCTCTGCTCCAGGATGGCATGCTGCAGAGAATGCAGGTAGATTTTGTGCTCACTCCTGGCATGCAGCTGGACAATAAAGCCTGATCCAGCCCCCCCTCAGCATATGTCCGGCTCTGGCATTGGGGCGGGGCAACTTTGGGAGCAGCCCCAGCCCTGCTCCTGCTCCCGGCTGGGCACCCAGCTGCTGGGACACAGGTGTGTCCTGATGCCACCGTCTACTCCTTTGAGAAGGGGAGGACAGAGTGCATCAGGGAGTTTGGTGTGGCTTACATGCGGCAAGGAGAAGGTGCAGCCCCAAACTGGCTTTCACTTCTAGAACCTTTTGCTATTGCGGGAGCAGCTGCTGGAGCTTTTCAACCGAGCTGCAAGAGTGAAAAGTGTGATGGCATGTCTATCTGAGAAGGAAGGTTCGGTGCCGCAGCCTGTTGTGCACAATTTATATGCTGATAAGAGAAGGGGGTGCTTTTGCAACGTTTTCCTTCCTGACACTTCTGTCTCTGTGAGCTTTAGCTGCTTGGACTCAGGGATACCGAAGGTGTGTGAAAGTGACTGGGATGCGAGAATCATGTTGCACAGGGAACAGGGAAGGTCAGCAAATGTTTCCTGTCCTGGCACATCTCTCAGTCTGAACTGCAGCTGCAGATGCTTCACTTCCGCCAAGGACTCTGCCACCTTGAGAGAAGGATGCGCTCTATGGAGTTGAGAAAGAAAGTGCGTCTCACTAGCTTCTTTCCTCTACTTCATAGACAGCAAAGGGGCTATGAAAGGCAGCACTGGCTTTTTGTTCTAGGACTTCTTCTTTACAAGCAGCTGCTGGATGTTTGGAAGGGGGTTTGGGATATGCAAAAATGAGAGGCTAAGATGGTAAGAGGGTAAGATGGAAGTCATCTGGCAAAAGCAGAGCTCACAAAAGGGCCAGCTGAGAAAGCTCTTGCTGCCTACAACTTCAACTGCACCCCTCAAAGCAGCAGCACACACGCTGCTCTCGGCACTTTCCTTCTCAGCTCTACGCACCATCCTAAGCCTTGCCTCTCCCACACTCAGGATCCAAAGACAACGGCACCAGGGACTGCTCACACACTAAAGGCACCAGGACAAAAGGCTCACCAGCTTGGCCTTTGCATTCCCGCTGACAGCTCCACAGCTTGAACCCAGAGAACTGCCTGCTGCCAACAGCCTTTCCAATCACTCTGAGCACCTCATGACAAGGAGTGTGGGGAATGAATCTCCAGCAGCCTCCTGCCCCAGGCTGTCCCCCGGGAGCAGCCCTGCTCCAGGCCGTGACTGCCACCTGCACAGCCAAAGGACCCAGAGCCGGTGTTACACACCATGGCTGTGCCTGGCACAGAGACACCAGTGGCCACACAAGTGGCCATGGCACTGTCCACACACAGTCCCTGCTGCTGCTCCCCCAGCCGCTGGCACCAACTCCCAGCCACCCACTCCTAAAGCCACGGGGCCCACTGGGACACTGCGGGGGCTCGTGGAAGCCAGCGGCCATTGTGACACAGCGGGGCTGCACAGAGCCCACGGTGCTTTGTGACCCGTGGCTCCCAGGAGAGCCTTTGTGATGCTGGGGAACTACAAGGAAGCCTGGCTCCTCTGTGACACCACCACAGAAGCTCAGGGGAGCCCTGGAGACCGTGCTGATGCTATTGAACCTGATGCAACCCTGCCTCCTCTGTGACACCACACAAGCTCTTGGAGCCCTGGAGACCGTGGTGATGCTATGGAACCTGATGCAACCCTGCCTCCTCTGTGACACCACAGAACCTCTGGGAGCCCTGGAGACCGTGCTGATGCTATGGAACCTGATGCAACCCTGCCTCCACTGTGACACCACAGAAGCTCAGGGAGCCCTGGAGACTGTGGTGATGCTATGGAACCTGATGCAACCCTGCCTCCACTGTGACACCACAGAACCTCTGGGAGCCCTGGAGACCGTGCTGATGCTATGGAACCTGATGCAACCCTGCCTCCACTGTGACACCACAGAAGCTCGGGGAGCTCTGCAGACCGTGGGGATGCTGGCGAAGCTGACGGAACCCTGGGCACCACAGTGACGCTATGGAACCTGGTGGAACCGAGGGGCCACAGTGACACTGTGGGGCCTTTTGGAAGCAACAGGACCCTGGTGGGAAGCCACGGGATGATTAATCCTGCACGAACCTGCTCCAGGTGGGCTCCTCTCTCCCGGCTTCCACAGGTGCTGCTAGGATCCCACTCCGGCACTGGCTTGGCACGGGCTCACGGCTTCCTTTGGCAATGGCTCTGCTCCAGGATGGCATGCTGCAGAGAATGCAGGTAGATTTTGTGCTCACTCCTGGCATGCAGCTGGACAATAAAGCCTGATCCAGCCCCCCCTCAGCATATGTCCGGCTCTGGCATTGGGGCGGGGCAACTTTGGGAGCAGCCCCAGCCCTGCTCCTGCTCCCGGCTGGGCACCCAGCTGCTGGGACACAGGTGTGTCCTGATGCCACCGTCTACTCCTTTGAGAAGGGGAGGACAGAGTGCATCAGGGAGTTTGGTGTGGCTTACATGCGGCAAGGAGAAGGTGCAGCCCCAAACTGGCTTTCACTTCTAGAACCTTTTGCTATTGCGGGAGCAGCTGCTGGAGCTTTTCAACCGAGCTGCAAGAGTGAAAAGTGTGATGGCATGTCTATCTGAGAAGGAAGGTTCGGTGCCGCAGCCTGTTGTGCACAATTTATATGCTGATAAGAGAAGGGGGTGCTTTTGGAACGTTTTCCTTCCTGACACTTCTGTCTCTGTGAGCTTTAGCTGCTTGGACTCAGGGGTACCGAAGGTGTGTGAAAGTGACTGGGATGCGAGAATCATGTTGCACAGGGAACAGGGAAGGTCAGCAAATGTTTCCTGTCCTGGCACATCTCTCAGTCTGAACTGCAGCTGCAGATGCTTCACTTCCGCCAAGGACTCTGCCACCTTGAGAGAAGGATGCGCTCTATGGAGTTGAGAAAGAAAGTGCGTCTCACTAGCTTCTTTCCTCTACTTCATAGACAGCAAAGGGGCTATGAAAGGCAGCACTGGCTTTTTGTTCTAGGACTTCTTCTTTACAAGCAGCTGCTGGATGTTTGGAAGGGGGTTTGGGATATGCAAAAATGAGAGGCTAAGCTGGTAAGAGGGTAAGATGGAAGTCATCTGGCAAAAGCAGAGCTCACAAAAGGGCCAGCTGAGAAAGCTCTTGCTGCCTACAACTTCAACTGCACCCCTCAAAGCAGCAGCACACATGCTGCTCTCGGCACTTTCCTTCTCAGCTCTACGCACCATCCTAAGCCTTGCCTCTCCCACACTCAGGATCCAAAGACAACGGCACCAGGGACTGCTCACACACTAAAGGCACCAGGACAAAAGGCTCACCAGCTTGGCCTTTGCATTCCCGCTGACAGCTCCACAGCTTGAACCCAGAGAACTGCCTGCTGCCAACAGCCTTTCCAATCACTCTGAGCACCTCATGACAAGGAGTGTGGGGAATGAATCTCCAGCAGCCTCCTGCCCCAGGCTGTCCCCCGGGAGCAGCCCTGCTCCAGGCCGTGACTGCCACCTGCACAGCCAAAGGACCCGGAGCCGGTGTTACACACCACGGCTGTGCCTGGCACAGAGACACCAGTGGCCACACAAGTGGCCATGGCACTGTCCACACACAGTCCCTGCTGCTGCTCCCCCAGCCGCTGGCACCAACTCCCAGCCACCCACTCCTAAAGCCACGGGGCCCACTGGGACACTGCGGGGGCTCGTGGAAGCCAGCGGCCATTGTGACACAGCGGGGC
This sequence comes from Aphelocoma coerulescens, assembly GCF_041296385.1. Classification (NCBI taxonomy): domain Eukaryota; kingdom Metazoa; phylum Chordata; class Aves; order Passeriformes; family Corvidae; genus Aphelocoma; species Aphelocoma coerulescens. The sequence continues at coordinate 447,970 of NW_027184068.1, forward strand.
TGCACAGAGCCCACGGTGCTTTGTGACCCGTGGCTCCCAGGAGAGCCTTTGTGATGCTGGGGAACTACAAGGAAGCCTGGCTCCTCTGTGACACCACCACAGAAGCTCAGGGGAGCCCTGGAGACCGTGCTGATGCTATTGAACCTGATGCAACCCTGCCTCCACTGTGACACCACAGAAGCTCTTGGAGCCCTGGAGACCATGGTGATGCTATGGAACCTGATGCAACCCTGCCTCCTCTGTGACACCACAGAACCTCTGGGAGCCCTGGAGACCGTGCTGATGCTATGGAACCTGATGCAACCCTGCCTCCACTGTGACACCACAGAAGCTCAGGGAGCCCTGGAGACTGTGGTGATGCTATGGAACCTGATGCAACCCTGCCTCCACTGTGACACCACAGAACCTCTGGGAGCCCTGGAGACCGTGCTGATGCTATGGAACCTGATGCAACCCTGCCTCCACTGTGACACCACAGAAGCTCGGGGAGCTCTGCAGACCGTGGGGATGCTGGCGAAGCTGACGGAACCCTGGGCACCACAGTGACGCTATGGAACCTGGTGGAACCGAGGGGCCACAGTGACACTGTGGGGCCTTTTGGAAGCAACAGGACCCTGGTGGGAAGCCACGGGATGATTAATCCTGCACGAACCTGCTCCAGGTGGGCTCCTCTCTCCCGGCTTCCACAGGTGCTGCTAGGATCCCACTCCGGCACTGGCTTGGCACGGGCTGACGGCTTCCTTTGGCAATGGCTCTGCTCCAGGATGGCATGCTGCAGAGAATGCAGGTAGATTTTGTGCTCACTCCTGGCATGCAGCTGGACAATAAAGCCTGATCCAGCCCCCCCTCAGCATATGTCCGGCTCTGGCATTGGGGCGGGGCAACTTTGGGAGCAGCCCCAGCCCTGCTCCTGCTCCCGGCTGGGCACCCAGCTGCTGGGACACAGGTGTGTCCTGATGCCACCGTCTACTCCTTTGAGAAGGGGAGGACAGAGTGCATCAGGGAGTTTGGTGTGGCTTACATGCGGCAAGGAGAAGGTGCAGCCCCAAACTGGCTTTCACTTCTAGAACCTTTTGCTATTGCGGGAGCAGCTGCTGGAGCTTTTCAACCGAGCTGCAAGAGTGAAAAGTGTGATGGCATGTCTATCTGAGAAGGAAGGTTCGGTGCCGCAGCCTGTTGTGCACAATTTATATGCTGATAAGAGAAGGGGGTGCTTTTGCAACGTTTTCCTTCCTGACACTTCTGTCTCTGTGAGCTTTAGCTGCTTGGACTCAGGGATACCGAAGGTGTGTGAAAGTGACTGGGATGCGAGAATCATGTTGCACAGGGAACAGGGAAGGTCAGCAAATGTTTCCTGTCCTGGCACATCTCTCAGTCTGAACTGCAGCTGCAGATGCTTCACTTCCGCCAAGGACTCTGCCACCTTGAGAGAAGGATGCGCTCTATGGAGTTGAGAAAGAAAGTGCGTCTCACTAGCTTCTTTCCTCTACTTCATAGACAGCAAAGGGGCTATGAAAGGCAGCACTGGCTTTTTGTTCTAGGACTTCTTCTTTACAAGCAGCTGCTGGATGTTTGGAAGGGGGTTTGGGATATGCAAAAATGAGAGGCTAAGATGGTAAGAGGGTAAGATGGAAGTCATCTGGCAAAAGCAGAGCTCACAAAAGGGCCAGCTGAGAAAGCTCTTGCTGCCTACAACTTCAACTGCACCCCTCAAAGCAGCAGCACACACGCTGCTCTCGGCACTTTCCTTCTCAGCTCTACGCACCATCCTAAGCCTTGCCTCTCCCACACTCAGGATCCAAAGACAACGGCACCAGGGACTGCTCACACACTAAAGGCACCAGGACAAAAGGCTCACCAGCTTGGCCTTTGCATTCCCGCTGACAGCTCCACAGCTTGAACCCAGAGAACTGCCTGCTGCCAACAGCCTTTCCAATCACTCTGAGCACCTCATGACAAGGAGTGTGGGGAATGAATCTCCAGCAGCCTCCTGCCCCAGGCTGTCCCCCGGGAGCAGCCCTGCTCCAGGCCGTGACTGCCACCTGCACAGCCAAAGGACCCAGAGCCGGTGTTACACACCACGGCTGTGCCTGGCACAGAGACACCAGTGGCCACACAAGTGGCCATGGCACTGTCCACACACAGTCCCTGCTGCTGCTCCCCCAGCCGCTGGCACCAACTCCCAGCCACCCACTCCTAAAGCCACGGGGCCCACTGGGACACTGCGGGGGCTCGTGGAAGCCAGCGGCCATTGTGACACAGCGGGGCTGCACAGAGCCCACGGTGCTTTGTGACCCGTGGCTCCCAGGAGAGCCTTTGTGATGCTGGGGAACTACAAGGAAGCCTGGCTCCTCTGTGACACCACCACAGAAGCTCAGGGGAGCCCTGGAGACCGTGCTGATGCTATTGAACCTGATGCAACCCTGCCTCCTCTGTGACACCACAGAAGCTCTTGGAGCCCTGGAGACCGTGGTGATGCTATGGAACCTGATGCAACCCTGCCTCCTCTGTGACACCACAGAACCTCTGGGAGCCCTGGAGACCGTGCTGATGCTATGGAACCTGATGCAACCCTGCCTCCACTGTGACACCACAGAAGCTCAGGGAGCCCTGGAGACTGTGGTGATGCTATGGAACCTGATGCAACCCTGCCTCCACTGTGACACCACAGAACCTCTGGGAGCCCTGGAGACCGTGCTGATGCTATGGAACCTGATGCAACCCTGCCTCCACTGTGACACCACAGAAGCTCGGGGAGCTCTGCAGACCGTGGGGATGCTGGCGAAGCTGACGGAACCCTGGGCACCACAGTGACGCTATGGAACCTGGTGGAACCGAGGGGCCACAGTGACACTGTGGGGCCTTTTGGAAGCAACAGGACCCTGGTGGGAAGCCACAGGATGATTAATCCTGCACGAACCTGCTCCAGGTGGGCTCCTCTCTCCCGGCTTCCACAGGTGCTGCTAGGATCCCACTCCGGCACTGGCTTGGCACGGGCTCACGGCTTCCTTTGGCAATGGCTCTGCTCCAGGATGGCATGCTGCAGAGAATGCAGGTAGATTTTGTGCTCACTCCTGGCATGCAGCTGGACAATAAAGCCTGATCCAGCCCCCCCTCAGCATATGTCCGGCTCTGGCATTGGGGCGGGGCAACTTTGGGAGCAGCCCCAGCCCTGCTCCTGCTCCCGGCTGGGCACCCAGCTGCTGGGACACAGGTGTGTCCTGATGCCACCGTCTACTCCTTTGAGAAGGGGAGGACAGAGTGCATCAGGGAGTTTGGTGTGGCTTACATGCGGCAAGGAGAAGGTGCAGCCCCAAACTGGCTTTCACTTCTAGAACCTTTTGCTATTGCGGGAGCAGCTGCTGGAGCTTTTCAACCGAGCTGCAAGAGTGAAAAGTGTGATGGCATGTCTATCTGAGAAGGAAGGTTCGGTGCCGCAGCCTGTTGTGCACAATTTATATGCTGATAAGAGAAGGGGGTGCTTTTGCAACGTTTTCCTTCCTGACACTTCTGTCTCTGTGAGCTTTAGCTGCTTGGACTCAGGGATACCGAAGGTATGTGAAAGTGACTGGGATGCGAGAATCATGTTGCACAGGGAACAGGGAAGGTCAGCAAATGTTTCCTGTCCTGGCACATCTCTCAGTCTGAACTGCAGCTGCAGATGCTTCACTTCCGCCAAGGACTCTGCCACCTTGAGAGAAGGATGCGCTCTATGGAGTTGAGAAAGAAAGTGCGTCTCACTAGCTTCTTACCTCTACTTCATAGACAGCAAAGGGGCTATGAAAGGCAGCACTGGCTTTTTGTTCTAGGACTTCTTCTTTACAAGCAGCTGCTGGATGTTTGGAAGGGGGTTTGGGATATGCAAAAATGAGAGGCTAAGATGGTAAGAGGGTAAGATGGAAGTCATCTGGCAAAAGCAGAGCTCACAAAAGGGCCAGCTGAGAAAGCTCTTGCTGCCTACAACTTCAACTGCACCCCTCAAAGCAGCAGCACACATGCTGCTCTCGGCACTTTCCTTCTCAGCTCTACGCACCATCCTAAGCCTTGCCTCTCCCACACTCAGGATCCAAAGACAACGGCACCAGGGACTGCTCACACACTAAAGGCACCAGGACAAAAGGCTCACCAGCTTGGCCTTTGCATTCCCGCTGACAGCTCCACAGCTTGAACCCAGAGAACTGCCTGCTGCCAACAGCCTTTCCAATCACTCTGAGCACCTCATGACAAGGAGTGTGGGGAATGAATCTCCAGCAGCCTCCTGCCCCAGGCTGTCCCCCGGGAGCAGCCCTGCTCCAGGCTGTGACTACCACCTGCACAGCCAAAGGACCCGGAGCCGGTGTTACACACCACGGCTGTGCCTGGCACAGAGACACCAGTGGCCACACAAGTGGCCATGGCACTGTCCACACACAGTCCCTGCTGCTGCTCCCCCAGCCGCTGGCACCAACTCCCAGCCACCCACTCCTAAAGCCACGGGGCCCACTGGGACACTGCGGGGGCTCGTGGAAGCCAGCGGCCATTGTGACACAGCGGGGCTGCACAGAGCCCACGGTGCTTTGTGACCCGTGGCTCCCAGGAGAGCCTTTGTGATGCTGGGGAACTACAAGGAAGCCTGGCTCCTCTGTGACACCACCACAGAAGCTCAGGGGAGCCCTGGAGACCGTGCTGATGCTATTGAACCTGATGCAACCCTGCCTCCTCTGTGACACCACAGAAGCTCTTGGAGCCCTGGAGACCGTGGTGATGCTATGGAACCTGATGCAACCCTGCCTCCTCTGTGACACCACAGAACCTCTGGGAGCCCTGGAGACCGTGCTGATGCTATGGAACCTGATGCAACCCTGCCTCCACTGTGACACCACAGAAGCTCAGGGAGCCCTGGAGACTGTGGTGATGCTATGGAACCTGATGCAACCCTGCCTCCACTGTGACACCACAGAACCTCTGGGAGCCCTGGAGACCGTGCTGATGCTATGGAACCTGATGCAACCCTGCCTCCACTGTGACACCACAGAAGCTCGGGGAGCTCTGCAGACCGTGGGGATGCTGGCGAAGCTGACGGAACCCTGGGCACCACAGTGACGCTATGGAACCTGGTGGAACCGAGGGGCCACAGTGACACTGTGGGGCCTTTTGGAAGCAACAGGACCCTGGTGGGAAGCCACGGGATGATTAATCCTGCACGAACCTGCTCCAGGTGGGCTCCTCTCTCCCGGCTTCCACAGGTGCTGCTAGGATCCCACTCCGGCACTGGCTTGGCACGGGCTGACGGCTTCCTTTGGCAATGGCTCTGCTCCAGGATGGCATGCTGCAGAGAATGCAGGTAGATTTTGTGCTCACTCCTGGCATGCAGCTGGACAATAAAGCCTGATCCAGCCCCCCCTCAGCATATGTCCGGCTCTGGCATTGGGGCGGGGCAACTTTGGGAGCAGCCCCAGCCCTGCTCCTGCTCCCGGCTGGGCACCCAGCTGCTGGGACACAGGTGTGTCCTGATGCCACCGTCTACTCCTTTGAGAAGGGGAGGACAGAGTGCATCAGGGAGTTTGGTGTGGCTTACATGCGGCAAGGAGAAGGTGCAGCCCCAAACTGGCTTTCACTTCTAGAACCTTTTGCTATTGCGGGAGCAGCTGCTGGAGCTTTTCAACCGAGCTGCAAGAGTGAAAAGTGTGATGGCATGTCTATCTGAGAAGGAAGGTTCGGTGCCGCAGCCTGTTGTGCACAATTTATATGCTGATAAGAGAAGGGGGTGCTTTTGCAACGTTTTCCTTCCTGACACTTCTGTCTCTGTGAGCTTTAGCTGCTTGGACTCAGGGATACCGAAGGTGTGTGAAAGTGACTGGGATGCGAGAATCATGTTGCACAGGGAACAGGGAAGGTCAGCAAATGTTTCCTGTCCTGGCACATCTCTCAGTCTGAACTGCAGCTGCAGATGCTTCACTTCCGCCAAGGACTCTGCCACCTTGAGAGAAGGATGCGCTCTATGGAGTTGAGAAAGAAAGTGTGTCTCACTAGCTTCTTTCCTCTACTTCATAGACAGCAAAGGGGCTATGAAAGGCAGCACTGGCTTTTTGTTCTAGGACTTCTTCTTTACAAGCAGCTGCTGGATGTTTGGAAGGGGGTTTGGGATATGCAAAAATGAGAGGCTAAGATGGTAAGAGGGTAAGATGGAAGTCATCTGGCAAAAGCAGAGCTCACAAAAGGGCCAGCTGAGAAAGCTCTTGCTGCCTACAACTTCAACTGCACCCCTCAAAGCAGCAGCACACACGCTGCTCTCGGCACTTTCCTTCTCAGCTCTACGCACCATCCTAAGCCTTGCCTCTCCCACACTCAGGATCCAAAGACAACGGCACCAGGGACTGCTCACACACTAAAGGCACCAGGACAAAAGGCTCACCAGCTTGGCCTTTGCATTCCCGCTGACAGCTCCACAGCTTGAACCCAGAGAACTGCCTGCTGCCAACAGCCTTTCCAATCACTCTGAGCACCTCATGACAAGGAGTGTGGGGAATGAATCTCCAGCAGCCTCCTGCCCCAGGCTGTCCCCCGGGAGCAGCCCTGCTCCAGGCCGTGACTGCCACCTGCACAGCCAAAGGACCCAGAGCCGGTGTTACACACCACGGCTGTGCCTGGCACAGAGACACCAGTGGCCACACAAGTGGCCATGGCACTGTCCACACACAGTCCCTGCTGCTGCTCCCCCAGCCGCTGGCACCAACTCCCAGCCACCCACTCCTAAAGCCACGGGGCCCACTGGGACACTGCGGGGGCTCGTGGAAGCCAGCGGCCATTGTGACACAGCGGGGCTGCACAGAGCCCACGGTGCTTTGTGACCCGTGGCTCCCAGGAGAGCCTTTGTGATGCTGGGGAACTACAAGGAAGCCTGGCTCCTCTGTGACACCACCACAGAAGCTCAGGGGAGCCCTGGAGACCGTGCTGATGCTATTGAACCTGATGCAACCCTGCCTCCTCTGTGACACCACAGAAGCTCTTGGAGCCCTGGAGACCGTGGTGATGCTATGGAACCTGATGCAACCCTGCCTCCTCTGTGACACCACAGAACCTCTGGGAGCCCTGGAGACCGTGCTGATGCTATGGAACCTGATGCAACCCTGCCTCCACTGTGACACCACAGAAGCTCAGGGAGCCCTGGAGACTGTGGTGATGCTATGGAACCTGATGCAACCCTGCCTCCACTGTGACACCACAGAACCTCTGGGAGCCCTGGAGACCGTGCTGATGCTATGGAACCTGATGCAACCCTGCCTCCACTGTGACACCACAGAAGCTCGGGGAGCTCTGCAGACCGTGGGGATGCTGGCGAAGCTGACGGAACCCTGGGCACCACAGTGACGCTATGGAACCTGGTGGAACCGAGGGGCCACAGTGACACTGTGGGGCCTTTTGGAAGCAACAGGACCCTGGTGGGAAGCCACGGGATGATTAATCCTGCACGAACCTGCTCCAGGTGGGCTCCTCTCTCCCGGCTTCCACAGGTGCTGCTAGGATCCCACTCCGGCACTGGCTTGGCACGGGCTCACGGCTTCCTTTGGCAATGGCTCTGCTCCAGGATGGCATGCTGCAGAGAATGCAGGTAGATTTTGTGCTCACTCCTGGCATGCAGCTGGACAATAAAGCCTGATCCAGCCCCCCCTCAGCATATGTCCGGCTCTGGCATTGGGGCGGGGCAACTTTGGGAGCAGCCCCAGCCCTGCTCCTGCTCCCGGCTGGGCACCCAGCTGCTGGGACACAGGTGTGTCCTGATGCCACCGTCTACTCCTTTGAGAAGGGGAGGACAGAGTGCATCAGGGAGTTTGGTGTGGCTTACATGCGGCAAGGAGAAGGTGCAGCCCCAAACTGGCTTTCACTTCTAGAACCTTTTGCTATTGCGGGAGCAGCTGCTGGAGCTTTTCAACCGAGCTGCAAGAGTGAAAAGTGTGATGGCATGTCTATCTGAGAAGGAAGGTTCGGTGCCGCAGCCTGTTGTGCACAATTTATATGCTGATAAGAGAAGGGGGTGCTTTTGGAACGTTTTCCTTCCTGACACTTCTGTCTCTGTGAGCTTTAGCTGCTTGGACTCAGGGGTACCGAAGGTGTGTGAAAGTGACTGGGATGCGAGAATCATGTTGCACAGGGAACAGGGAAGGTCAGCAAATGTTTCCTGTCCTGGCACATCTCTCAGTCTGAACTGCAGCTGCAGATGCTTCACTTCCGCCAAGGACTCTGCCACCTTGAGAGAAGGATGCGCTCTATGGAGTTGAGAAAGAAAGTGCGTCTCACTAGCTTCTTTCCTCTACTTCATAGACAGCAAAGGGGCTATGAAAGGCAGCACTGGCTTTTTGTTCTAGGACTTCTTCTTTACAAGCAGCTGCTGGATGTTTGGAAGGGGGTTTGGGATATGCAAAAATGAGAGGCTAAGCTGGTAAGAGGGTAAGATGGAAGTCATCTGGCAAAAGCAGAGCTCACAAAAGGGCCAGCTGAGAAAGCTCTTGCTGCCTACAACTTCAACTGCACCCCTCAAAGCAGCAGCACACATGCTGCTCTCGGCACTTTCCTTCTCAGCTCTACGCACCATCCTAAGCCTTGCCTCTCCCACACTCAGGATCCAAAGACAACGGCACCAGGGACTGCTCACACACTAAAGGCACCAGGACAAAAGGCTCACCAGCTTGGCCTTTGCATTCCCGCTGACAGCTCCACAGCTTGAACCCAGAGAACTGCCTGCTGCCAACAGCCTTTCCAATCACTCTGAGCACCTCATGACAAGGAGTGTGGGGAATGAATCTCCAGCAGCCTCCTGCCCCAGGCTGTCCCCCGGGAGCAGCCCTGCTCCAGGCCGTGACTGCCACCTGCACAGCCAAAGGACCCGGAGCCGGTGTTACACACCACGGCTGTGCCTGGCACAGAGACACCAGTGGCCACACAAGTGGCCATGGCACTGTCCACACACAGTCCCTGCTGCTGCTCCCCCAGCCGCTGGCACCAACTCCCAGCCACCCACTCCTAAAGCCACGGGGCCCACTGGGACACTGCGGGGGCTCGTGGAAGCCAGCGGCCATTGTGACACAGCGGGGCTGCACAGAGCCCACGGTGCTTTGTGACCCGTGGCTCCCAGGAGAGCCTTTGTGATGCTGGGGAACTACAAGGAAGCCTGGCTCCTCTGTGACACCACCACAGAAGCTCAGGGGAGCCCTGGAGACCGTGCTGATGCTATTGAACCTGATGCAACCCTGCCTCCACTGTGACACCACAGAAGCTCTTGGAGCCCTGGAGACCGTGGTGATGCTATGGAACCTGATGCAACCCTGCCTCCTCTGTGACACCACAGAACCTCTGGGAGCCCTGGAGACCGTGCTGATGCTATGGAACCTGATGCAACCCTGCCTCCACTGTGACACCACAGAAGCTCAGGGAGCCCTGGAGACTGTGGTGATGCTATGGAACCTGATGCAACCCTGCCTCCACTGTGACACCACAGAACCTCTGGGAGCCCTGGAGACCGTGCTGATGCTATGGAACCTGATGCAACCCTGCCTCCACTGTGACACCACAGAAGCTCGGGGAGCTCTGCAGACCGTGGGGATGCTGGCGAAGCTGACGGAACCCTGGGCACCACAGTGACGCTATGGAACCTGGTGGAACCGAGGGGCCACAGTGACACTGTGGGGCCTTTTGGAAGCAACAGGACCCTGGTGGGAAGCCACGGGATGATTAATCCTGCACGAACCTGCTCCAGGTGGGCTCCTCTCTCCCGGCTTCCACAGGTGCTGCTAGGATCCCACTCCGGCACTGGCTTGGCACGGGCTGACGGCTTCCTTTGGCAATGGCTCTGCTCCAGGATGGCATGCTGCAGAGAATGCAGGTAGATTTTGTGCTCACTCCTGGCATGCAGCTGGACAATAAAGCCTGATCCAGCCCCCCCTCAGCATATGTCCGGCTCTGGCATTGGGGCGGGGCAACTTTGGGAGCAGCCCCAGCCCTGCTCCTGCTCCCGGCTGGGCACCCAGCTGCTGGGACACAGGTGTGTCCTGATGCCACCGTCTACTCCTTTGAGAAGGGGAGGACAGAGTGCATCAGGGAGTTTGGTGTGGCTTACATGCGGCAAGGAGAAGGTGCAGCCCCAAACTGGCTTTCACTTCTAGAACCTTTTGCTATTGCGGGAGCAGCTGCTGGAGCTTTTCAACCGAGCTGCAAGAGTGAAAAGTGTGATGGCATGTCTATCTGAGAAGGAAGGTTCGGTGCCGCAGCCTGTTGTGCACAATTTATATGCTGATAAGAGAAGGGGGTGCTTTTGCAACGTTTTCCTTCCTGACACTTCTGTCTCTGTGAGCTTTAGCTGCTTGGACTCAGGGATACCGAAGGTGTGTGAAAGTGACTGGGATGCGAGAATCATGTTGCACAGGGAACAGGGAAGGTCAGCAAATGTTTCCTGTCCTGGCACATCTCTCAGTCTGAACTGCAGCTGCAGATGCTTCACTTCCGCCAAGGACTCTGCCACCTTGAGAGAAGGATGCGCTCTATGGAGTTGAGAAAGAAAGTGCGTCTCACTAGCTTCTTTCCTCTACTTCATAGACAGCAAAGGGGCTATGAAAGGCAGCACTGGCTTTTTGTTCTAGGACTTCTTCTTTACAAGCAGCTGCTGGATGTTTGGAAGGGGGTTTGGGATATGCAAAAATGAGAGGCTAAGATGGTAAGAGGGTAAGATGGAAGTCATCTGGCAAAAGCAGAGCTCACAAAAGGGCCAGCTGAGAAAGCTCTTGCTGCCTACAACTTCAACTGCACCCCTCAAAGCAGCAGCACACACGCTGCTCTCGGCACTTTCCTTCTCAGCTCTACGCACCATCCTAAGCCTTGCCTCTCCCACACTCAGGATCCAAAGACAACGGCACCAGGGACTGCTCACACACTAAAGGCACCAGGACAAAAGGCTCACCAGCTTGGCCTTTGCATTCCCGCTGACAGCTCCACAGCTTGAACCCAGAGAACTGCCTGCTGCCAACAGCCTTTCCAATCACTCTGAGCACCTCATGACAAGGAGTGTGGGGAATGAATCTCCAGCAGCCTCCTGCCCCAGGCTGTCCCCCGGGAGCAGCCCTGCTCCAGGCCGTGACTGCCACCTGCACAGCCAAAGGACCCAGAGCCGGTGTTACACACCACGGCTGTGCCTGGCACAGAGACACCAGTGGCCACACAAGTGGCCATGGCACTGTCCACACACAGTCCCTGCTGCTGCTCCCCCAGCCGCTGGCACCAACTCCCAGCCACCCACTCCTAAAGCCACGGGGCCCACTGGGACACTGCGGGGGCTCGTGGAAGCCAGCGGCCATTGTGACACAGCGGGGCTGCACAGAGCCCACGGTGCTTTGTGACCCGTGGCTCCCAGGAGAGCCTTTGTGATGCTGGGGAACTACAAGGAAGCCTGGCTCCTCTGTGACACCACCACAGAAGCTCAGGGGAGCCCTGGAGACCGTGCTGATGCTATTGAACCTGATGCAACCCTGCCTCCTCTGTGACACCACAGAAGCTCTTGGAGCCCTGGAGACCGTGGTGATGCTATGGAACCTGATGCAACCCTGCCTCCTCTGTGACACCACAGAACCTCTGGGAGCCCTGGAGACCGTGCTGATGCTATGGAACCTGATGCAACCCTGCCTCCACTGTGACACCACAGAAGCTCGGGGAGCTCTGCAGACCGTGGGGATGCTGGCGAAGCTGACGGAACCCTGGGCACCACAGTGACGCTATGGAACCTGGTGGAACCGAGGGGCCACAGTGACACTGTGGGGCCTTTTGGAAGCAACAGGACCCTGGTGGGAAGCCACGGGATGATTAATCCTGCACGAACCTGCTCCAGGTGGGCTCCTCTCTCCCGGCTTCCACAGGTGCTGCTAGGATCCCACTCCGGCACTGGCTTGGCACGGGCTCACGGCTTCCTTTGGCAATGGCTCTGCTCCAGGATGGCATGCTGCAGAGAATGCAGGTAGATTTTGTGCTCACTCCTGGCATGCAGCTGGACAATAAAGCCTGATCCAGCCCCCCCTCAGCATATGTCCGGCTCTGGCATTGGGGCGGGGCAACTTTGGGAGCAGCCCCAGCCCTGCTCCTGCTCCCGGCTGGGCACCCAGCTGCTGGGACACAGGTGTGTCCTGATGCCACCGTCTACTCCTTTGAGAAGGGGAGGACAGAGTGCATCAGGGAGTTTGGTGTGGCTTACATGCGGCAAGGAGAAGGTGCAGCCCCAAACTGGCTTTCACTTCTAGAACCTTTTGCTATTGCGGGAGCAGCTGCTGGAGCTTTTCAACCGAGCTGCAAGAGTGAAAAGTGTGATGGCATGTCTATCTGAGAAGGAAGGTTCGGTGCCGCAGCCTGTTGTGCACAATTTATATGCTGATAAGAGAAGGGGGTGCTTTTGCAACGTTTTCCTTCCTGACACTTCTGTCTCTGTGAGCTTTAGCTGCTTGGACTCAGGGATACCGAAGGTGTGTGAAAGTGACTGGGATGCGAGAATCATGTTGCACAGGGAACAGGGAAGGTCAGCAAATGTTTCCTGTCCTGGCACATCTCTCAGTCTGAACTGCAGCTGCAGATGCTTCACTTCCGCCAAGGACTCTGCCACCTTGAGAGAAGGATGCGCTCTATGGAGTTGAGAAAGAAAGTGCGTCTCACTAGCTTCTTTCCTCTACTTCATAGACAGCAAAGGGGCTATGAAAGGCAGCACTGGCTTTTTGTTCTAGGACTTCTTCTTTACAAGCAGCTGCTGGATGTTTGGAAGGGGGTTTGGGATATGCAAAAATGAGAGGCTAAGATGGTAAGAGGGTAAGATGGAAGTCATCTGGCAAAAGCAGAGCTCACAAAAGGGCCAGCTGAGAAAGCTCTTGCTGCCTACAACTTCAACTGCACCCCTCAAAGCAGCAGCACACACGCTGCTCTCGGCACTTTCCTTCTCAGCTCTACGCACCATCCTAAGCCTTGCCTCTCCCACACTCAGGATCCAAAGACAACGGCACCAGGGACTGCTCACACACTAAAGGCACCAGGACAAAAGGCTCACCAGCTTGGCCTTTGCATTCCCGCTGACAGCTCCACAGCTTGAACCCAGAGAACTGCCTGCTGCCAACAGCCTTTCCAATCACTCTGAGCACCTCATGACAAGGAGTGTGGGGAATGAATCTCCAGCAGCCTCCTGCCCCAGGCTGTCCCCCGGGAGCAGCCCTGCTCCAGGCCGTGACTGCCACCTGCACAGCCAAAGGACCCAGAGCCGGTGTTACGCACCACGGCTGTGCCTGGCACAGAGACACCAGTGGCCACACAAGTGGCCATGGCACTGTCCACACACAGTCCCTGCTGCTGCTCCCCCAGCCGCTGGCACCAACTCCCAGCCACCCACTCCTAAAGCCACGGGGCCCACTGGGACACTGCGGGGGCTCATGGAAGCCAGCGGCCATTGTGACACAGCGGGGCTGCACAGAGCCCACGGTGCTTTGTGACCCGTGGCTCCCAGGAGAGCCTTTGTGATGCTGGGGAACTACAAGGAAGCCTGGCTCCTCTGTGACACCACCACAGAAGCTCAGGGGAGCCCTGGAGACCGTGCTGATGCTATTGAACCTGATGCAACCCTGCCTCCTCTGTGACACCACAGAAGCTCTTGGAGCCCTGGAGACCGTGGTGATGCTATGGAACCTGATGCAACCCTGCCTCCTCTGTGACACCACAGAACCTCTGGGAGCCCTGGAGACCGTGCTGATGCTATGGAACCTGATGCAACCCTGCCTCCACTGTGACACCACAGAAGCTCAGGGAGCCCTGGAGACTGTGGTGATGCTATGGAACCTGATGCAACCCTGCCTCCACTGTGACACCACAGAACCTCTGGGAGCCCTGGAGACCGTGCTGATGCTATGGAACCTGATGCAACCCTGCCTCCACTGTGACACCACAGAAGCTCGGGGAGCTCTGCAGACCGTGGGGATGCTGGCGAAGCTGACGGAACCCTGGGCACCACAGTGACGCTATGGAACCTGGTGGAACCGAGGGGCCACAGTGACACTGTGGGGCCTTTTGGAAGCAACAGGACCCTGGTGGGAAGCCACGGGATGATTAATCCTGCACGAACCTGCTCCAGGTGGGCTCCTCTCTCCCGGCTTCCACAGGTGCTGCTAGGATCCCACTCCGGCACTGGCTTGGCACGGGCTCACGGCTTCCTTTGGCAATGGCTCTGCTCCAGGATGGCATGCTGCAGAGAATGCAGGTAGATTTTGTGCTCACTCCTGGCATGCAGCTGGACAATAAAGCCTGATCCAGCCCCCCCTCAGCATATGTCCGGCTCTGGCATTGGGGCGGGGCAACTTTGGGAGCAGCCCCAGCCCTGCTCCTGCTCCCGGCTGGGCACCCAGCTGCTGGGACACAGGTGTGTCCTGATGCCACCGTCTACTCCTTTGAGAAGGGGAGGACAGAGTGCATCAGGGAGTTTGGTGTGGCTTACATGCGGCAAGGAGAAGGTGCAGCCCCAAACTGGCTTTCACTTCTAGAACCTTTTGCTATTGCGGGAGCAGCTGCTGGAGCTTTTCAACCGAGCTGCAAGAGTGAAAAGTGTGATGGCATGTCTATCTGAGAAGGAAGGTTCGGTGCCGCAGCCTGTTGTGCACAATTTATATGCTGATAAGAGAAGGGGGTGCTTTTGCAACGTTTTCCTTCCTGACACTTCTGTCTCTGTGAGCTTTAGCTGCTTGGACTCAGGGATACCGAAGGTGTGTGAAAGTGACTGGGATGCGAGAATCATGTTGCACAGGGAACAGGGAAGGTCAGCAAATGTTTCCTGTCCTGGCACATCTCTCAGTCTGAACTGCAGCTGCAGATGCTTCACTTCCGCCAAGGACTCTGCCACCTTGAGAGAAGGATGCGCTCTATGGAGTTGAGAAAGAAAGTGCGTCTCACTAGCTTCTTTCCTCTACTTCATAGACAGCAAAGGGGCTATGAAAGGCAGCACTGGCTTTTTGTTCTAGGACTTCTTCTTTACAAGCAGCTGCTGGATGTTTGGAAGGGGGTTTGGGATATGCAAAAATGAGAGGCTAAGATGGTAAGAGGGTAAGATGGAAGTCATCTGGCAAAAGCAGAGCTCACAAAAGGGCCAGCTGAGAAAGCTCTTGCTGCCTACAACTTCAACTGCACCCCTCAAAGCAGCAGCACACACGCTGCTCTCGGCACTTTCCTTCTCAGCTCTACGCACCATCCTAAGCCTTGCCTCTCCCACACTCAGGATCCAAAGACAACGGCACCAGGGACTGCTCACACACTAAAGGCACCAGGACAAAAGGCTCACCAGCTTGGCCTTTGCATTCCCGCTGACAGCTCCACAGCTTGAACCCAGAGAACTGCCTGCTGCCAACAGCCTTTCCAATCACTCTGAGCACCTCATGACAAGGAGTGTGGGGAATGAATCTCCAGCAGCCTCCTGCCCCAGGCTGTCCCCCGGGAGCAGCCCTGCTCCAGGCCGTGACTGCCACCTGCACAGCCAAAGGACCCAGAGCCGGTGTTACGCACCACGGCTGTGCCTGGCACAGAGACACCAGTGGCCACACAAGTGGCCATGGCACTGTCCACACACAGTCCCTGCTGCTGCTCCCCCAGCCGCTGGCACCAACTCCCAGCCACCCACTCCTAAAGCCACGGGGCCCACTGGGACACTGCGGGGGCTCATGGAAGCCAGCGGCCATTGTGACACAGCGGGGCTGCACAGAGCCCACGGTGCTTTGTGACCCGTGGCTCCCAGGAGAGCCTTTGTGATGCTGGGGAACTACAAGGAAGCCTGGCTCCTCTGTGACACCACCACAGAAGCTCAGGGGAGCCCTGGAGACCGTGCTGATGCTATTGAACCTGATGCAACCCTGCCTCCTCTGTGACACCACAGAAGCTCTTGGAGCCCTGGAGACCGTGGTGATGCTATGGAACCTGATGCAACCCTGCCTCCTCTGTGACACCACAGAACCTCTGGGAGCCCTGGAGACCGTGCTGATGCTATGGAACCTGATGCAACCCTGCCTCCACTGTGACACCACAGAAGCTCAGGGAGCCCTGGAGACTGTGGTGATGCTATGGAACCTGATGCAACCCTGCCTCCACTGTGACACCACAGAACCTCTGGGAGCCCTGGAGACCGTGCTGATGCTATGGAACCTGATGCAACCCTGCCTCCACTGTGACACCACAGAAGCTCGGGGAGCTCTGCAGACCGTGGGGATGCTGGCGAAGCTGACGGAACCCTGGGCACCACAGTGACGCTATGGAACCTGGTGGAACCGAGGGGCCACAGTGACACTGTGGGGCCTTTTGGAAGCAACAGGACCCTGGTGGGAAGCCACGGGATGATTAATCCTGCACGAACCTGCTCCAGGTGGGCTCCTCTCTCCCGGCTTCCACAGGTGCTGCTAGGATCCCACTCCGGCACTGGCTTGGCACGGGCTCACGGCTTCCTTTGGCAATGGCTCTGCTCCAGGATGGCATGCTGCAGAGAATGCAGGTAGATTTTGTGCTCACTCCTGGCATGCAGCTGGACAATAAAGCCTGATCCAGCCCCCCCTCAGCATATGTCCGGCTCTGGCATTGGGGCGGGGCAACTTTGGGAGCAGCCCCAGCCCTGCTCCTGCTCCCGGCTGGGCACCCAGCTGCTGGGACACAGGTGTGTCCTGATGCCACCGTCTACTCCTTTGAGAAGGGGAGGACAGAGTGCATCAGGGAGTTTGGTGTGGCTTACATGCGGCAAGGAGAAGGTGCAGCCCCAAACTGGCTTTCACTTCTAGAACCTTTTGCTATTGCGGGAGCAGCTGCTGGAGCTTTTCAACCGAGCTGCAAGAGTGAAAAGTGTGATGGCATGTCTATCTGAGAAGGAAGGTTCGGTGCCGCAGCCTGTTGTGCACAATTTATATGCTGATAAGAGAAGGGGGTGCTTTTGCAACGTTTTCCTTCCTGACACTTCTGTCTCTGTGAGCTTTAGCTGCTTGGACTCAGGGATACCGAAGGTGTGTGAAAGTGACTGGGATGCGAGAATCATGTTGCACAGGGAACAGGGAAGGTCAGCAAATGTTTCCTGTCCTGGCACATCTCTCAGTCTGAACTGCAGCTGCAGATGCTTCACTTCCGCCAAGGACTCTGCCACCTTGAGAGAAGGATGCGCTCTATGGAGTTGAGAAAGAAAGTGCGTCTCACTAGCTTCTTTCCTCTACTTCATAGACAGCAAAGGGGCTATGAAAGGCAGCACTGGCTTTTTGTTCTAGGACTTCTTCTTTACAAGCAGCTGCTGGATGTTTGGAAGGGGGTTTGGGATATGCAAAAATGAGAGGCTAAGATGGTAAGAGGGTAAGATGGAAGTCATCTGGCAAAAGCAGAGCTCACAAAAGGGCCAGCTGAGAAAGCTCTTGCTGCCTACAACTTCAACTGCACCCCTCAAAGCAGCAGCACACACGCTGCTCTCGGCACTTTCCTTCTCAGCTCTACGCACCATCCTAAGCCTTGCCTCTCCCACACTCAGGATCCAAAGACAACGGCACCAGGGACTGCTCACACACTAAAGGCACCAGGACAAAAGGCTCACCAGCTTGGCCTTTGCATTCCCGCTGACAGCTCCACAGCTTGAACCCAGAGAACTGCCTGCTGCCAACAGCCTTTCCAATCACTCTGAGCACCTCATGACAAGGAGTGTGGGGAATGAATCTCCAGCAGCCTCCTGCCCCAGGCTGTCCCCCGGGAGCAGCCCTGCTCCAGGCCGTGACTGCCACCTGCACAGCCAAAGGACCCAGAGCCGGTGTTACGCACCACGGCTGTGCCTGGCACAGAGACACCAGTGGCCACACAAGTGGCCATGGCACTGTCCACACACAGTCCCTGCTGCTGCTCCCCCAGCCGCTGGCACCAACTCCCAGCCACCCACTCCTAAAGCCACGGGGCCCACTGGGACACTGCGGGGGCTCATGGAAGCCAGCGGCCATTGTGACACAGCGGGGCTGCACAGAGCCCACGGTGCTTTGTGACCCGTGGCTCCCAGGAGAGCCTTTGTGATGCTGGGGAACTACAAGGAAGCCTGGCTCCTCTGTGACACCACCACAGAAGCTCAGGGGAGCCCTGGAGACCGTGCTGATGCTATTGAACCTGATGCAACCCTGCCTCCTCTGTGACACCACAGAAGCTCTTGGAGCCCTGGAGACCGTGGTGATGCTATGGAACCTGATGCAACCCTGCCTCCTCTGTGACACCACAGAACCTCTGGGAGCCCTGGAGACCGTGCTGATGCTATGGAACCTGATGCAACCCTGCCTCCACTGTGACACCACAGAACCTCTGGGAGCCCTGGAGACTGTGGTGATGCTATGGAACCTGATGCAACCCTGCCTCCACTGTGACACCACAGAACCTCTGGGAGCCCTGGAGACCGTGCTGATGCTATGGAACCTGATGCAACCCTGCCTCCACTGTGACACCACAGAAGCTCGGGGAGCTCTGCAGACCGTGGGGATGCTGGCGAAGCTGACGGAACCCTGGGCACCACAGTGACGCTATGGAACCTGGTGGAACCGAGGGGCCACAGTGACACTGTGGGGCCTTTTGGAAGCAACAGGACCCTGGTGGGAAGCCACGGGATGATTAATCCTGCACGAACCTGCTCCAGGTGGGCTCCTCTCTCCCGGCTTCCACAGGTGCTGCTAGGATCCCACTCCGGCACTGGCTTGGCACGGGCTCACGGCTTCCTTTGGCAATGGCTCTGCTCCAGGATGGCATGCTGCAGAGAATGCAGGTAGATTTTGTGCTCACTCCTGGCATGCAGCTGGACAATAAAGCCTGATCCAGCCCCCCCTCAGCATATGTCCGGCTCTGGCATTGGGGCGGGGCAACTTTGGGAGCAGCCCCAGCCCTGCTCCTGCTCCCGGCTGGGCACCCAGCTGCTGGGACACAGGTGTGTCCTGATGCCACCGTCTACTCCTTTGAGAAGGGGAGGACAGAGTGCATCAGGGAGTTTGGTGTGGCTTACATGCGGCAAGGAGAAGGTGCAGCCCCAAACTGGCTTTCACTTCTAGAACCTTTTGCTATTGCGGGAGCAGCTGCTGGAGCTTTTCAACCGAGCTGCAAGAGTGAAAAGTGTGATGGCATGTCTATCTGAGAAGGAAGGTTCGGTGCCGCAGCCTGTTGTGCACAATTTATATGCTGATAAGAGAAGGGGGTGCTTTTGCAACGTTTTCCTTCCTGACACTTCTGTCTCTGTGAGCTTTAGCTGCTTGGACTCAGGGATACCGAAGGTGTGTGAAAGTGACTGGGATGCGAGAATCATGTTGCACAGGGAACAGGGAAGGTCAGCAAATGTTTCCTGTCCTGGCACATCTCTCAGTCTGAACTGCAGCTGCAGATGCTTCACTTCCGCCAAGGACTCTGCCACCTTGAGAGAAGGATGCGCTCTATGGAGTTGAGAAAGAAAGTGCGTCTCACTAGCTTCTTTCCTCTACTTCATAGACAGCAAAGGGGCTATGAAAGGCAGCACTGGCTTTTTGTTCTAGGACTTCTTCTTTACAAGCAGCTGCTGGATGTTTGGAAGGGGGTTTGGGATATGCAAAAATGAGAGGCTAAGATGGTAAGAGGGTAAGATGGAAGTCATCTGGCAAAAGCAGAGCTCACAAAAGGGCCAGCTGAGAAAGCTCTTGCTGCCTACAACTTCAACTGCACCCCTCAAAGCAGCAGCACACACGCTGCTCTCGGCACTTTCCTTCTCAGCTCTACGCACCATCCTAAGCCTTGCCTCTCCCACACTCAGGATCCAAAGACAACGGCACCAGGGACTGCTCACACACTAAAGGCACCAGGACAAAAGGCTCACCAGCTTGGCCTTTGCATTCCCGCTGACAGCTCCACAGCTTGAACCCAGAGAACTGCCTGCTGCCAACAGCCTTTCCAATCACTCTGAGCACCTCATGACAAGGAGTGTGGGGAATGAATCTCCAGCAGCCTCCTGCCCCAGGCTGTCCCCCGGGAGCAGCCCTGCTCCAGGCCGTGACTGCCACCTGCACAGCCAAAGGACCCAGAGCCGGTGTTACACACCACGGCTGTGCCTGGCACAGAGACACCAGTGGCCACACAAGTGGCCATGGCACTGTCCACACACAGTCCCTGCTGCTGCTCCCCCAGCCGCTGGCACCAACTCCCAGCCACCCACTCCTAAAGCCACGGGGCCCACTGGGACACTGCGGGGGCTCGTGGAAGCCAGCGGCCATTGTGACACAGCGGGGCTGCACAGAGCCCACGGTGCTTTGTGACCCGTGGCTCCCAGGAGAGCCTTTGTGATGCTGGGGAACTACAAGGAAGCCTGGCTCCTCTGTGACACCACCACAGAAGCTCAGGGGAGCCCTGGAGACCGTGCTGATGCTATTGAACCTGATGCAACCCTGCCTCCTCTGTGACACCACAGAAGCTCTTGGAGCCCTGGAGACCGTGGTGATGCTATGGAACCTGATGCAACCCTGCCTCCACTGTGACACCACAGAACCTCTGGGAGCCCTGGAGACCGTGCTGATGCTATGGAACCTGATGCAACCCTGCCTCCACTGTGACACCACAGAAGCTCGGGGAGCTCTGCAGACCGTGGGGATGCTGGCGAAGCTGACGGAACCCTGGGCACCACAGTGACGCTATGGAACCTGGTGGAACCGAGGGGCCACAGTGACACTGTGGGGCCTTTTGGAAGCAACAGGACCCTGGTGGGAAGCCACGGGATGATTAATCCTGCACGAACCTGCTCCAGGTGGGCTCCTCTCTCCCGGCTTCCACAGGTGCTGCTAGGATCCCACTCCGGCACTGGCTTGGCACGGGCTCACGGCTTCCTTTGGCAATGGCTCTGCTCCAGGATGGCATGCTGCAGAGAATGCAGGTAGATTTTGTGCTCACTCCTGGCATGCAGCTGGACAATAAAGCCTGATCCAGCCCCCCCTCAGCATATGTCCGGCTCTGGCATTGGGGCGGGGCAACTTTGGGAGCAGCCCCAGCCCTGCTCCTGCTCCCGGCTGGGCACCCAGCTGCTGGGACACAGGTGTGTCCTGATGCCACCGTCTACTCCTTTGAGAAGGGGAGGACAGAGTGCATCAGGGAGTTTGGTGTGGCTTACATGCGGCAAGGAGAAGGTGCAGCCCCAAACTGGCTTTCACTTCTAGAACCTTTTGCTATTGCGGGAGCAGCTGCTGGAGCTTTTCAACCGAGCTGCAAGAGTGAAAAGTGTGATGGCATGTCTATCTGAGAAGGAAGGTTCGGTGCCGCAGCCTGTTGTGCACAATTTATATGCTGATAAGAGAAGGGGGTGCTTTTGCAACGTTTTCCTTCCTGACACTTCTGTCTCTGTGAGCTTTAGCTGCTTGGACTCAGGGATACCGAAGGTGTGTGAAAGTGACTGGGATGCGAGAATCATGTTGCACAGGGAACAGGGAAGGTCAGCAAATGTTTCCTGTCCTGGCACATCTCTCAGTCTGAACTGCAGCTGCAGATGCTTCACTTCCGCCAAGGACTCTGCCACCTTGAGAGAAGGATGCGCTCTATGGAGTTGAGAAAGAAAGTGCGTCTCACTAGCTTCTTTCCTCTACTTCATAGACAGCAAAGGGGCTATGAAAGGCAGCACTGGCTTTTTGTTCTAGGACTTCTTCTTTACAAGCAGCTGCTGGATGTTTGGAAGGGGGTTTGGGATATGCAAAAATGAGAGGCTAAGATGGTAAGAGGGTAAGATGGAAGTCATCTGGCAAAAGCAGAGCTCACAAAAGGGCCAGCTGAGAAAGCTCTTGCTGCCTACAACTTCAACTGCACCCCTCAAAGCAGCAGCACACACGCTGCTCTCGGCACTTTCCTTCTCAGCTCTACGCACCATCCTAAGCCTTGCCTCTCCCACACTCAGGATCCAAAGACAACGGCACCAGGGACTGCTCACACACTAAAGGCACCAGGACAAAAGGCTCACCAGCTTGGCCTTTGCATTCCCGCTGACAGCTCCACAGCTTGAACCCAGAGAACTGCCTGCTGCCAACAGCCTTTCCAATCACTCTGAGCACCTCATGACAAGGAGTGTGGGGAATGAATCTCCAGCAGCCTCCTGCCCCAGGCTGTCCCCCGGGAGCAGCCCTGCTCCAGGCCGTGACTGCCACCTGCACAGCCAAAGGACCCAGAGCCGGTGTTACACACCACGGCTGTGCCTGGCACAGAGACACCAGTGGCCACACAAGTGGCCATGGCACTGTCCACACACAGTCCCTGCTGCTGCTCCCCCAGCCGCTGGCACCAACTCCCAGCCACCCACTCCTAAAGCCACGGGGCCCACTGGGACACTGCGGGGGCTCGTGGAAGCCAGCGGCCATTGTGACACAGCGGGGCTGCACAGAGCCCACGGTGCTTTGTGACCCGTGGCTCCCAGGAGAGCCTTTGTGATGCTGGGGAACTACAAGGAAGCCTGGCTCCTCTGTGACACCACCACAGAAGCTCAGGGGAGCCCTGGAGACCGTGCTGATGCTATTGAACCTGATGCAACCCTGCCTCCACTGTGACACCACAGAAGCTCTTGGAGCCCTGGAGACCATGGTGATGCTATGGAACCTGATGCAACCCTGCCTCCTCTGTGACACCACAGAACCTCTGGGAGCCCTGGAGACCGTGCTGATGCTATGGAACCTGATGCAACCCTGCCTCCACTGTGACACCACAGAAGCTCAGGGAGCCCTGGAGACTGTGGTGATGCTATGGAACCTGATGCAACCCTGCCTCCACTGTGACACCACAGAACCTCTGGGAGCCCTGGAGACCGTGCTGATGCTATGGAACCTGATGCAACCCTGCCTCCACTGTGACACCACAGAAGCTCGGGGAGCTCTGCAGACCGTGGGGATGCTGGCGAAGCTGACGGAACCCTGGGCACCACAGTGACGCTATGGAACCTGGTGGAACCGAGGGGCCACAGTGACACTGTGGGGCCTTTTGGAAGCAACAGGACCCTGGTGGGAAGCCACGGGATGATTAATCCTGCACGAACCTGCTCCAGGTGGGCTCCTCTCTCCCGGCTTCCACAGGTGCTGCTAGGATCCCACTCCGGCACTGGCTTGGCACGGGCTCACGGCTTCCTTTGGCAATGGCTCTGCTCCAGGATGGCATGCTGCAGAGAATGCAGGTAGATTTTGTGCTCACTCCTGGCATGCAGCTGGACAATAAAGCCTGATCCAGCCCCCCCTCAGCATATGTCCGGCTCTGGCATTGGGGCGGGGCAACTTTGGGAGCAGCCCCAGCCCTGCTCCTGCTCCCGGCTGGGCACCCAGCTGCTGGGACACAGGTGTGTCCTGATGCCACCGTCTACTCCTTTGAGAAGGGGAGGACAGAGTGCATCAGGGAGTTTGGTGTGGCTTACATGCGGCAAGGAGAAGGTGCAGCCCCAAACTGGCTTTCACTTCTAGAACCTTTTGCTATTGCGGGAGCAGCTGCTGGAGCTTTTCAACCGAGCTGCAAGAGTGAAAAGTGTGATGGCATGTCTATCTGAGAAGGAAGGTTCGGTGCCGCAGCCTGTTGTGCACAATTTATATGCTGATAAGAGAAGGGGGTGCTTTTGGAACGTTTTCCTTCCTGACACTTCTGTCTCTGTGAGCTTTAGCTGCTTGGACTCAGGGATACCGAAGGTATGTGAAAGTGACTGGGATGCGAGAATCATGTTGCACAGGGAACAGGGAAGGTCAGCAAATGTTTCCTGTCCTGGCACATCTCTCAGTCTGAACTGCAGCTGCAGATGCTTCACTTCCGCCAAGGACTCTGCCACCTTGAGAGAAGGATGCGCTCTATGGAGTTGAGAAAGAAAGTGCGTCTCACTAGCTTCTTTCCTCTACTTCATAGACAGCAAAGGGGCTATGAAAGGCAGCACTGGCTTTTTGTTCTAGGACTTCTTCTTTACAAGCAGCTGCTGGATGTTTGGAAGGGGGTTTGGGATATGCAAAAATGAGAGGCTAAGATGGTAAGAGGGTAAGATGGAAGTCATCTGGCAAAAGCAGAGCTCACAAAAGGGCCAGCTGAGAAAGCTCTTGCTGCCTACAACTTCAACTGCACCCCTCAAAGCAGCAGCACACACGCTGCTCTCGGCACTTTCCTTCTCAGCTCTACGCACCATCCTAAGCCTTGCCTCTCCCACACTCAGGATCCAAAGACAACGGCACCAGGGACTGCTCACACACTAAAGGCACCAGGACAAAAGGCTCACCAGCTTGGCCTTTGCATTCCCGCTGACAGCTCCACAGCTTGAACCCAGAGAACTGCCTGCTGCCAACAGCCTTTCCAATCACTCTGAGCACCTCATGACAAGGAGTGTGGGGAATGAATCTCCAGCAGCCTCCTGCCCCAGGCTGTCCCCCGGGAGCAGCCCTGCTCCAGGCCGTGACTGCCACCTGCACAGCCAAAGGACCCAGAGCCGGTGTTACGCACCACGGCTGTGCCTGGCACAGAGACACCAGTGGCCACACAAGTGGCCATGGCACTGTCCACACACAGTCCCTGCTGCTGCTCCCCCAGCCGCTGGCACCAACTCCCAGCCACCCACTCCTAAAGCCACGGGGCCCACTGGGACACTGCGGGGGCTCATGGAAGCCAGCGGCCATTGTGACACAGCGGGGCTGCACAGAGCCCACGGTGCTTTGTGACCCGTGGCTCCCAGGAGAGCCTTTGTGATGCTGGGGAACTACAAGGAAGCCTGGCTCCTCTGTGACACCACCACAGAAGCTCAGGGGAGCCCTGGAGACCGTGCTGATGCTATTGAACCTGATGCAACCCTGCCTCCTCTGTGACACCACAGAAGCTCTTGGAGCCCTGGAGACCGTGGTGATGCTATGGAACCTGATGCAACCCTGCCTCCTCTGTGACACCACAGAACCTCTGGGAGCCCTGGAGACCGTGCTGATGCTATGGAACCTGATGCAACCCTGCCTCCACTGTGACACCACAGAACCTCTGGGAGCCCTGGAGACTGTGGTGATGCTATGGAACCTGATGCAACCCTGCCTCCACTGTGACACCACAGAACCTCTGGGAGCCCTGGAGACCGTGCTGATGCTATGGAACCTGATGCAACCCTGCCTCCACTGTGACACCACAGAAGCTCGGGGAGCTCTGCAGACCGTGGGGATGCTGGCGAAGCTGACGGAACCCTGGGCACCACAGTGACGCTATGGAACCTGGTGGAACCGAGGGGCCACAGTGACACTGTGGGGCCTTTTGGAAGCAACAGGACCCTGGTGGGAAGCCACGGGATGATTAATCCTGCACGAACCTGCTCCAGGTGGGCTCCTCTCTCCCGGCTTCCACAGGTGCTGCTAGGATCCCACTCCGGCACTGGCTTGGCACGGGCTCACGGCTTCCTTTGGCAATGGCTCTGCTCCAGGATGGCATGCTGCAGAGAATGCAGGTAGATTTTGTGCTCACTCCTGGCATGCAGCTGGACAATAAAGCCTGATCCAGCCCCCCCTCAGCATATGTCCGGCTCTGGCATTGGGGCGGGGCAACTTTGGGAGCAGCCCCAGCCCTGCTCCTGCTCCCGGCTGGGCACCCAGCTGCTGGGACACAGGTGTGTCCTGATGCCACCGTCTACTCCTTTGAGAAGGGGAGGACAGAGTGCATCAGGGAGTTTGGTGTGGCTTACATGCGGCAAGGAGAAGGTGCAGCCCCAAACTGGCTTTCACTTCTAGAACCTTTTGCTATTGCGGGAGCAGCTGCTGGAGCTTTTCAACCGAGCTGCAAGAGTGAAAAGTGTGATGGCATGTCTATCTGAGAAGGAAGGTTCGGTGCCGCAGCCTGTTGTGCACAATTTATATGCTGATAAGAGAAGGGGGTGCTTTTGCAACGTTTTCCTTCCTGACACTTCTGTCTCTGTGAGCTTTAGCTGCTTGGACTCAGGGATACCGAAGGTGTGTGAAAGTGACTGGGATGCGAGAATCATGTTGCACAGGGAACAGGGAAGGTCAGCAAATGTTTCCTGTCCTGGCACATCTCTCAGTCTGAACTGCAGCTGCAGATGCTTCACTTCCGCCAAGGACTCTGCCACCTTGAGAGAAGGATGCGCTCTATGGAGTTGAGAAAGAAAGTGCGTCTCACTAGCTTCTTTCCTCTACTTCATAGACAGCAAAGGGGCTATGAAAGGCAGCACTGGCTTTTTGTTCTAGGACTTCTTCTTTACAAGCAGCTGCTGGATGTTTGGAAGGGGGTTTGGGATATGCAAAAATGAGAGGCTAAGATGGTAAGAGGGTAAGATGGAAGTCATCTGGCAAAAGCAGAGCTCACAAAAGGGCCAGCTGAGAAAGCTCTTGCTGCCTACAACTTCAACTGCACCCCTCAAAGCAGCAGCACACACGCTGCTCTCGGCACTTTCCTTCTCAGCTCTACGCACCATCCTAAGCCTTGCCTCTCCCACACTCAGGATCCAAAGACAACGGCACCAGGGACTGCTCACACACTAAAGGCACCAGGACAAAAGGCTCACCAGCTTGGCCTTTGCATTCCCGCTGACAGCTCCACAGCTTGAACCCAGAGAACTGCCTGCTGCCAACAGCCTTTCCAATCACTCTGAGCACCTCATGACAAGGAGTGTGGGGAATGAATCTCCAGCAGCCTCCTGCCCCAGGCTGTCCCCCGGGAGCAGCCCTGCTCCAGGCCGTGACTGCCACCTGCACAGCCAAAGGACCCAGAGCCGGTGTTACACACCACGGCTGTGCCTGGCACAGAGACACCAGTGGCCACACAAGTGGCCATGGCACTGTCCACACACAGTCCCTGCTGCTGCTCCCCCAGCCGCTGGCACCAACTCCCAGCCACCCACTCCTAAAGCCACGGGGCCCACTGGGACACTGCGGGGGCTCGTGGAAGCCAGCGGCCATTGTGACACAGCGGGGCTGCACAGAGCCCACGGTGCTTTGTGACCCGTGGCTCCCAGGAGAGCCTTTGTGATGCTGGGGAACTACAAGGAAGCCTGGCTCCTCTGTGACACCACCACAGAAGCTCAGGGGAGCCCTGGAGACCGTGCTGATGCTATTGAACCTGATGCAACCCTGCCTCCTCTGTGACACCACAGAAGCTCTTGGAGCCCTGGAGACCGTGGTGATGCTATGGAACCTGATGCAACCCTGCCTCCACTGTGACACCACAGAACCTCTGGGAGCCCTGGAGACCGTGCTGATGCTATGGAACCTGATGCAACCCTGCCTCCACTGTGACACCACAGAAGCTCGGGGAGCTCTGCAGACCGTGGGGATGCTGGCGAAGCTGACGGAACCCTGGGCACCACAGTGACGCTATGGAACCTGGTGGAACCGAGGGGCCACAGTGACACTGTGGGGCCTTTTGGAAGCAACAGGACCCTGGTGGGAAGCCACGGGATGATTAATCCTGCACGAACCTGCTCCAGGTGGGCTCCTCTCTCCCGGCTTCCACAGGTGCTGCTAGGATCCCACTCCGGCACTGGCTTGGCACGGGCTCACGGCTTCCTTTGGCAATGGCTCTGCTCCAGGATGGCATGCTGCAGAGAATGCAGGTAGATTTTGTGCTCACTCCTGGCATGCAGCTGGACAATAAAGCCTGATCCAGCCCCCCCTCAGCATATGTCCGGCTCTGGCATTGGGGCGGGGCAACTTTGGGAGCAGCCCCAGCCCTGCTCCTGCTCCCGGCTGGGCACCCAGCTGCTGGGACACAGGTGTGTCCTGATGCCACCGTCTACTCCTTTGAGAAGGGGAGGACAGAGTGCATCAGGGAGTTTGGTGTGGCTTACATGCGGCAAGGAGAAGGTGCAGCCCCAAACTGGCTTTCACTTCTAGAACCTTTTGCTATTGCGGGAGCAGCTGCTGGAGCTTTTCAACCGAGCTGCAAGAGTGAAAAG
Source organism: Aphelocoma coerulescens (assembly GCF_041296385.1). Taxonomy (NCBI): domain Eukaryota; kingdom Metazoa; phylum Chordata; class Aves; order Passeriformes; family Corvidae; genus Aphelocoma; species Aphelocoma coerulescens. The sequence goes on from NW_027184068.1 coordinate 475,865, forward strand.
TGTGATGGCATGTCTATCTGAGAAGGAAGGTTCGGTGCCGCAGCCTGTTGTGCACAATTTATATGCTGATAAGAGAAGGGGGTGCTTTTGCAACGTTTTCCTTCCTGACACTTCTGTCTCTGTGAGCTTTAGCTGCTTGGACTCAGGGATACCGAAGGTGTGTGAAAGTGACTGGGATGCGAGAATCATGTTGCACAGGGAACAGGGAAGGTCAGCAAATGTTTCCTGTCCTGGCACATCTCTCAGTCTGAACTGCAGCTGCAGATGCTTCACTTCCGCCAAGGACTCTGCCACCTTGAGAGAAGGATGCGCTCTATGGAGTTGAGAAAGAAAGTGCGTCTCACTAGCTTCTTTCCTCTACTTCATAGACAGCAAAGGGGCTATGAAAGGCAGCACTGGCTTTTTGTTCTAGGACTTCTTCTTTACAAGCAGCTGCTGGATGTTTGGAAGGGGGTTTGGGATATGCAAAAATGAGAGGCTAAGATGGTAAGAGGGTAAGATGGAAGTCATCTGGCAAAAGCAGAGCTCACAAAAGGGCCAGCTGAGAAAGCTCTTGCTGCCTACAACTTCAACTGCACCCCTCAAAGCAGCAGCACACACGCTGCTCTCGGCACTTTCCTTCTCAGCTCTACGCACCATCCTAAGCCTTGCCTCTCCCACACTCAGGATCCAAAGACAACGGCACCAGGGACTGCTCACACACTAAAGGCACCAGGACAAAAGGCTCACCAGCTTGGCCTTTGCATTCCCGCTGACAGCTCCACAGCTTGAACCCAGAGAACTGCCTGCTGCCAACAGCCTTTCCAATCACTCTGAGCACCTCATGACAAGGAGTGTGGGGAATGAATCTCCAGCAGCCTCCTGCCCCAGGCTGTCCCCCGGGAGCAGCCCTGCTCCAGGCCGTGACTGCCACCTGCACAGCCAAAGGACCCAGAGCCGGTGTTACACACCACGGCTGTGCCTGGCACAGAGACACCAGTGGCCACACAAGTGGCCATGGCACTGTCCACACACAGTCCCTGCTGCTGCTCCCCCAGCCGCTGGCACCAACTCCCAGCCACCCACTCCTAAAGCCACGGGGCCCACTGGGACACTGCGGGGGCTCGTGGAAGCCAGCGGCCATTGTGACACAGCGGGGCTGCACAGAGCCCACGGTGCTTTGTGACCCGTGGCTCCCAGGAGAGCCTTTGTGATGCTGGGGAACTACAAGGAAGCCTGGCTCCTCTGTGACACCACCACAGAAGCTCAGGGGAGCCCTGGAGACCGTGCTGATGCTATTGAACCTGATGCAACCCTGCCTCCACTGTGACACCACAGAAGCTCTTGGAGCCCTGGAGACCATGGTGATGCTATGGAACCTGATGCAACCCTGCCTCCTCTGTGACACCACAGAACCTCTGGGAGCCCTGGAGACCGTGCTGATGCTATGGAACCTGATGCAACCCTGCCTCCACTGTGACACCACAGAAGCTCAGGGAGCCCTGGAGACTGTGGTGATGCTATGGAACCTGATGCAACCCTGCCTCCACTGTGACACCACAGAACCTCTGGGAGCCCTGGAGACCGTGCTGATGCTATGGAACCTGATGCAACCCTGCCTCCACTGTGACACCACAGAAGCTCGGGGAGCTCTGCAGACCGTGGGGATGCTGGCGAAGCTGACGGAACCCTGGGCACCACAGTGACGCTATGGAACCTGGTGGAACCGAGGGGCCACAGTGACACTGTGGGGCCTTTTGGAAGCAACAGGACCCTGGTGGGAAGCCACGGGATGATTAATCCTGCACGAACCTGCTCCAGGTGGGCTCCTCTCTCCCGGCTTCCACAGGTGCTGCTAGGATCCCACTCCGGCACTGGCTTGGCACGGGCTCACGGCTTCCTTTGGCAATGGCTCTGCTCCAGGATGGCATGCTGCAGAGAATGCAGGTAGATTTTGTGCTCACTCCTGGCATGCAGCTGGACAATAAAGCCTGATCCAGCCCCCCCTCAGCATATGTCCGGCTCTGGCATTGGGGCGGGGCAACTTTGGGAGCAGCCCCAGCCCTGCTCCTGCTCCCGGCTGGGCACCCAGCTGCTGGGACACAGGTGTGTCCTGATGCCACCGTCTACTCCTTTGAGAAGGGGAGGACAGAGTGCATCAGGGAGTTTGGTGTGGCTTACATGCGGCAAGGAGAAGGTGCAGCCCCAAACTGGCTTTCACTTCTAGAACCTTTTGCTATTGCGGGAGCAGCTGCTGGAGCTTTTCAACCGAGCTGCAAGAGTGAAAAGTGTGATGGCATGTCTATCTGAGAAGGAAGGTTCGGTGCCGCAGCCTGTTGTGCACAATTTATATGCTGATAAGAGAAGGGGGTGCTTTTGGAACGTTTTCCTTCCTGACACTTCTGTCTCTGTGAGCTTTAGCTGCTTGGACTCAGGGATACCGAAGGTATGTGAAAGTGACTGGGATGCGAGAATCATGTTGCACAGGGAACAGGGAAGGTCAGCAAATGTTTCCTGTCCTGGCACATCTCTCAGTCTGAACTGCAGCTGCAGATGCTTCACTTCCGCCAAGGACTCTGCCACCTTGAGAGAAGGATGCGCTCTATGGAGTTGAGAAAGAAAGTGCGTCTCACTAGCTTCTTTCCTCTACTTCATAGACAGCAAAGGGGCTATGAAAGGCAGCACTGGCTTTTTGTTCTAGGACTTCTTCTTTACAAGCAGCTGCTGGATGTTTGGAAGGGGGTTTGGGATATGCAAAAATGAGAGGCTAAGATGGTAAGAGGGTAAGATGGAAGTCATCTGGCAAAAGCAGAGCTCACAAAAGGGCCAGCTGAGAAAGCTCTTGCTGCCTACAACTTCAACTGCACCCCTCAAAGCAGCAGCACACACGCTGCTCTCGGCACTTTCCTTCTCAGCTCTACGCACCATCCTAAGCCTTGCCTCTCCCACACTCAGGATCCAAAGACAACGGCACCAGGGACTGCTCACACACTAAAGGCACCAGGACAAAAGGCTCACCAGCTTGGCCTTTGCATTCCCGCTGACAGCTCCACAGCTTGAACCCAGAGAACTGCCTGCTGCCAACAGCCTTTCCAATCACTCTGAGCACCTCATGACAAGGAGTGTGGGGAATGAATCTCCAGCAGCCTCCTGCCCCAGGCTGTCCCCCGGGAGCAGCCCTGCTCCAGGCCGTGACTGCCACCTGCACAGCCAAAGGACCCAGAGCCGGTGTTACACACCACGGCTGTGCCTGGCACAGAGACACCAGTGGCCACACAAGTGGCCATGGCACTGTCCACACACAGTCCCTGCTGCTGCTCCCCCAGCCGCTGGCACCAACTCCCAGCCACCCACTCCTAAAGCCACGGGGCCCACTGGGACACTGCGGGGGCTCGTGGAAGCCAGCGGCCATTGTGACACAGCGGGGCTGCACAGAGCCCACGGTGCTTTGTGACCCGTGGCTCCCAGGAGAGCCTTTGTGATGCTGGGGAACTACAAGGAAGCCTGGCTCCTCTGTGACACCACCACAGAAGCTCAGGGGAGCCCTGGAGACCGTGGTGATGCTATTGAACCTGATGCAACCCTGCCTCCACTGTGACACCACAGAAGCTCTTGGAGCCCTGGAGACCATGGTGATGCTATGGAACCTGATGCAACCCTGCCTCCTCTGTGACACCACAGAACCTCTGGGAGCCCTGGAGACCGTGCTGATGCTATGGAACCTGATGCAACCCTGCCTCCACTGTGACACCACAGAAGCTCAGGGAGCCCTGGAGACTGTGGTGATGCTATGGAACCTGATGCAACCCTGCCTCCACTGTGACACCACAGAACCTCTGGGAGCCCTGGAGACCGTGCTGATGCTATGGAACCTGATGCAACCCTGCCTCCACTGTGACACCACAGAAGCTCGGGGAGCTCTGCAGACCGTGGGGATGCTGGCGAAGCTGACGGAACCCTGGGCACCACAGTGACGCTATGGAACCTGGTGGAACCGAGGGGCCACAGTGACACTGTGGGGCCTTTTGGAAGCAACAGGACCCTGGTGGGAAGCCACGGGATGATTAATCCTGCACGAACCTGCTCCAGGTGGGCTCCTCTCTCCCGGCTTCCACAGGTGCTGCTAGGATCCCACTCCGGCACTGGCTTGGCACGGGCTCACGGCTTCCTTTGGCAATGGCTCTGCTCCAGGATGGCATGCTGCAGAGAATGCAGGTAGATTTTGTGCTCACTCCTGGCATGCAGCTGGACAATAAAGCCTGATCCAGCCCCCCCTCAGCATATGTCCGGCTCTGGCATTGGGGCGGGGCAACTTTGGGAGCAGCCCCAGCCCTGCTCCTGCTCCCGGCTGGGCACCCAGCTGCTGGGACACAGGTGTGTCCTGATGCCACCGTCTACTCCTTTGAGAAGGGGAGGACAGAGTGCATCAGGGAGTTTGGTGTGGCTTACATGCGGCAAGGAGAAGGTGCAGCCCCAAACTGGCTTTCACTTCTAGAACCTTTTGCTATTGCGGGAGCAGCTGCTGGAGCTTTTCAACCGAGCTGCAAGAGTGAAAAGTGTGATGGCATGTCTATCTGAGAAGGAAGGTTCGGTGCCGCAGCCTGTTGTGCACAATTTATATGCTGATAAGAGAAGGGGGTGCTTTTGGAACGTTTTCCTTCCTGACACTTCTGTCTCTGTGAGCTTTAGCTGCTTGGACTCAGGGATACCGAAGGTGTGTGAAAGTGACTGGGATGCGAGAATCATGTTGCACAGGGAACAGGGAAGGTCAGCAAATGTTTCCTGTCCTGGCACATCTCTCAGTCTGAACTGCAGCTGCAGATGCTTCACTTCCGCCAAGGACTCTGCCACCTTGAGAGAAGGATGCGCTCTATGGAGTTGAGAAAGAAAGTGCGTCTCACTAGCTTCTTTCCTCTACTTCATAGACAGCAAAGGGGCTATGAAAGGCAGCACTGGCTTTTTGTTCTAGGACTTCTTCTTTACAAGCAGCTGCTGGATGTTTGGAAGGGGGTTTGGGATATGCAAAAATGAGAGGCTAAGATGGTAAGAGGGTAAGATGGAAGTCATCTGGCAAAAGCAGAGCTCACAAAAGGGCCAGCTGAGAAAGCTCTTGCTGCCTACAACTTCAACTGCACCCCTCAAAGCAGCAGCACACACGCTGCTCTCGGCACTTTCCTTCTCAGCTCTACGCACCATCCTAAGCCTTGCCTCTCCCACACTCAGGATCCAAAGACAACGGCACCAGGGACTGCTCACACACTAAAGGCACCAGGACAAAAGGCTCACCAGCTTGGCCTTTGCATTCCCGCTGACAGCTCCACAGCTTGAACCCAGAGAACTGCCTGCTGCCAACAGCCTTTCCAATCACTCTGAGCACCTCATGACAAGGAGTGTGGGGAATGAATCTCCAGCAGCCTCCTGCCCCAGGCTGTCCCCCGGGAGCAGCCCTGCTCCAGGCCGTGACTGCCACCTGCACAGCCAAAGGACCCAGAGCCGGTGTTACACACCACGGCTGTGCCTGGCACAGAGACACCAGTGGCCACACAAGTGGCCATGGCACTGTCCACACACAGTCCCTGCTGCTGCTCCCCCAGCCGCTGGCACCAACTCCCAGCCACCCACTCCTAAAGCCACGGGGCCCACTGGGACACTGCGGGGGCTCGTGGAAGCCAGCGGCCATTGTGACACAGCGGGGCTGCACAGAGCCCACGGTGCTTTGTGACCCGTGGCTCCCAGGAGAGCCTTTGTGATGCTGGGGAACTACAAGGAAGCCTGGCTCCTCTGTGACACCACCACAGAAGCTCAGGGGAGCCCTGGAGACCGTGGTGATGCTATTGAACCTGATGCAACCCTGCCTCCACTGTGACACCACAGAAGCTCTTGGAGCCCTGGAGACCATGGTGATGCTATGGAACCTGATGCAACCCTGCCTCCTCTGTGACACCACAGAACCTCTGGGAGCCCTGGAGACCGTGGTGATGCTATGGAACCTGATGCAACCCTGCCTCCACTGTGACACCACAGAAGCTCAGGGAGCCCTGGAGACTGTGGTGATGCTATGGAACCTGATGCAACCCTGCCTCCACTGTGACACCACAGAACCTCTGGGAGCCCTGGAGACCGTGCTGATGCTATGGAACCTGATGCAACCCTGCCTCCACTGTGACACCACAGAAGCTCGGGGAGCTCTGCAGACCGTGGGGATGCTGGCGAAGCTGACGGAACCCTGGGCACCACAGTGACGCTATGGAACCTGGTGGAACCGAGGGGCCACAGTGACACTGTGGGGCCTTTTGGAAGCAACAGGACCCTGGTGGGAAGCCACGGGATGATTAATCCTGCACGAACCTGCTCCAGGTGGGCTCCTCTCTCCCGGCTTCCACAGGTGCTGCTAGGATCCCACTCCGGCACTGGCTTGGCACGGGCTCACGGCTTCCTTTGGCAATGGCTCTGCTCCAGGATGGCATGCTGCAGAGAATGCAGGTAGATTTTGTGCTCACTCCTGGCATGCAGCTGGACAATAAAGCCTGATCCAGCCCCCCCTCAGCATATGTCCGGCTCTGGCATTGGGGCGGGGCAACTTTGGGAGCAGCCCCAGCCCTGCTCCTGCTCCCGGCTGGGCACCCAGCTGCTGGGACACAGGTGTGTCCTGATGCCACCGTCTACTCCTTTGAGAAGGGGAGGACAGAGTGCATCAGGGAGTTTGGTGTGGCTTACATGCGGCAAGGAGAAGGTGCAGCCCCAAACTGGCTTTCACTTCTAGAACCTTTTGCTATTGCGGGAGCAGCTGCTGGAGCTTTTCAACCGAGCTGCAAGAGTGAAAAGTGTGATGGCATGTCTATCTGAGAAGGAAGGTTCGGTGCCGCAGCCTGTTGTGCACAATTTATATGCTGATAAGAGAAGGGGGTGCTTTTGCAACGTTTTCCTTCCTGACACTTCTGTCTCTGTGAGCTTTAGCTGCTTGGACTCAGGGGTACCGAAGGTGTGTGAAAGTGACTGGGATGCGAGAATCATGTTGCACAGGGAACAGGGAAGGTCAGCAAATGTTTCCTGTCCTGGCACATCTCTCAGTCTGAACTGCAGCTGCAGATGCTTCACTTCCGCCAAGGACTCTGCCACCTTGAGAGAAGGATGCGCTCTATGGAGTTGAGAAAGAAAGTGCGTCTCACTAGCTTCTTTCCTCTACTTCATAGACAGCAAAGGGGCTATGAAAGGCAGCACTGGCTTTTTGTTCTAGGACTTCTTCTTTACAAGCAGCTGCTGGATGTTTGGAAGGGGGTTTGGGATATGCAAAAATGAGAGGCTAAGATGGTAAGAGGGTAAGATGGAAGTCATCTGGCAAAAGCAGAGCTCACAAAAGGGCCAGCTGAGAAAGCTCTTGCTGCCTACAACTTCAACTGCACCCCTCAAAGCAGCAGCACACACGCTGCTCTCGGCACTTTCCTTCTCAGCTCTACGCACCATCCTAAGCCTTGCCTCTCCCACACTCAGGATCCAAAGACAACGGCACCAGGGACTGCTCACACACTAAAGGCACCAGGACAAAAGGCTCACCAGCTTGGCCTTTGCATTCCCGCTGACAGCTCCACAGCTTGAACCCAGAGAACTGCCTGCTGCCAACAGCCTTTCCAATCACTCTGAGCACCTCATGACAAGGAGTGTGGGGAATGAATCTCCAGCAGCCTCCTGCCCCAGGCTGTCCCCCGGGAGCAGCCCTGCTCCAGGCCGTGACTGCCACCTGCACAGCCAAAGGACCCAGAGCCGGTGTTACACACCACGGCTGTGCCTGGCACAGAGACACCAGTGGCCACACAAGTGGCCATGGCACTGTCCACACACAGTCCCTGCTGCTGCTCCCCCAGCCGCTGGCACCAACTCCCAGCCACCCACTCCTAAAGCCACGGGGCCCACTGGGACACTGCGGGGGCTCGTGGAAGCCAGCGGCCATTGTGACACAGCGGGGCTGCACAGAGCCCACGGTGCTTTGTGACCCGTGGCTCCCAGGAGAGCCTTTGTGATGCTGGGGAACTACAAGGAAGCCTGGCTCCTCTGTGACACCACCACAGAAGCTCAGGGGAGCCCTGGAGACCGTGCTGATGCTATTGAACCTGATGCAACCCTGCCTCCTCTGTGACACCACAGAAGCTCTTGGAGCCCTGGAGACCGTGCTGATGCTATGGAACCTGATGCAACCCTGCCTCCTCTGTGACACCACAGAACCTCTGGGAGCCCTGGAGACCGTGCTGATGCTATGGAACCTGATGCAACCCTGCCTCCACTGTGACACCACAGAAGCTCAGGGAGCCCTGGAGACTGTGGTGATGCTATGGAACCTGATGCAACCCTGCCTCCACTGTGACACCACAGAACCTCTGGGAGCCCTGGAGACCGTGCTGATGCTATGGAACCTGATGCAACCCTGCCTCCACTGTGACACCACAGAAGCTCGGGGAGCTCTGCAGACCGTGGGGATGCTGGCGAAGCTGACGGAACCCTGGGCACCACAGTGACGCTATGGAACCTGGTGGAACCGAGGGGCCACAGTGACACTGTGGGGCCTTTTGGAAGCAACAGGACCCTGGTGGGAAGCCACGGGATGATTAATCCTGCACGAACCTGCTCCAGGTGGGCTCCTCTCTCCCGGCTTCCACAGGTGCTGCTAGGATCCCACTCCGGCACTGGCTTGGCACGGGCTCACGGCTTCCTTTGGCAATGGCTCTGCTCCAGGATGGCATGCTGCAGAGAATGCAGGTAGATTTTGTGCTCACTCCTGGCATGCAGCTGGACAATAAAGCCTGATCCAGCCCCCCCTCAGCATATGTCCGGCTCTGGCATTGGGGCGGGGCAACTTTGGGAGCAGCCCCAGCCCTGCTCCTGCTCCCGGCTGGGCACCCAGCTGCTGGGACACAGGTGTGTCCTGATGCCACCGTCTACTCCTTTGAGAAGGGGAGGACAGAGTGCATCAGGGAGTTTGGTGTGGCTTACATGCGGCAAGGAGAAGGTGCAGCCCCAAACTGGCTTTCACTTCTAGAACCTTTTGCTATTGCGGGAGCAGCTGCTGGAGCTTTTCAACCGAGCTGCAAGAGTGAAAAGTGTGATGGCATGTCTATCTGAGAAGGAAGGTTCGGTGCCGCAGCCTGTTGTGCACAATTTATATGCTGATAAGAGAAGGGGGTGCTTTTGGAACGTTTTCCTTCCTGACACTTCTGTCTCTGTGAGCTTTAGCTGCTTGGACTCAGGGATACCGAAGGTATGTGAAAGTGACTGGGATGCGAGAATCATGTTGCACAGGGAACAGGGAAGGTCAGCAAATGTTTCCTGTCCTGGCACATCTCTCAGTCTGAACTGCAGCTGCAGATGCTTCACTTCCGCCAAGGACTCTGCCACCTTGAGAGAAGGATGCGCTCTATGGAGTTGAGAAAGAAAGTGCGTCTCACTAGCTTCTTTCCTCTACTTCATAGACAGCAAAGGGGCTATGAAAGGCAGCACTGGCTTTTTGTTCTAGGACTTCTTCTTTACAAGCAGCTGCTGGATGTTTGGAAGGGGGTTTGGGATATGCAAAAATGAGAGGCTAAGATGGTAAGAGGGTAAGATGGAAGTCATCTGGCAAAAGCAGAGCTCACAAAAGGGCCAGCTGAGAAAGCTCTTGCTGCCTACAACTTCAACTGCACCCCTCAAAGCAGCAGCACACACGCTGCTCTCGGCACTTTCCTTCTCAGCTCTACGCACCATCCTAAGCCTTGCCTCTCCCACACTCAGGATCCAAAGACAACGGCACCAGGGACTGCTCACACACTAAAGGCACCAGGACAAAAGGCTCACCAGCTTGGCCTTTGCATTCCCGCTGACAGCTCCACAGCTTGAACCCAGAGAACTGCCTGCTGCCAACAGCCTTTCCAATCACTCTGAGCACCTCATGACAAGGAGTGTGGGGAATGAATCTCCAGCAGCCTCCTGCCCCAGGCTGTCCCCCGGGAGCAGCCCTGCTCCAGGCCGTGACTGCCACCTGCACAGCCAAAGGACCCAGAGCCGGTGTTACACACCACGGCTGTGCCTGGCACAGAGACACCAGTGGCCACACAAGTGGCCATGGCACTGTCCACACACAGTCCCTGCTGCTGCTCCCCCAGCCGCTGGCACCAACTCCCAGCCACCCACTCCTAAAGCCACGGGGCCCACTGGGACACTGCGGGGGCTCGTGGAAGCCAGCGGCCATTGTGACACAGCGGGGCTGCACAGAGCCCACGGTGCTTTGTGACCCGTGGCTCCCAGGAGAGCCTTTGTGATGCTGGGGAACTACAAGGAAGCCTGGCTCCTCTGTGACACCACCACAGAAGCTCAGGGGAGCCCTGGAGACCGTGCTGATGCTATTGAACCTGATGCAACCCTGCCTCCTCTGTGACACCACAGAAGCTCTTGGAGCCCTGGAGACCGTGGTGATGCTATGGAACCTGATGCAACCCTGCCTCCACTGTGACACCACAGAACCTCTGGGAGCCCTGGAGACCGTGCTGATGCTATGGAACCTGATGCAACCCTGCCTCCACTGTGACACCACAGAAGCTCGGGGAGCTCTGCAGACCGTGGGGATGCTGGCGAAGCTGACGGAACCCTGGGCACCACAGTGACGCTATGGAACCTGGTGGAACCGAGGGGCCACAGTGACACTGTGGGGCCTTTTGGAAGCAACAGGACCCTGGTGGGAAGCCACGGGATGATCAATCCTGCACGAACCTGCTCCAGGTGGGCTCCTCTCTCCCGGCTTCCACAGGTGCTGCTAGGATCCCACTCCGGCACTGGCTTGGCACGGGCTCACGGCTTCCTTTGGCAATGGCTCTGCTCCAGGATGGCATGCTGCAGAGAATGCAGGTAGATTTTGTGCTCACTCCTGGCATGCAGCTGGACAATAAAGCCTGATCCAGCCCCCCCTCAGCATATGTCCGGCTCTGGCATTGGGGCGGGGCAACTTTGGGAGCAGCCCCAGCCCTGCTCCTGCTCCCGGCTGGGCACCCAGCTGCTGGGACACAGGTGTGTCCTGATGCCACCGTCTACTCCTTTGAGAAGGGGAGGACAGAGTGCATCAGGGAGTTTGGTGTGGCTTACATGCGGCAAGGAGAAGGTGCAGCCCCAAACTGGCTTTCACTTCTAGAACCTTTTGCTATTGCGGGAGCAGCTGCTGGAGCTTTTCAACCGAGCTGCAAGAGTGAAAAGTGTGATGGCATGTCTATCTGAGAAGGAAGGTTCAGTGCCGCAGCCTGTTGTGCACAATTTATATGCTGATAAGAGAAGGGGGTGCTTTTGCAACGTTTTCCTTCCTGACACTTCTGTCTCTGTGAGCTTTAGCTGCTTGGACTCAGGGATACCGAAGGTGTGTGAAAGTGACTGGGATGCGAGAATCATGTTGCACAGGGAACAGGGAAGGTCAGCAAATGTTTCCTGTCCTGGCACATCTCTCAGTCTGAACTGCAGCTGCAGATGCTTCACTTCCGCCAAGGACTCTGCCACCTTGAGAGAAGGATGCGCTCTATGGAGTTGAGAAAGAAAGTGCGTCTCACTAGCTTCTTTCCTCTACTTCATAGACAGCAAAGGGGCTATGAAAGGCAGCACTGGCTTTTTGTTCTAGGACTTCTTCTTTACAAGCAGCTGCTGGATGTTTGGAAGGGGGTTTGGGATATGCAAAAATGAGAGGCTAAGATGGTAAGAGGGTAAGATGGAAGTCATCTGGCAAAAGCAGAGCTCACAAAAGGGCCAGCTGAGAAAGCTCTTGCTGCCTACAACTTCAACTGCACCCCTCAAAGCAGCAGCACACACGCTGCTCTCGGCACTTTCCTTCTCAGCTCTACGCACCATCCTAAGCCTTGCCTCTCCCACACTCAGGATCCAAAGACAACGGCACCAGGGACTGCTCACACACTAAAGGCACCAGGACAAAAGGCTCACCAGCTTGGCCTTTGCATTCCCGCTGACAGCTCCACAGCTTGAACCCAGAGAACTGCCTGCTGCCAACAGCCTTTCCAATCACTCTGAGCACCTCATGACAAGGAGTGTGGGGAATGAATCTCCAGCAGCCTCCTGCCCCAGGCTGTCCCCCGGGAGCAGCCCTGCTCCAGGCCGTGACTGCCACCTGCACAGCCAAAGGACCCAGAGCCGGTGTTACACACCACGGCTGTGCCTGGCACAGAGACACCAGTGGCCACACAAGTGGCCATGGCACTGTCCACACACAGTCCCTGCTGCTGCTCCCCCAGCCGCTGGCACCAACTCCCAGCCACCCACTCCTAAAGCCACGGGGCCCACTGGGACACTGCGGGGGCTCGTGGAAGCCAGCGGCCATTGTGACACAGCGGGGCTGCACAGAGCCCACGGTGCTTTGTGACCCGTGGCTACCAGGAGAGCCTTTGTGATGCTGGGGAACTACAAGGAAGCCTGGCTCCTCTGTGACACCACCACAGAAGCTCAGGGGAGCCCTGGAGACCGTGCTGATGCTATGGAACCTGATGCAACCCTGCCTCCTCTGTGACACCACAGAAGCTCTTGGAGCCCTGGAGACCGTGCTGATGCTATGGAACCTGATGCAACCCTGCCTCCTCTGTGACACCACAGAACCTCTGGGAGCCCTGGAGACCGTGCTGATGCTATGGAACCTGATGCAACCCTGCCTCCACTGTGACACCACAGAAGCTCAGGGAGCCCTGGAGACTGTGGTGATGCTATGGAACCTGATGCAACCCTGCCTCCACTGTGACACCACAGAACCTCTGGGAGCCCTGGAGACCGTGCTGATGCTATGGAACCTGATGCAACCCTGCCTCCACTGTGACACCACAGAAGCTCGGGGAGCTCTGCAGACCGTGGGGATGCTGGCGAAGCTGACGGAACCCTGGGCACCACAGTGACGCTATGGAACCTGGTGGAACCGAGGGGCCACAGTGACACTGTGGGGCCTTTTGGAAGCAACAGGACCCTGGTGGGAAGCCACGGGATGATTAATCCTGCACGAACCTGCTCCAGGTGGGCTCCTCTCTCCCGGCTTCCACAGGTGCTGCTAGGATCCCACTCCGGCACTGGCTTGGCACGGGCTCACGGCTTCCTTTGGCAATGGCTCTGCTCCAGGATGGCATGCTGCAGAGAATGCAGGTAGATTTTGTGCTCACTCCTGGCATGCAGCTGGACAATAAAGCCTGATCCAGCCCCCCCTCAGCATATGTCCGGCTCTGGCATTGGGGCGGGGCAACTTTGGGAGCAGCCCCAGCCCTGCTCCTGCTCCCGGCTGGGCACCCAGCTGCTGGGACACAGGTGTGTCCTGATGCCACCGTCTACTCCTTTGAGAAGGGGAGGACAGAGTGCATCAGGGAGTTTGGTGTGGCTTACATGCGGCAAGGAGAAGGTGCAGCCCCAAACTGGCTTTCACTTCTAGAACCTTTTGCTATTGCGGGAGCAGCTGCTGGAGCTTTTCAACCGAGCTGCAAGAGTGAAAAGTGTGATGGCATGTCTATCTGAGAAGGAAGGTTCGGTGCCGCAGCCTGTTGTGCACAATTTATATGCTGATAAGAGAAGGGGGTGCTTTTGGAACGTTTTCCTTCCTGACACTTCTGTCTCTGTGAGCTTTAGCTGCTTGGACTCAGGGATACCGAAGGTATGTGAAAGTGACTGGGATGCGAGAATCATGTTGCACAGGGAACAGGGAAGGTCAGCAAATGTTTCCTGTCCTGGCACATCTCTCAGTCTGAACTGCAGCTGCAGATGCTTCACTTCCGCCAAGGACTCTGCCACCTTGAGAGAAGGATGCGCTCTATGGAGTTGAGAAAGAAAGTGCGTCTCACTAGCTTCTTTCCTCTACTTCATAGACAGCAAAGGGGCTATGAAAGGCAGCACTGGCTTTTTGTTCTAGGACTTCTTCTTTACAAGCAGCTGCTGGATGTTTGGAAGGGGGTTTGGGATATGCAAAAATGAGAGGCTAAGATGGTAAGAGGGTAAGATGGAAGTCATCTGGCAAAAGCAGAGCTCACAAAAGGGCCAGCTGAGAAAGCTCTTGCTGCCTACAACTTCAACTGCACCCCTCAAAGCAGCAGCACACACGCTGCTCTCGGCACTTTCCTTCTCAGCTCTACGCACCATCCTAAGCCTTGCCTCTCCCACACTCAGGATCCAAAGACAACGGCACCAGGGACTGCTCACACACTAAAGGCACCAGGACAAAAGGCTCACCAGCTTGGCCTTTGCATTCCCGCTGACAGCTCCACAGCTTGAACCCAGAGAACTGCCTGCTGCCAACAGCCTTTCCAATCACTCTGAGCACCTCATGACAAGGAGTGTGGGGAATGAATCTCCAGCAGCCTCCTGCCCCAGGCTGTCCCCCGGGAGCAGCCCTGCTCCAGGCCGTGACTGCCACCTGCACAGCCAAAGGACCCAGAGCCGGTGTTACACACCACGGCTGTGCCTGGCACAGAGACACCAGTGGCCACACAAGTGGCCATGGCACTGTCCACACACAGTCCCTGCTGCTGCTCCCCCAGCCGCTGGCACCAACTCCCAGCCACCCACTCCTAAAGCCACGGGGCCCACTGGGACACTGCGGGGGCTCGTGGAAGCCAGCGGCCATTGTGACACAGCGGGGCTGCACAGAGCCCACGGTGCTTTGTGACCCGTGGCTCCCAGGAGAGCCTTTGTGATGCTGGGGAACTACAAGGAAGCCTGGCTCCTCTGTGACACCACCACAGAAGCTCAGGGGAGCCCTGGAGACCGTGCTGATGCTATTGAACCTGATGCAACCCTGCCTCCTCTGTGACACCACAGAAGCTCTTGGAGCCCTGGAGACCGTGGTGATGCTATGGAACCTGATGCAACCCTGCCTCCACTGTGACACCACAGAACCTCTGGGAGCCCTGGAGACCGTGCTGATGCTATGGAACCTGATGCAACCCTGCCTCCACTGTGACACCACAGAAGCTCGGGGAGCTCTGCAGACCGTGGGGATGCTGGCGAAGCTGACGGAACCCTGGGCACCACAGTGACGCTATGGAACCTGGTGGAACCGAGGGGCCACAGTGACACTGTGGGGCCTTTTGGAAGCAACAGGACCCTGGTGGGAAGCCACGGGATGATCAATCCTGCACGAACCTGCTCCAGGTGGGCTCCTCTCTCCCGGCTTCCACAGGTGCTGCTAGGATCCCACTCCGGCACTGGCTTGGCACGGGCTCACGGCTTCCTTTGGCAATGGCTCTGCTCCAGGATGGCATGCTGCAGAGAATGCAGGTAGATTTTGTGCTCACTCCTGGCATGCAGCTGGACAATAAAGCCTGATCCAGCCCCCCCTCAGCATATGTCCGGCTCTGGCATTGGGGCGGGGCAACTTTGGGAGCAGCCCCAGCCCTGCTCCTGCTCCCGGCTGGGCACCCAGCTGCTGGGACACAGGTGTGTCCTGATGCCACCGTCTACTCCTTTGAGAAGGGGAGGACAGAGTGCATCAGGGAGTTTGGTGTGGCTTACATGCGGCAAGGAGAAGGTGCAGCCCCAAACTGGCTTTCACTTCTAGAACCTTTTGCTATTGCGGGAGCAGCTGCTGGAGCTTTTCAACCGAGCTGCAAGAGTGAAAAGTGTGATGGCATGTCTATCTGAGAAGGAAGGTTCGGTGCCGCAGCCTGTTGTGCACAATTTATATGCTGATAAGAGAAGGGGGTGCTTTTGCAACGTTTTCCTTCCTGACACTTCTGTCTCTGTGAGCTTTAGCTGCTTGGACTCAGGGATACCGAAGGTGTGTGAAAGTGACTGGGATGCGAGAATCATGTTGCACAGGGAACAGGGAAGGTCAGCAAATGTTTCCTGTCCTGGCACATCTCTCAGTCTGAACTGCAGCTGCAGATGCTTCACTTCCGCCAAGGACTCTGCCACCTTGAGAGAAGGATGCGCTCTATGGAGTTGAGAAAGAAAGTGCGTCTCACTAGCTTCTTTCCTCTACTTCATAGACAGCAAAGGGGCTATGAAAGGCAGCACTGGCTTTTTGTTCTAGGACTTCTTCTTTACAAGCAGCTGCTGGATGTTTGGAAGGGGGTTTGGGATATGCAAAAATGAGAGGCTAAGATGGTAAGAGGGTAAGATGGAAGTCATCTGGCAAAAGCAGAGCTCACAAAAGGGCCAGCTGAGAAAGCTCTTGCTGCCTACAACTTCAACTGCACCCCTCAAAGCAGCAGCACACACGCTGCTCTCGGCACTTTCCTTCTCAGCTCTACGCACCATCCTAAGCCTTGCCTCTCCCACACTCAGGATCCAAAGACAACGGCACCAGGGACTGCTCACACACTAAAGGCACCAGGACAAAAGGCTCACCAGCTTGGCCTTTGCATTCCCGCTGACAGCTCCACAGCTTGAACCCAGAGAACTGCCTGCTGCCAACAGCCTTTCCAATCACTCTGAGCACCTCATGACAAGGAGTGTGGGGAATGAATCTCCAGCAGCCTCCTGCCCCAGGCTGTCCCCCGGGAGCAGCCCTGCTCCAGGCCGTGACTGCCACCTGCACAGCCAAAGGACCCAGAGCCGGTGTTACACACCACGGCTGTGCCTGGCACAGAGACACCAGTGGCCACACAAGTGGCCATGGCACTGTCCACACACAGTCCCTGCTGCTGCTCCCCCAGCCGCTGGCACCAACTCCCAGCCACCCACTCCTAAAGCCACGGGGCCCACTGGGACACTGCGGGGGCTCGTGGAAGCCAGCGGCCATTGTGACACAGCGGGGCTGCACAGAGCCCACGGTGCTTTGTGACCCGTGGCTCCCAGGAGAGCCTTTGTGATGCTGGGGAACTACAAGGAAGCCTGGCTCCTCTGTGACACCACCACAGAAGCTCAGGGGAGCCCTGGAGACCGTGCTGATGCTATTGAACCTGATGCAACCCTGCCTCCTCTGTGACACCACAGAAGCTCTTGGAGCCCTGGAGACCGTGCTGATGCTATGGAACCTGATGCAACCCTGCCTCCTCTGTGACACCACAGAACCTCTGGGAGCCCTGGAGACCGTGCTGATGCTATGGAACCTGATGCAACCCTGCCTCCACTGTGACACCACAGAAGCTCAGGGAGCCCTGGAGACTGTGGTGATGCTATGGAACCTGATGCAACCCTGCCTCCACTGTGACACCACAGAACCTCTGGGAGCCCTGGAGACCGTGCTGATGCTATGGAACCTGATGCAACCCTGCCTCCACTGTGACACCACAGAAGCTCGGGGAGCTCTGCAGACCGTGGGGATGCTGGCGAAGCTGACGGAACCCTGGGCACCACAGTGACGCTATGGAACCTGGTGGAACCGAGGGGCCACAGTGACACTGTGGGGCCTTTTGGAAGCAACAGGACCCTGGTGGGAAGCCACGGGATGATTAATCCTGCACGAACCTGCTCCAGGTGGGCTCCTCTCTCCCGGCTTCCACAGGTGCTGCTAGGATCCCACTCCGGCACTGGCTTGGCACGGGCTCACGGCTTCCTTTGGCAATGGCTCTGCTCCAGGATGGCATGCTGCAGAGAATGCAGGTAGATTTTGTGCTCACTCCTGGCATGCAGCTGGACAATAAAGCCTGATCCAGCCCCCCCTCAGCATATGTCCGGCTCTGGCATTGGGGCGGGGCAACTTTGGGAGCAGCCCCAGCCCTGCTCCTGCTCCCGGCTGGGCACCCAGCTGCTGGGACACAGGTGTGTCCTGATGCCACCGTCTACTCCTTTGAGAAGGGGAGGACAGAGTGCATCAGGGAGTTTGGTGTGGCTTACATGCGGCAAGGAGAAGGTGCAGCCCCAAACTGGCTTTCACTTCTAGAACCTTTTGCTATTGCGGGAGCAGCTGCTGGAGCTTTTCAACCGAGCTGCAAGAGTGAAAAGTGTGATGGCATGTCTATCTGAGAAGGAAGGTTCGGTGCCGCAGCCTGTTGTGCACAATTTATATGCTGATAAGAGAAGGGGGTGCTTTTGGAACGTTTTCCTTCCTGACACTTCTGTCTCTGTGAGCTTTAGCTGCTTGGACTCAGGGATACCGAAGGTATGTGAAAGTGACTGGGATGCGAGAATCATGTTGCACAGGGAACAGGGAAGGTCAGCAAATGTTTCCTGTCCTGGCACATCTCTCAGTCTGAACTGCAGCTGCAGATGCTTCACTTCCGCCAAGGACTCTGCCACCTTGAGAGAAGGATGCGCTCTATGGAGTTGAGAAAGAAAGTGCGTCTCACTAGCTTCTTTCCTCTACTTCATAGACAGCAAAGGGGCTATGAAAGGCAGCACTGGCTTTTTGTTCTAGGACTTCTTCTTTACAAGCAGCTGCTGGATGTTTGGAAGGGGGTTTGGGATATGCAAAAATGAGAGGCTAAGATGGTAAGAGGGTAAGATGGAAGTCATCTGGCAAAAGCAGAGCTCACAAAAGGGCCAGCTGAGAAAGCTCTTGCTGCCTACAACTTCAACTGCACCCCTCAAAGCAGCAGCACACACGCTGCTCTCGGCACTTTCCTTCTCAGCTCTACGCACCATCCTAAGCCTTGCCTCTCCCACACTCAGGATCCAAAGACAACGGCACCAGGGACTGCTCACACACTAAAGGCACCAGGACAAAAGGCTCACCAGCTTGGCCTTTGCATTCCCGCTGACAGCTCCACAGCTTGAACCCAGAGAACTGCCTGCTGCCAACAGCCTTTCCAATCACTCTGAGCACCTCATGACAAGGAGTGTGGGGAATGAATCTCCAGCAGCCTCCTGCCCCAGGCTGTCCCCCGGGAGCAGCCCTGCTCCAGGCCGTGACTGCCACCTGCACAGCCAAAGGACCCAGAGCCGGTGTTACACACCACGGCTGTGCCTGGCACAGAGACACCAGTGGCCACACAAGTGGCCATGGCACTGTCCACACACAGTCCCTGCTGCTGCTCCCCCAGCCGCTGGCACCAACTCCCAGCCACCCACTCCTAAAGCCACGGGGCCCACTGGGACACTGCGGGGGCTCGTGGAAGCCAGCGGCCATTGTGACACAGCGGGGCTGCACAGAGCCCACGGTGCTTTGTGACCCGTGGCTCCCAGGAGAGCCTTTGTGATGCTGGGGAACTACAAGGAAGCCTGGCTCCTCTGTGACACCACCACAGAAGCTCAGGGGAGCCCTGGAGACCGTGCTGATGCTATTGAACCTGATGCAACCCTGCCTCCTCTGTGACACCACAGAAGCTCTTGGAGCCCTGGAGACCGTGCTGATGCTATGGAACCTGATGCAACCCTGCCTCCTCTGTGACACCACAGAACCTCTGGGAGCCCTGGAGACCGTGCTGATGCTATGGAACCTGATGCAACCCTGCCTCCACTGTGACACCACAGAAGCTCGGGGAGCTCTGCAGACCGTGGGGATGCTGGCGAAGCTGACGGAACCCTGGGCACCACAGTGACGCTATGGAACCTGGTGGAACCGAGGGGCCACAGTGACACTGTGGGGCCTTTTGGAAGCAACAGGACCCTGGTGGGAAGCCACGGGATGATCAATCCTGCACGAACCTGCTCCAGGTGGGCTCCTCTCTCCCGGCTTCCACAGGTGCTGCTAGGATCCCACTCCGGCACTGGCTTGGCACGGGCTCACGGCTTCCTTTGGCAATGGCTCTGCTCCAGGATGGCATGCTGCAGAGAATGCAGGTAGATTTTGTGCTCACTCCTGGCATGCAGCTGGACAATAAAGCCTGATCCAGCCCCCCCTCAGCATATGTCCGGCTCTGGCATTGGGGCGGGGCAACTTTGGGAGCAGCCCCAGCCCTGCTCCTGCTCCCGGCTGGGCACCCAGCTGCTGGGACACAGGTGTGTCCTGATGCCACCGTCTACTCCTTTGAGAAGGGGAGGACAGAGTGCATCAGGGAGTTTGGTGTGGCTTACATGCGGCAAGGAGAAGGTGCAGCCCCAAACTGGCTTTCACTTCTAGAACCTTTTGCTATTGCGGGAGCAGCTGCTGGAGCTTTTCAACCGAGCTGCAAGAGTGAAAAGTGTGATGGCATGTCTATCTGAGAAGGAAGGTTCGGTGCCGCAGCCTGTTGTGCACAATTTATATGCTGATAAGAGAAGGGGGTGCTTTTGCAACGTTTTCCTTCCTGACACTTCTGTCTCTGTGAGCTTTAGCTGCTTGGACTCAGGGATACCGAAGGTGTGTGAAAGTGACTGGGATGCGAGAATCATGTTGCACAGGGAACAGGGAAGGTCAGCAAATGTTTCCTGTCCTGGCACATCTCTCAGTCTGAACTGCAGCTGCAGATGCTTCACTTCCGCCAAGGACTCTGCCACCTTGAGAGAAGGATGCGCTCTATGGAGTTGAGAAAGAAAGTGCGTCTCACTAGCTTCTTTCCTCTACTTCATAGACAGCAAAGGGGCTATGAAAGGCAGCACTGGCTTTTTGTTCTAGGACTTCTTCTTTACAAGCAGCTGCTGGATGTTTGGAAGGGGGTTTGGGATATGCAAAAATGAGAGGCTAAGATGGTAAGAGGGTAAGATGGAAGTCATCTGGCAAAAGCAGAGCTCACAAAAGGGCCAGCTGAGAAAGCTCTTGCTGCCTACAACTTCAACTGCACCCCTCAAAGCAGCAGCACACACGCTGCTCTCGGCACTTTCCTTCTCAGCTCTACGCACCATCCTAAGCCTTGCCTCTCCCACACTCAGGATCCAAAGACAACGGCACCAGGGACTGCTCACACACTAAAGGCACCAGGACAAAAGGCTCACCAGCTTGGCCTTTGCATTCCCGCTGACAGCTCCACAGCTTGAACCCAGAGAACTGCCTGCTGCCAACAGCCTTTCCAATCACTCTGAGCACCTCATGACAAGGAGTGTGGGGAATGAATCTCCAGCAGCCTCCTGCCCCAGGCTGTCCCCCGGGAGCAGCCCTGCTCCAGGCCGTGACTGCCACCTGCACAGCCAAAGGACCCAGAGCCGGTGTTACACACCACGGCTGTGCCTGGCACAGAGACACCAGTGGCCACACAAGTGGCCATGGCACTGTCCACACACAGTCCCTGCTGCTGCTCCCCCAGCCGCTGGCACCAACTCCCAGCCACCCACTCCTAAAGCCACGGGGCCCACTGGGACACTGCGGGGGCTCGTGGAAGCCAGCGGCCATTGTGACACAGCGGGGCTGCACAGAGCCCACGGTGCTTTGTGACCCGTGGCTCCCAGGAGAGCCTTTGTGATGCTGGGGAACTACAAGGAAGCCTGGCTCCTCTGTGACACCACCACAGAAGCTCAGGGGAGCCCTGGAGACCGTGCTGATGCTATTGAACCTGATGCAACCCTGCCTCCTCTGTGACACCACAGAAGCTCTTGGAGCCCTGGAGACCGTGCTGATGCTATGGAACCTGATGCAACCCTGCCTCCTCTGTGACACCACAGAACCTCTGGGAGCCCTGGAGACCGTGCTGATGCTATGGAACCTGATGCAACCCTGCCTCCACTGTGACACCACAGAAGCTCAGGGAGCCCTGGAGACTGTGGTGATGCTATGGAACCTGATGCAACCCTGCCTCCACTGTGACACCACAGAACCTCTGGGAGCCCTGGAGACCGTGCTGATGCTATGGAACCTGATGCAACCCTGCCTCCACTGTGACACCACAGAAGCTCGGGGAGCTCTGCAGACCGTGGGGATGCTGGCGAAGCTGACGGAACCCTGGGCACCACAGTGACGCTATGGAACCTGGTGGAACCGAGGGGCCACAGTGACACTGTGGGGCCTTTTGGAAGCAACAGGACCCTGGTGGGAAGCCACGGGATGATTAATCCTGCACGAACCTGCTCCAGGTGGGCTCCTCTCTCCCGGCTTCCACAGGTGCTGCTAGGATCCCACTCCGGCACTGGCTTGGCACGGGCTCACGGCTTCCTTTGGCAATGGCTCTGCTCCAGGATGGCATGCTGCAGAGAATGCAGGTAGATTTTGTGCTCACTCCTGGCATGCAGCTGGACAATAAAGCCTGATCCAGCCCCCCCTCAGCATATGTCCGGCTCTGGCATTGGGGCGGGGCAACTTTGGGAGCAGCCCCAGCCCTGCTCCTGCTCCCGGCTGGGCACCCAGCTGCTGGGACACAGGTGTGTCCTGATGCCACCGTCTACTCCTTTGAGAAGGGGAGGACAGAGTGCATCAGGGAGTTTGGTGTGGCTTACATGCGGCAAGGAGAAGGTGCAGCCCCAAACTGGCTTTCACTTCTAGAACCTTTTGCTATTGCGGGAGCAGCTGCTGGAGCTTTTCAACCGAGCTGCAAGAGTGAAAAGTGTGATGGCATGTCTATCTGAGAAGGAAGGTTCGGTGCCGCAGCCTGTTGTGCACAATTTATATGCTGATAAGAGAAGGGGGTGCTTTTGGAACGTTTTCCTTCCTGACACTTCTGTCTCTGTGAGCTTTAGCTGCTTGGACTCAGGGATACCGAAGGTATGTGAAAGTGACTGGGATGCGAGAATCATGTTGCACAGGGAACAGGGAAGGTCAGCAAATGTTTCCTGTCCTGGCACATCTCTCAGTCTGAACTGCAGCTGCAGATGCTTCACTTCCGCCAAGGACTCTGCCACCTTGAGAGAAGGATGCGCTCTATGGAGTTGAGAAAGAAAGTGCGTCTCACTAGCTTCTTTCCTCTACTTCATAGACAGCAAAGGGGCTATGAAAGGCAGCACTGGCTTTTTGTTCTAGGACTTCTTCTTTACAAGCAGCTGCTGGATGTTTGGAAGGGGGTTTGGGATATGCAAAAATGAGAGGCTAAGATGGTAAGAGGGTAAGATGGAAGTCATCTGGCAAAAGCAGAGCTCACAAAAGGGCCAGCTGAGAAAGCTCTTGCTGCCTACAACTTCAACTGCACCCCTCAAAGCAGCAGCACACACGCTGCTCTCGGCACTTTCCTTCTCAGCTCTACGCACCATCCTAAGCCTTGCCTCTCCCACACTCAGGATCCAAAGACAACGGCACCAGGGACTGCTCACACACTAAAGGCACCAGGACAAAAGGCTCACCAGCTTGGCCTTTGCATTCCCGCTGACAGCTCCACAGCTTGAACCCAGAGAACTGCCTGCTGCCAACAGCCTTTCCAATCACTCTGAGCACCTCATGACAAGGAGTGTGGGGAATGAATCTCCAGCAGCCTCCTGCCCCAGGCTGTCCCCCGGGAGCAGCCCTGCTCCAGGCCGTGACTGCCACCTGCACAGCCAAAGGACCCAGAGCCGGTGTTACACACCACGGCTGTGCCTGGCACAGAGACACCAGTGGCCACACAAGTGGCCATGGCACTGTCCACACACAGTCCCTGCTGCTGCTCCCCCAGCCGCTGGCACCAACTCCCAGCCACCCACTCCTAAAGCCACGGGGCCCACTGGGACACTGCGGGGGCTCGTGGAAGCCAGCGGCCATTGTGACACAGCGGGGCTGCACAGAGCCCACGGTGCTTTGTGACCCGTGGCTCCCAGGAGAGCCTTTGTGATGCTGGGGAACTACAAGGAAGCCTGGCTCCTCTGTGACACCACCACAGAAGCTCAGGGGAGCCCTGGAGACCGTGCTGATGCTATTGAACCTGATGCAACCCTGCCTCCTCTGTGACACCACAGAAGCTCTTGGAGCCCTGGAGACCGTGGTGATGCTATGGAACCTGATGCAACCCTGCCTCCACTGTGACACCACAGAACCTCTGGGAGCCCTGGAGACCGTGCTGATGCTATGGAACCTGATGCAACCCTGCCTCCACTGTGACACCACAGAAGCTCGGGGAGCTCTGCAGACCGTGGGGATGCTGGCGAAGCTGACGGAACCCTGGGCACCACAGTGACGCTATGGAACCTGGTGGAACCGAGGGGCCACAGTGACACTGTGGGGCCTTTTGGAAGCAACAGGACCCTGGTGGGAAGCCACGGGATGATCAATCCTGCACGAACCTGCTCCAGGTGGGCTCCTCTCTCCCGGCTTCCACAGGTGCTGCTAGGATCCCACTCCGGCACTGGCTTGGCACGGGCTCACGGCTTCCTTTGGCAATGGCTCTGCTCCAGGATGGCATGCTGCAGAGAATGCAGGTAGATTTTGTGCTCACTCCTGGCATGCAGCTGGACAATAAAGCCTGATCCAGCCCCCCCTCAGCATATGTCCGGCTCTGGCATTGGGGCGGGGCAACTTTGGGAGCAGCCCCAGCCCTGCTCCTGCTCCCGGCTGGGCACCCAGCTGCTGGGACACAGGTGTGTCCTGATGCCACCGTCTACTCCTTTGAGAAGGGGAGGACAGAGTGCATCAGGGAGTTTGGTGTGGCTTACATGCGGCAAGGAGAAGGTGCAGCCCCAAACTGGCTTTCACTTCTAGAACCTTTTGCTATTGCGGGAGCAGCTGCTGGAGCTTTTCAACCGAGCTGCAAGAGTGAAAAGTGTGATGGCATGTCTATCTGAGAAGGAAGGTTCGGTGCCGCAGCCTGTTGTGCACAATTTATATGCTGATAAGAGAAGGGGGTGCTTTTGCAACGTTTTCCTTCCTGACACTTCTGTCTCTGTGAGCTTTAGCTGCTTGGACTCAGGGATACCGAAGGTGTGTGAAAGTGACTGGGATGCGAGAATCATGTTGCACAGGGAACAGGGAAGGTCAGCAAATGTTTCCTGTCCTGGCACATCTCTCAGTCTGAACTGCAGCTGCAGATGCTTCACTTCCGCCAAGGACTCTGCCACCTTGAGAGAAGGATGCGCTCTATGGAGTTGAGAAAGAAAGTGCGTCTCACTAGCTTCTTTCCTCTACTTCATAGACAGCAAAGGGGCTATGAAAGGCAGCACTGGCTTTTTGTTCTAGGACTTCTTCTTTACAAGCAGCTGCTGGATGTTTGGAAGGGGGTTTGGGATATGCAAAAATGAGAGGCTAAGATGGTAAGAGGGTAAGATGGAAGTCATCTGGCAAAAGCAGAGCTCACAAAAGGGCCAGCTGAGAAAGCTCTTGCTGCCTACAACTTCAACTGCACCCCTCAAAGCAGCAGCACACACGCTGCTCTCGGCACTTTCCTTCTCAGCTCTACGCACCATCCTAAGCCTTGCCTCTCCCACACTCAGGATCCAAAGACAACGGCACCAGGGACTGCTCACACACTAAAGGCACCAGGACAAAAGGCTCACCAGCTTGGCCTTTGCATTCCCGCTGACAGCTCCACAGCTTGAACCCAGAGAACTGCCTGCTGCCAACAGCCTTTCCAATCACTCTGAGCACCTCATGACAAGGAGTGTGGGGAATGAATCTCCAGCAGCCTCCTGCCCCAGGCTGTCCCCCGGGAGCAGCCCTGCTCCAGGCCGTGACTGCCACCTGCACAGCCAAAGGACCCAGAGCCGGTGTTACACACCACGGCTGTGCCTGGCACAGAGACACCAGTGGCCACACAAGTGGCCATGGCACTGTCCACACACAGTCCCTGCTGCTGCTCCCCCAGCCGCTGGCACCAACTCCCAGCCACCCACTCCTAAAGCCACGGGGCCCACTGGGACACTGCGGGGGCTCGTGGAAGCCAGCGGCCATTGTGACACAGCGGGGCTGCACAGAGCCCACGGTGCTTTGTGACCCGTGGCTCCCAGGAGAGCCTTTGTGATGCTGGGGAACTACAAGGAAGCCTGGCTCCTCTGTGACACCACCACAGAAGCTCAGGGGAGCCCTGGAGACCGTGCTGATGCTATTGAACCTGATGCAACCCTGCCTCCTCTGTGACACCACAGAAGCTCTTGGAGCCCTGGAGACCGTGGTGATGCTATGGAACCTGATGCAACCCTGCCTCCACTGTGACACCACAGAACCTCTGGGAGCCCTGGAGACCGTGCTGATGCTATGGAACCTGATGCAACCCTGCCTCCACTGTGACACCACAGAAGCTCAGGGAGCTCTGCAGACCGTGGGGATGCTGGCGAAGCTGACGGAACCCTGGGCACCACAGTGACGCTATGGAACCTGGTGGAACCGAGGGGCCACAGTGACACTGTGGGGCCTTTTGGAAGCAACAGGACCCTGGTGGGAAGCCACGGGATGATCAATCCTGCACGAACCTGCTCCAGGTGGGCTCCTCTCTCCCGGCTTCCACAGGTGCTGCTAGGATCCCACTCCGGCACTGGCTTGGCACGGGCTCACGGCTTCCTTTGGCAATGGCTCTGCTCCAGGATGGCATGCTGCAGAGAATGCAGGTAGATTTTGTGCTCACTCCTGGCATGCAGCTGGACAATAAAGCCTGATCCAGCCCCCCCTCAGCATATGTCCGGCTCTGGCATTGGGGCGGGGCAACTTTGGGAGCAGCCCCAGCCCTGCTCCTGCTCCCGGCTGGGCACCCAGCTGCTGGGACACAGGTGTGTCCTGATGCCACCGTCTACTCCTTTGAGAAGGGGAGGACAGAGTGCATCAGGGAGTTTGGTGTGGCTTACATGCGGCAAGGAGAAGGTGCAGCCCCAAACTGGCTTTCACTTCTAGAACCTTTTGCTATTGCGGGAGCAGCTGCTGGAGCTTTTCAACCGAGCTGCAAGAGTGAAAAGTGTGATGGCATGTCTATCTGAGAAGGAAGGTTCGGTGCCGCAGCCTGTTGTGCACAATTTATATGCTGATAAGAGAAGGGGGTGCTTTTGCAACGTTTTCCTTCCTGACACTTCTGTCTCTGTGAGCTTTAGCTGCTTGGACTCAGGGATACCGAAGGTGTGTGAAAGTGACTGGGATGCGAGAATCATGTTGCACAGGGAACAGGGAAGGTCAGCAAATGTTTCCTGTCCTGGCACATCTCTCAGTCTGAACTGCAGCTGCAGATGCTTCACTTCCGCCAAGGACTCTGCCACCTTGAGAGAAGGATGCGCTCTATGGAGTTGAGAAAGAAAGTGCGTCTCACTAGCTTCTTTCCTCTACTTCATAGACAGCAAAGGGGCTATGAAAGGCAGCACTGGCTTTTTGTTCTAGGACTTCTTCTTTACAAGCAGCTGCTGGATGTTTGGAAGGGGGTTTGGGATATGCAAAAATGAGAGGCTAAGATGGTAAGAGGGTAAGATGGAAGTCATCTGGCAAAAGCAGAGCTCACAAAAGGGCCAGCTGAGAAAGCTCTTGCTGCCTACAACTTCAACTGCACCCCTCAAAGCAGCAGCACACACGCTGCTCTCGGCACTTTCCTTCTCAGCTCTACGCACCATCCTAAGCCTTGCCTCTCCCACACTCAGGATCCAAAGACAACGGCACCAGGGACTGCTCACACACTAAAGGCACCAGGACAAAAGGCTCACCAGCTTGGCCTTTGCATTCCCGCTGACAGCTCCACAGCTTGAACCCAGAGAACTGCCTGCTGCCAACAGCCTTTCCAATCACTCTGAGCACCTCATGACAAGGAGTGTGGGGAATGAATCTCCAGCAGCCTCCTGCCCCAGGCTGTCCCCCGGGAGCAGCCCTGCTCCAGGCCGTGACTGCCACCTGCACAGCCAAAGGACCCAGAGCCGGTGTTACACACCACGGCTGTGCCTGGCACAGAGACACCAGTGGCCACACAAGTGGCCATGGCACTGTCCACACACAGTCCCTGCTGCTGCTCCCCCAGCCGCTGGCACCAACTCCCAGCCACCCACTCCTAAAGCCACGGGGCCCACTGGGACACTGCGGGGGCTCGTGGAAGCCAGCGGCCATTGTGACACAGCGGGGCTGCACAGAGCCCACGGTGCTTTGTGACCCGTGGCTCCCAGGAGAGCCTTTGTGATGCTGGGGAACTACAAGGAAGCCTGGCTCCTCTGTGACACCACCACAGAAGCTCAGGGGAGCCCTGGAGACCGTGCTGATGCTATTGAACCTGATGCAACCCTGCCTCCTCTGTGACACCACAGAAGCTCTTGGAGCCCTGGAGACCGTGCTGATGCTATGGAACCTGATGCAACCCTGCCTCCTCTGTGACACCACAGAACCTCTGGGAGCCCTGGAGACCGTGCTGATGCTATGGAACCTGATGCAACCCTGCCTCCACTGTGACACCACAGAAGCTCAGGGAGCCCTGGAGACTGTGGTGATGCTATGGAACCTGATGCAACCCTGCCTCCACTGTGACACCACAGAACCTCTGGGAGCCCTGGAGACCGTGCTGATGCTATGGAACCTGATGCAACCCTGCCTCCACTGTGACACCACAGAAGCTCGGGGAGCTCTGCAGACCGTGGGGATGCTGGCGAAGCTGACGGAACCCTGGGCACCACAGTGACGCTATGGAACCTGGTGGAACCGAGGGGCCACAGTGACACTGTGGGGCCTTTTGGAAGCAACAGGACCCTGGTGGGAAGCCACGGGATGATTAATCCTGCACGAACCTGCTCCAGGTGGGCTCCTCTCTCCCGGCTTCCACAGGTGCTGCTAGGATCCCACTCCGGCACTGGCTTGGCACGGGCTCACGGCTTCCTTTGGCAATGGCTCTGCTCCAGGATGGCATGCTGCAGAGAATGCAGGTAGATTTTGTGCTCACTCCTGGCATGCAGCTGGACAATAAAGCCTGATCCAGCCCCCCCTCAGCATATGTCCGGCTCTGGCATTGGGGCGGGGCAACTTTGGGAGCAGCCCCAGCCCTGCTCCTGCTCCCGGCTGGGCACCCAGCTGCTGGGACACAGGTGTGTCCTGATGCCACCGTCTACTCCTTTGAGAAGGGGAGGACAGAGTGCATCAGGGAGTTTGGTGTGGCTTACATGCGGCAAGGAGAAGGTGCAGCCCCAAACTGGCTTTCACTTCTAGAACCTTTTGCTATTGCGGGAGCAGCTGCTGGAGCTTTTCAACCGAGCTGCAAGAGTGAAAAGTGTGATGGCATGTCTATCTGAGAAGGAAGGTTCGGTGCCGCAGCCTGTTGTGCACAATTTATATGCTGATAAGAGAAGGGGGTGCTTTTGGAACGTTTTCCTTCCTGACACTTCTGTCTCTGTGAGCTTTAGCTGCTTGGACTCAGGGATACCGAAGGTATGTGAAAGTGACTGGGATGCGAGAATCATGTTGCACAGGGAACAGGGAAGGTCAGCAAATGTTTCCTGTCCTGGCACATCTCTCAGTCTGAACTGCAGCTGCAGATGCTTCACTTCCGCCAAGGACTCTGCCACCTTGAGAGAAGGATGCGCTCTATGGAGTTGAGAAAGAAAGTGCGTCTCACTAGCTTCTTTCCTCTACTTCATAGACAGCAAAGGGGCTATGAAAGGCAGCACTGGCTTTTTGTTCTAGGACTTCTTCTTTACAAGCAGCTGCTGGATGTTTGGAAGGGGGTTTGGGATATGCAAAAATGAGAGGCTAAGATGGTAAGAGGGTAAGATGGAAGTCATCTGGCAAAAGCAGAGCTCACAAAAGGGCCAGCTGAGAAAGCTCTTGCTGCCTACAACTTCAACTGCACCCCTCAAAGCAGCAGCACACACGCTGCTCTCGGCACTTTCCTTCTCAGCTCTACGCACCATCCTAAGCCTTGCCTCTCCCACACTCAGGATCCAAAGACAACGGCACCAGGGACTGCTCACACACTAAAGGCACCAGGACAAAAGGCTCACCAGCTTGGCCTTTGCATTCCCGCTGACAGCTCCACAGCTTGAACCCAGAGAACTGCCTGCTGCCAACAGCCTTTCCAATCACTCTGAGCACCTCATGACAAGGAGTGTGGGGAATGAATCTCCAGCAGCCTCCTGCCCCAGGCTGTCCCCCGGGAGCAGCCCTGCTCCAGGCCGTGACTGCCACCTGCACAGCCAAAGGACCCAGAGCCGGTGTTACACACCACGGCTGTGCCTGGCACAGAGACACCAGTGGCCACACAAGTGGCCATGGCACTGTCCACACACAGTCCCTGCTGCTGCTCCCCCAGCCGCTGGCACCAACTCCCAGCCACCCACTCCTAAAGCCACGGGGCCCACTGGGACACTGCGGGGGCTCGTGGAAGCCAGCGGCCATTGTGACACAGCGGGGCTGCACAGAGCCCACGGTGCTTTGTGACCCGTGGCTCCCAGGAGAGCCTTTGTGATGCTGGGGAACTACAAGGAAGCCTGGCTCCTCTGTGACACCACCACAGAAGCTCAGGGGAGCCCTGGAGACCGTGCTGATGCTATTGAACCTGATGCAACCCTGCCTCCTCTGTGACACCACAGAAGCTCTTGGAGCCCTGGAGACCGTGGTGATGCTATGGAACCTGATGCAACCCTGCCTCCACTGTGACACCACAGAACCTCTGGGAGCCCTGGAGACCGTGCTGATGCTATGGAACCTGATGCAACCCTGCCTCCACTGTGACACCACAGAAGCTCGGGGAGCTCTGCAGACCGTGGGGATGCTGGCGAAGCTGACGGAACCCTGGGCACCACAGTGACGCTATGGAACCTGGTGGAACCGAGGGGCCACAGTGACACTGTGGGGCCTTTTGGAAGCAACAGGACCCTGGTGGGAAGCCACGGGATGATCAATCCTGCACGAACCTGCTCCAGGTGGGCTCCTCTCTCCCGGCTTCCACAGGTGCTGCTAGGATCCCACTCCGGCACTGGCTTGGCACGGGCTCACGGCTTCCTTTGGCAATGGCTCTGCTCCAGGATGGCATGCTGCAGAGAATGCAGGTAGATTTTGTGCTCACTCCTGGCATGCAGCTGGACAATAAAGCCTGATCCAGCCCCCCCTCAGCATATGTCCGGCTCTGGCATTGGGGCGGGGCAACTTTGGGAGCAGCCCCAGCCCTGCTCCTGCTCCCGGCTGGGCACCCAGCTGCTGGGACACAGGTGTGTCCTGATGCCACCGTCTACTCCTTTGAGAAGGGGAGGACAGAGTGCATCAGGGAGTTTGGTGTGGCTTACATGCGGCAAGGAGAAGGTGCAGCCCCAAACTGGCTTTCACTTCTAGAACCTTTTGCTATTGCGGGAGCAGCTGCTGGAGCTTTTCAACCGAGCTGCAAGAGTGAAAAGTGTGATGGCATGTCTATCTGAGAAGGAAGGTTCGGTGCCGCAGCCTGTTGTGCACAATTTATATGCTGATAAGAGAAGGGGGTGCTTTTGCAACGTTTTCCTTCCTGACACTTCTGTCTCTGTGAGCTTTAGCTGCTTGGACTCAGGGATACCGAAGGTGTGTGAAAGTGACTGGGATGCGAGAATCATGTTGCACAGGGAACAGGGAAGGTCAGCAAATGTTTCCTGTCCTGGCACATCTCTCAGTCTGAACTGCAGCTGCAGATGCTTCACTTCCGCCAAGGACTCTGCCACCTTGAGAGAAGGATGCGCTCTATGGAGTTGAGAAAGAAAGTGCGTCTCACTAGCTTCTTTCCTCTACTTCATAGACAGCAAAGGGGCTATGAAAGGCAGCACTGGCTTTTTGTTCTAGGACTTCTTCTTTACAAGCAGCTGCTGGATGTTTGGAAGGGGGTTTGGGATATGCAAAAATGAGAGGCTAAGATGGTAAGAGGGTAAGATGGAAGTCATCTGGCAAAAGCAGAGCTCACAAAAGGGCCAGCTGAGAAAGCTCTTGCTGCCTACAACTTCAACTGCACCCCTCAAAGCAGCAGCACACACGCTGCTCTCGGCACTTTCCTTCTCAGCTCTACGCACCATCCTAAGCCTTGCCTCTCCCACACTCAGGATCCAAAGACAACGGCACCAGGGACTGCTCACACACTAAAGGCACCAGGACAAAAGGCTCACCAGCTTGGCCTTTGCATTCCCGCTGACAGCTCCACAGCTTGAACCCAGAGAACTGCCTGCTGCCAACAGCCTTTCCAATCACTCTGAGCACCTCATGACAAGGAGTGTGGGGAATGAATCTCCAGCAGCCTCCTGCCCCAGGCTGTCCCCCGGGAGCAGCCCTGCTCCAGGCCGTGACTGCCACCTGCACAGCCAAAGGACCCAGAGCCGGTGTTACACACCACGGCTGTGCCTGGCACAGAGACACCAGTGGCCACACAAGTGGCCATGGCACTGTCCACACACAGTCCCTGCTGCTGCTCCCCCAGCCGCTGGCACCAACTCCCAGCCACCCACTCCTAAAGCCACGGGGCCCACTGGGACACTGCGGGGGCTCGTGGAAGCCAGCGGCCATTGTGACACAGCGGGGCTGCACAGAGCCCACGGTGCTTTGTGACCCGTGGCTCCCAGGAGAGCCTTTGTGATGCTGGGGAACTACAAGGAAGCCTGGCTCCTCTGTGACACCACCACAGAAGCTCAGGGGAGCCCTGGAGACCGTGCTGATGCTATTGAACCTGATGCAACCCTGCCTCCTCTGTGACACCACAGAAGCTCTTGGAGCCCTGGAGACCGTGGTGATGCTATGGAACCTGATGCAACCCTGCCTCCACTGTGACACCACAGAACCTCTGGGAGCCCTGGAGACCGTGCTGATGCTATGGAACCTGATGCAACCCTGCCTCCACTGTGACACCACAGAAGCTCAGGGAGCTCTGCAGACCGTGGGGATGCTGGCGAAGCTGACGGAACCCTGGGCACCACAGTGACGCTATGGAACCTGGTGGAACCGAGGGGCCACAGTGACACTGTGGGGCCTTTTGGAAGCAACAGGACCCTGGTGGGAAGCCACGGGATGATCAATCCTGCACGAACCTGCTCCAGGTGGGCTCCTCTCTCCCGGCTTCCACAGGTGCTGCTAGGATCCCACTCCGGCACTGGCTTGGCACGGGCTCACGGCTTCCTTTGGCAATGGCTCTGCTCCAGGATGGCATGCTGCAGAGAATGCAGGTAGATTTTGTGCTCACTCCTGGCATGCAGCTGGACAATAAAGCCTGATCCAGCCCCCCCTCAGCATATGTCCGGCTCTGGCATTGGGGCGGGGCAACTTTGGGAGCAGCCCCAGCCCTGCTCCTGCTCCCGGCTGGGCACCCAGCTGCTGGGACACAGGTGTGTCCTGATGCCACCGTCTACTCCTTTGAGAAGGGGAGGACAGAGTGCATCAGGGAGTTTGGTGTGGCTTACATGCGGCAAGGAGAAGGTGCAGCCCCAAACTGGCTTTCACTTCTAGAACCTTTTGCTATTGCGGGAGCAGCTGCTGGAGCTTTTCAACCGAGCTGCAAGAGTGAAAAGTGTGATGGCATGTCTATCTGAGAAGGAAGGTTCGGTGCCGCAGCCTGTTGTGCACAATTTATATGCTGATAAGAGAAGGGGGTGCTTTTGCAACGTTTTCCTTCCTGACACTTCTGTCTCTGTGAGCTTTAGCTGCTTGGACTCAGGGATACCGAAGGTGTGTGAAAGTGACTGGGATGCGAGAATCATGTTGCACAGGGAACAGGGAAGGTCAGCAAATGTTTCCTGTCCTGGCACATCTCTCAGTCTGAACTGCAGCTGCAGATGCTTCACTTCCGCCAAGGACTCTGCCACCTTGAGAGAAGGATGCGCTCTATGGAGTTGAGAAAGAAAGTGCGTCTCACTAGCTTCTTTCCTCTACTTCATAGACAGCAAAGGGGCTATGAAAGGCAGCACTGGCTTTTTGTTCTAGGACTTCTTCTTTACAAGCAGCTGCTGGATGTTTGGAAGGGGGTTTGGGATATGCAAAAATGAGAGGCTAAGATGGTAAGAGGGTAAGATGGAAGTCATCTGGCAAAAGCAGAGCTCACAAAAGGGCCAGCTGAGAAAGCTCTTGCTGCCTACAACTTCAACTGCACCCCTCAAAGCAGCAGCACACACGCTGCTCTCGGCACTTTCCTTCTCAGCTCTACGCACCATCCTAAGCCTTGCCTCTCCCACACTCAGGATCCAAAGACAACGGCACCAGGGACTGCTCACACACTAAAGGCACCAGGACAAAAGGCTCACCAGCTTGGCCTTTGCATTCCCGCTGACAGCTCCACAGCTTGAACCCAGAGAACTGCCTGCTGCCAACAGCCTTTCCAATCACTCTGAGCACCTCATGACAAGGAGTGTGGGGAATGAATCTCCAGCAGCCTCCTGCCCCAGGCTGTCCCCCGGGAGCAGCCCTGCTCCAGGCCGTGACTGCCACCTGCACAGCCAAAGGACCCAGAGCCGGTGTTACACACCACGGCTGTGCCTGGCACAGAGACACCAGTGGCCACACAAGTGGCCATGGCACTGTCCACACACAGTCCCTGCTGCTGCTCCCCCAGCCGCTGGCACCAACTCCCAGCCACCCACTCCTAAAGCCACGGGGCCCACTGGGACACTGCGGGGGCTCGTGGAAGCCAGCGGCCATTGTGACACAGCGGGGCTGCACAGAGCCCACGGTGCTTTGTGACCCGTGGCTCCCAGGAGAGCCTTTGTGATGCTGGGGAACTACAAGGAAGCCTGGCTCCTCTGTGACACCACCACAGAAGCTCAGGGGAGCCCTGGAGACCGTGCTGATGCTATTGAACCTGATGCAACCCTGCCTCCTCTGTGACACCACAGAAGCTCTTGGAGCCCTGGAGACCGTGCTGATGCTATGGAACCTGATGCAACCCTGCCTCCTCTGTGACACCACAGAACCTCTGGGAGCCCTGGAGACCGTGCTGATGCTATGGAACCTGATGCAACCCTGCCTCCACTGTGACACCACAGAAGCTCAGGGAGCCCTGGAGACTGTGGTGATGCTATGGAACCTGATGCAACCCTGCCTCCACTGTGACACCACAGAACCTCTGGGAGCCCTGGAGACCGTGCTGATGCTATGGAACCTGATGCAACCCTGCCTCCACTGTGACACCACAGAAGCTCGGGGAGCTCTGCAGACCGTGGGGATGCTGGCGAAGCTGACGGAACCCTGGGCACCACAGTGACGCTATGGAACCTGGTGGAACCGAGGGGCCACAGTGACACTGTGGGGCCTTTTGGAAGCAACAGGACCCTGGTGGGAAGCCACGGGATGATTAATCCTGCACGAACCTGCTCCAGGTGGGCTCCTCTCTCCCGGCTTCCACAGGTGCTGCTAGGATCCCACTCCGGCACTGGCTTGGCACGGGCTCACGGCTTCCTTTGGCAATGGCTCTGCTCCAGGATGGCATGCTGCAGAGAATGCAGGTAGATTTTGTGCTCACTCCTGGCATGCAGCTGGACAATAAAGCCTGATCCAGCCCCCCCTCAGCATATGTCCGGCTCTGGCATTGGGGCGGGGCAACTTTGGGAGCAGCCCCAGCCCTGCTCCTGCTCCCGGCTGGGCACCCAGCTGCTGGGACACAGGTGTGTCCTGATGCCACCGTCTACTCCTTTGAGAAGGGGAGGACAGAGTGCATCAGGGAGTTTGGTGTGGCTTACATGCGGCAAGGAGAAGGTGCAGCCCCAAACTGGCTTTCACTTCTAGAACCTTTTGCTATTGCGGGAGCAGCTGCTGGAGCTTTTCAACCGAGCTGCAAGAGTGAAAAGTGTGATGGCATGTCTATCTGAGAAGGAAGGTTCGGTGCCGCAGCCTGTTGTGCACAATTTATATGCTGATAAGAGAAGGGGGTGCTTTTGGAACGTTTTCCTTCCTGACACTTCTGTCTCTGTGAGCTTTAGCTGCTTGGACTCAGGGATACCGAAGGTATGTGAAAGTGACTGGGATGCGAGAATCATGTTGCACAGGGAACAGGGAAGGTCAGCAAATGTTTCCTGTCCTGGCACATCTCTCAGTCTGAACTGCAGCTGCAGATGCTTCACTTCCGCCAAGGACTCTGCCACCTTGAGAGAAGGATGCGCTCTATGGAGTTGAGAAAGAAAGTGCGTCTCACTAGCTTCTTTCCTCTACTTCATAGACAGCAAAGGGGCTATGAAAGGCAGCACTGGCTTTTTGTTCTAGGACTTCTTCTTTACAAGCAGCTGCTGGATGTTTGGAAGGGGGTTTGGGATATGCAAAAATGAGAGGCTAAGATGGTAAGAGGGTAAGATGGAAGTCATCTGGCAAAAGCAGAGCTCACAAAAGGGCCAGCTGAGAAAGCTCTTGCTGCCTACAACTTCAACTGCACCCCTCAAAGCAGCAGCACACACGCTGCTCTCGGCACTTTCCTTCTCAGCTCTACGCACCATCCTAAGCCTTGCCTCTCCCACACTCAGGATCCAAAGACAACGGCACCAGGGACTGCTCACACACTAAAGGCACCAGGACAAAAGGCTCACCAGCTTGGCCTTTGCATTCCCGCTGACAGCTCCACAGCTTGAACCCAGAGAACTGCCTGCTGCCAACAGCCTTTCCAATCACTCTGAGCACCTCATGACAAGGAGTGTGGGGAATGAATCTCCAGCAGCCTCCTGCCCCAGGCTGTCCCCCGGGAGCAGCCCTGCTCCAGGCCGTGACTGCCACCTTCACAGCCAAAGGACCCAGAGCCGGTGTTACACACCACGGCTGTGCCTGGCACAGAGACACCAGTGGCCACACAAGTGGCCATGGCACTGTCCACACACAGTCCCTGCTGCTGCTCCCCCAGCCGCTGGCACCAACTCCCAGCCACCCACTCCTAAAGCCACGGGGCCCACTGGGACACTGCGGGGGCTCGTGGAAGCCAGCGGCCATTGTGACACAGCGGGGCTGCACAGAGCCCACGGTGCTTTGTGACCCGTGGCTCCCAGGAGAGCCTTTGTGATGCTGGGGAACTACAAGGAAGCCTGGCTCCTCTGTGACACCACCACAGAAGCTCAGGGGAGCCCTGGAGACCGTGCTGATGCTATTGAACCTGATGCAACCCTGCCTCCTCTGTGACACCACAGAAGCTCTTGGAGCCCTGGAGACCGTGGTGATGCTATGGAACCTGATGCAACCCTGCCTCCACTGTGACACCACAGAACCTCTGGGAGCCCTGGAGACCGTGCTGATGCTATGGAACCTGATGCAACCCTGCCTCCACTGTGACACCACAGAAGCTCGGGGAGCTCTGCAGACCGTGGGGATGCTGGCGAAGCTGACGGAACCCTGGGCACCACAGTGACGCTATGGAACCTGGTGGAACCGAGGGGCCACAGTGACACTGTGGGGCCTTTTGGAAGCAACAGGACCCTGGTGGGAAGCCACGGGATGATCAATCCTGCACGAACCTGCTCCAGGTGGGCTCCTCTCTCCCGGCTTCCACAGGTGCTGCTAGGATCCCACTCCGGCACTGGCTTGGCACGGGCTCACGGCTTCCTTTGGCAATGGCTCTGCTCCAGGATGGCATGCTGCAGAGAATGCAGGTAGATTTTGTGCTCACTCCTGGCATGCAGCTGGACAATAAAGCCTGATCCAGCCCCCCCTCAGCATATGTCCGGCTCTGGCATTGGGGCGGGGCAACTTTGGGAGCAGCCCCAGCCCTGCTCCTGCTCCCGGCTGGGCACCCAGCTGCTGGGACACAGGTGTGTCCTGATGCCACCGTCTACTCCTTTGAGAAGGGGAGGACAGAGTGCATCAGGGAGTTTGGTGTGGCTTACATGCGGCAAGGAGAAGGTGCAGCCCCAAACTGGCTTTCACTTCTAGAACCTTTTGCTATTGCGGGAGCAGCTGCTGGAGCTTTTCAACCGAGCTGCAAGAGTGAAAAGTGTGATGGCATGTCTATCTGAGAAGGAAGGTTCGGTGCCGCAGCCTGTTGTGCACAATTTATATGCTGATAAGAGAAGGGGGTGCTTTTGCAACGTTTTCCTTCCTGACACTTCTGTCTCTGTGAGCTTTAGCTGCTTGGACTCAGGGATACCGAAGGTGTGTGAAAGTGACTGGGATGCGAGAATCATGTTGCACAGGGAACAGGGAAGGTCAGCAAATGTTTCCTGTCCTGGCACATCTCTCAGTCTGAACTGCAGCTGCAGATGCTTCACTTCCGCCAAGGACTCTGCCACCTTGAGAGAAGGATGCGCTCTATGGAGTTGAGAAAGAAAGTGCGTCTCACTAGCTTCTTTCCTCTACTTCATAGACAGCAAAGGGGCTATGAAAGGCAGCACTGGCTTTTTGTTCTAGGACTTCTTCTTTACAAGCAGCTGCTGGATGTTTGGAAGGGGGTTTGGGATATGCAAAAATGAGAGGCTAAGATGGTAAGAGGGTAAGATGGAAGTCATCTGGCAAAAGCAGAGCTCACAAAAGGGCCAGCTGAGAAAGCTCTTGCTGCCTACAACTTCAACTGCACCCCTCAAAGCAGCAGCACACACGCTGCTCTCGGCACTTTCCTTCTCAGCTCTACGCACCATCCTAAGCCTTGCCTCTCCCACACTCAGGATCCAAAGACAACGGCACCAGGGACTGCTCACACACTAAAGGCACCAGGACAAAAGGCTCACCAGCTTGGCCTTTGCATTCCCGCTGACAGCTCCACAGCTTGAACCCAGAGAACTGCCTGCTGCCAACAGCCTTTCCAATCACTCTGAGCACCTCATGACAAGGAGTGTGGGGAATGAATCTCCAGCAGCCTCCTGCCCCAGGCTGTCCCCCGGGAGCAGCCCTGCTCCAGGCCGTGACTGCCACCTGCACAGCCAAAGGACCCAGAGCCGGTGTTACACACCACGGCTGTGCCTGGCACAGAGACACCAGTGGCCACACAAGTGGCCATGGCACTGTCCACACACAGTCCCTGCTGCTGCTCCCCCAGCCGCTGGCACCAACTCCCAGCCACCCACTCCTAAAGCCACGGGGCCCACTGGGACACTGCGGGGGCTCGTGGAAGCCAGCGGCCATTGTGACACAGCGGGGCTGCACAGAGCCCACGGTGCTTTGTGACCCGTGGCTCCCAGGAGAGCCTTTGTGATGCTGGGGAACTACAAGGAAGCCTGGCTCCTCTGTGACACCACCACAGAAGCTCAGGGGAGCCCTGGAGACCGTGCTGATGCTATTGAACCTGATGCAACCCTGCCTCCTCTGTGACACCACAGAAGCTCTTGGAGCCCTGGAGACCGTGCTGATGCTATGGAACCTGATGCAACCCTGCCTCCTCTGTGACACCACAGAACCTCTGGGAGCCCTGGAGACCGTGCTGATGCTATGGAACCTGATGCAACCCTGCCTCCACTGTGACACCACAGAAGCTCAGGGAGCCCTGGAGACTGTGGTGATGCTATGGAACCTGATGCAACCCTGCCTCCACTGTGACACCACAGAACCTCTGGGAGCCCTGGAGACCGTGCTGATGCTATGGAACCTGATGCAACCCTGCCTCCACTGTGACACCACAGAAGCTCGGGGAGCTCTGCAGACCGTGGGGATGCTGGCGAAGCTGACGGAACCCTGGGCACCACAGTGACGCTATGGAACCTGGTGGAACCGAGGGGCCACAGTGACACTGTGGGGCCTTTTGGAAGCAACAGGACCCTGGTGGGAAGCCACGGGATGATTAATCCTGCACGAACCTGCTCCAGGTGGGCTCCTCTCTCCCGGCTTCCACAGGTGCTGCTAGGATCCCACTCCGGCACTGGCTTGGCACGGGCTCACGGCTTCCTTTGGCAATGGCTCTGCTCCAGGATGGCATGCTGCAGAGAATGCAGGTAGATTTTGTGCTCACTCCTGGCATGCAGCTGGACAATAAAGCCTGATCCAGCCCCCCCTCAGCATATGTCCGGCTCTGGCATTGGGGCGGGGCAACTTTGGGAGCAGCCCCAGCCCTGCTCCTGCTCCCGGCTGGGCACCCAGCTGCTGGGACACAGGTGTGTCCTGATGCCACCGTCTACTCCTTTGAGAAGGGGAGGACAGAGTGCATCAGGGAGTTTGGTGTGGCTTACATGCGGCAAGGAGAAGGTGCAGCCCCAAACTGGCTTTCACTTCTAGAACCTTTTGCTATTGCGGGAGCAGCTGCTGGAGCTTTTCAACCGAGCTGCAAGAGTGAAAAGTGTGATGGCATGTCTATCTGAGAAGGAAGGTTCGGTGCCGCAGCCTGTTGTGCACAATTTATATGCTGATAAGAGAAGGGGGTGCTTTTGCAACGTTTTCCTTCCTGACACTTCTGTCTCTGTGAGCTTTAGCTGCTTGGACTCAGGGATACCGAAGGTATGTGAAAGTGACTGGGATGCGAGAATCATGTTGCACAGGGAACAGGGAAGGTCAGCAAATGTTTCCTGTCCTGGCACATCTCTCAGTCTGAACTGCAGCTGCAGATGCTTCACTTCCGCCAAGGACTCTGCCACCTTGAGAGAAGGATGCGCTCTATGGAGTTGAGAAAGAAAGTGCGTCTCACTAGCTTCTTTCCTCTACTTCATAGACAGCAAAGGGGCTATGAAAGGCAGCACTGGCTTTTTGTTCTAGGACTTCTTCTTTACAAGCAGCTGCTGGATGTTTGGAAGGGGGTTTGGGATATGCAAAAATGAGAGGCTAAGATGGTAAGAGGGTAAGATGGAAGTCATCTGGCAAAAGCAGAGCTCACAAAAGGGCCAGCTGAG
Organism: Aphelocoma coerulescens; assembly: GCF_041296385.1. Lineage (NCBI taxonomy): Eukaryota > Metazoa > Chordata > Aves > Passeriformes > Corvidae > Aphelocoma > Aphelocoma coerulescens. The sequence continues at coordinate 516,035 of NW_027184068.1, forward strand.
AAAGCTCTTGCTGCCTACAACTTCAACTGCACCCCTCAAAGCAGCAGCACACACGCTGCTCTCGGCACTTTCCTTCTCAGCTCTACGCACCATCCTAAGCCTTGCCTCTCCCACACTCAGGATCCAAAGACAACGGCACCAGGGACTGCTCACACACTAAAGGCACCAGGACAAAAGGCTCACCAGCTTGGCCTTTGCATTCCCGCTGACAGCTCCACAGCTTGAACCCAGAGAACTGCCTGCTGCCAACAGCCTTTCCAATCACTCTGAGCACCTCATGACAAGGAGTGTGGGGAATGAATCTCCAGCAGCCTCCTGCCCCAGGCTGTCCCCCGGGAGCAGCCCTGCTCCAGGCCGTGACTGCCACCTGCACAGCCAAAGGACCCAGAGCCGGTGTTACACACCACGGCTGTGCCTGGCACAGAGACACCAGTGGCCACACAAGTGGCCATGGCACTGTCCACACACAGTCCCTGCTGCTGCTCCCCCAGCCGCTGGCACCAACTCCCAGCCACCCACTCCTAAAGCCACGGGGCCCACTGGGACACTGCGGGGGCTCGTGGAAGCCAGCGGCCATTGTGACACAGCGGGGCTGCACAGAGCCCACGGTGCTTTGTGACCCGTGGCTCCCAGGAGAGCCTTTGTGATGCTGGGGAACTACAAGGAAGCCTGGCTCCTCTGTGACACCACCACAGAAGCTCAGGGGAGCCCTGGAGACCGTGCTGATGCTATTGAACCTGATGCAACCCTGCCTCCTCTGTGACACCACAGAAGCTCTTGGAGCCCTGGAGACCGTGCTGATGCTATGGAACCTGATGCAACCCTGCCTCCACTGTGACACCACAGAACCTCTGGGAGCCCTGGAGACCGTGCTGATGCTATGGAACCTGATGCAACCCTGCCTCCACTGTGACACCACAGAAGCTCGGGGAGCTCTGCAGACCGTGGGGATGCTGGCGAAGCTGACGGAACCCTGGGCACCACAGTGACGCTATGGAACCTGGTGGAACCGAGGGGCCACAGTGACACTGTGGGGCCTTTTGGAAGCAACAGGACCCTGGTGGGAAGCCACGGGATGATCAATCCTGCACGAACCTGCTCCAGGTGGGCTCCTCTCTCCCGGCTTCCACAGGTGCTGCTAGGATCCCACTCCGGCACTGGCTTGGCACGGGCTCACGGCTTCCTTTGGCAATGGCTCTGCTCCAGGATGGCATGCTGCAGAGAATGCAGGTAGATTTTGTGCTCACTCCTGGCATGCAGCTGGACAATAAAGCCTGATCCAGCCCCCCCTCAGCATATGTCCGGCTCTGGCATTGGGGCGGGGCAACTTTGGGAGCAGCCCCAGCCCTGCTCCTGCTCCCGGCTGGGCACCCAGCTGCTGGGACACAGGTGTGTCCTGATGCCACCGTCTACTCCTTTGAGAAGGGGAGGACAGAGTGCATCAGGGAGTTTGGTGTGGCTTACATGCGGCAAGGAGAAGGTGCAGCCCCAAACTGGCTTTCACTTCTAGAACCTTTTGCTATTGCGGGAGCAGCTGCTGGAGCTTTTCAACCGAGCTGCAAGAGTGAAAAGTGTGATGGCATGTCTATCTGAGAAGGAAGGTTCGGTGCCGCAGCCTGTTGTGCACAATTTATATGCTGATAAGAGAAGGGGGTGCTTTTGCAACGTTTTCCTTCCTGACACTTCTGTCTCTGTGAGCTTTAGCTGCTTGGACTCAGGGATACCGAAGGTGTGTGAAAGTGACTGGGATGCGAGAATCATGTTGCACAGGGAACAGGGAAGGTCAGCAAATGTTTCCTGTCCTGGCACATCTCTCAGTCTGAACTGCAGCTGCAGATGCTTCACTTCCGCCAAGGACTCTGCCACCTTGAGAGAAGGATGCGCTCTATGGAGTTGAGAAAGAAAGTGCGTCTCACTAGCTTCTTTCCTCTACTTCATAGACAGCAAAGGGGCTATGAAAGGCAGCACTGGCTTTTTGTTCTAGGACTTCTTCTTTACAAGCAGCTGCTGGATGTTTGGAAGGGGGTTTGGGATATGCAAAAATGAGAGGCTAAGATGGTAAGAGGGTAAGATGGAAGTCATCTGGCAAAAGCAGAGCTCACAAAAGGGCCAGCTGAGAAAGCTCTTGCTGCCTACAACTTCAACTGCACCCCTCAAAGCAGCAGCACACACGCTGCTCTCGGCACTTTCCTTCTCAGCTCTACGCACCATCCTAAGCCTTGCCTCTCCCACACTCAGGATCCAAAGACAACGGCACCAGGGACTGCTCACACACTAAAGGCACCAGGACAAAAGGCTCACCAGCTTGGCCTTTGCATTCCCGCTGACAGCTCCACAGCTTGAACCCAGAGAACTGCCTGCTGCCAACAGCCTTTCCAATCACTCTGAGCACCTCATGACAAGGAGTGTGGGGAATGAATCTCCAGCAGCCTCCTGCCCCAGGCTGTCCCCCGGGAGCAGCCCTGCTCCAGGCCGTGACTGCCACCTGCACAGCCAAAGGACCCAGAGCCGGTGTTACACACCACGGCTGTGCCTGGCACAGAGACACCAGTGGCCACACAAGTGGCCATGGCACTGTCCACACACAGTCCCTGCTGCTGCTCCCCCAGCCGCTGGCACCAACTCCCAGCCACCCACTCCTAAAGCCACGGGGCCCACTGGGACACTGCGGGGGCTCGTGGAAGCCAGCGGCCATTGTGACACAGCGGGGCTGCACAGAGCCCACGGTGCTTTGTGACCCGTGGCTCCCAGGAGAGCCTTTGTGATGCTGGGGAACTACAAGGAAGCCTGGCTCCTCTGTGACACCACCACAGAAGCTCAGGGGAGCCCTGGAGACCGTGCTGATGCTATTGAACCTGATGCAACCCTGCCTCCTCTGTGACACCACAGAAGCTCTTGGAGCCCTGGAGACCGTGGTGATGCTATGGAACCTGATGCAACCCTGCCTCCACTGTGACACCACAGAACCTCTGGGAGCCCTGGAGACCGTGCTGATGCTATGGAACCTGATGCAACCCTGCCTCCACTGTGACACCACAGAAGCTCGGGGAGCTCTGCAGACCGTGGGGATGCTGGCGAAGCTGACGGAACCCTGGGCACCACAGTGACGCTATGGAACCTGGTGGAACCGAGGGGCCACAGTGACACTGTGGGGCCTTTTGGAAGCAACAGGACCCTGGTGGGAAGCCACGGGATGATCAATCCTGCACGAACCTGCTCCAGGTGGGCTCCTCTCTCCCGGCTTCCACAGGTGCTGCTAGGATCCCACTCCGGCACTGGCTTGGCACGGGCTCACGGCTTCCTTTGGCAATGGCTCTGCTCCAGGATGGCATGCTGCAGAGAATGCAGGTAGATTTTGTGCTCACTCCTGGCATGCAGCTGGACAATAAAGCCTGATCCAGCCCCCCCTCAGCATATGTCCGGCTCTGGCATTGGGGCGGGGCAACTTTGGGAGCAGCCCCAGCCCTGCTCCTGCTCCCGGCTGGGCACCCAGCTGCTGGGACACAGGTGTGTCCTGATGCCACCGTCTACTCCTTTGAGAAGGGGAGGACAGAGTGCATCAGGGAGTTTGGTGTGGCTTACATGCGGCAAGGAGAAGGTGCAGCCTCAAACTGGCTTTCACTTCTAGAACCTTTTGCTATTGCGGGAGCAGCTGCTGGAGCTTTTCAACCGAGCTGCAAGAGTGAAAAGTGTGATGGCATGTCTATCTGAGAAGGAAGGTTCGGTGCCGCAGCCTGTTGTGCACAATTTATATGCTGATAAGAGAAGGGGGTGCTTTTGCAACGTTTTCCTTCCTGACACTTCTGTCTCTGTGAGCTTTAGCTGCTTGGACTCAGGGATACCGAAGGTGTGTGAAAGTGACTGGGATGCGAGAATCATGTTGCACAGGGAACAGGGAAGGTCAGCAAATGTTTCCTGTCCTGGCACATCTCTCAGTCTGAACTGCAGCTGCAGATGCTTCACTTCCGCCAAGGACTCTGCCACCTTGAGAGAAGGATGCGCTCTATGGAGTTGAGAAAGAAAGTGCGTCTCACTAGCTTCTTTCCTCTACTTCATAGACAGCAAAGGGGCTATGAAAGGCAGCACTGGCTTTTTGTTCTAGGACTTCTTCTTTACAAGCAGCTGCTGGATGTTTGGAAGGGGGTTTGGGATATGCAAAAATGAGAGGCTAAGATGGTAAGAGGGTAAGATGGAAGTCATCTGGCAAAAGCAGAGCTCACAAAAGGGCCAGCTGAGAAAGCTCACTTCAACTGCACCCCTCAAAGCAGCAGCACACACGCTGCTCTCGGCACTTTCCTTCTCAGCTCTACGCACCATCCTAAGCCTTGCCTCTCCCACACTCAGGATCCAAAGACAAACGGCACCAGGGACTGCTCACACACTAAAGGCACCAGGACAAAAGGCTCACCAGCTTGGCCTTTGCATTCCCGCTGAACAGCTCCACAGCTTGAACCCAGAGAACTGCCTGCTGCCAACAGCCTTTCCAATCCACTCTGAGCACCTCATGACAAGGAGTGTGGGGAATGAATCTCCAGCAGCCTCCTGCCCCAGGCTGTCCCCCGGGAGCAGCCCTTGCTCCAGGCCGTGACTGCCACCTGCACAGCCAAAGGACCCAGAGCCGGTGTTACACACCCACGCTGTGCCTGGCACAGAGACACCAGTGGCCACACAAGTGGCCATGGCACTGTCCACACACAGTCCCTGCTGCTGCTCCCCCAGCCGCTGGCACCAACTCCCAGCCACCCACTCCTAAAGCCACGGGGCCCACTGGGGACACTGCGGGGGCTCGTGGAAGCCAGCGGCCATTGGTGACACAGCGGGGCTGCACAGAGCCCACGGTGCTTTTGTGACCCGTGGCTCCCAGGAGAGCCTTTTGTGATGCTGGGGAACTACAAGGAAGCCTGGCTCCTCTGTGACACCACCACAGAAGCTCAGGGGAGCCCTGGAGACCGTGCTGATGCTATTTGAACCTGATGCAACCCTGCCTCCTCTGTGACACCACAGAAGCTCTTGGAGCCCTGGAGACCGTGCTGATGCTATGGAACCTGATGCAACCCTGCCTCCTCTGTGACACCACAGAACCTCTGGAGACCTGGAGACCGTGCTGATGCTATGGAACCTGATGCAACCCTGCCTCCACTGTGACACCACAGAAGCTCAGGGAGCCCTGGAGACTGTGGTGATGCTATGGAACCTGATGCAACCCTGCCTCCACTGTGACACCACAGAACCTCTGGGAGCCCTGGAGACCGTGCTGATGCTATGGAACCTGATGCAACCCTGCCTCCACTGTGACACCACAGAAGCTCGGGGAGCTCTGCAGACCGTGGGGATGCTGGCGAAGCTGACGGAAACCCTGGGCACCACAGTGACGCTATGGAACCTGGTGGAACCCGAGGGGCCACAGTGACACTGTGGGGCCTTTTGGAAGCAACAGGACCCTGGTGGGAAGCACGGGATGATTAATCCTGCACGAACCTGCTCCAGGTGGGCTCCTCTCTCCCGGCTTCCACAGGTGCTGCTAGGATCCCACTCCGGCCACTGGCTTGGCACGGGCTCACGGCTTCCTTTGGCAATGGCTCTGCTCCAGGATGGCATGCTGCAGAGAATGCAGGTAGATTTTGTGCTCACTCCTGGCATGCAGCTGGACAATAAAGCCTGATACCAGCCCCCCCTCAGCATATGTCCGCTCTGGCATTGGGGCGGGGCAACTTTGGGAGCAGCCCCCAGCCCTGCTCCTGCTCCCGGCTGGGCACCCAGCTGCTGGGACACAGGTGTGTCCTGATGCCACCGTCTACTCCTTTGAGAAGGGGAGGACAGAGTGCATCAGGGGAGTTTGGTGTGGCTTACATGCGGCAAGGAGAAGGTGCAGCCCCAAACTGGCTTCACTTCTAGAACCTTTTGCTTATTGCGGGAGCAGCTGCTGGAGCTTTCAACCGAGCTGCAAGAGTGAAAAGTGTGATGCATGTCTATCTGAGAAGGAGGTTCGGTGCCGCAGCCTGTTGTGCACAATTTATATGCTGATAAGAGAAGGGGGTGCTTTTGCAACGTTTTCCTTCTGACACTTCTGTCTCTGTGAGCTTTAAGCTGCTTGGACCTCAGGGATACCGAAGGTATGTGAAAGTGACTGGGATGCGAGAATCATGTTGCACAGGGAACAGGGAAGGTCAGCAAATGTTTCCTGTCCTGGCACATCTCTCAGTCTGAACTGCAGCTGCAGATGCTTCACTTCCGCCAAGGACTCTGCCACCTTGAGAGAAGGATGCGCTCTATGGAGTTGAGAAAGAAAAGTGCGTCTCACTAGCTTCTTTCCTCTACTTCATAGACAGCAAAGGGGCTATGAAAGGCAGCACTGGCTTTTTGTTCTAGGACTTCTTCTTTACAAGCAGCTGCTGGATGTTTGGAAGGGGTTTGGGATATGCAAAAATGAGAGGCTAAGATGGTAAGAGGGTAAGATGGAAGTCATCTGGCAAAAGCAGAGCTCACAAAAGGGCCAGCTGAGAAAGCTCTTGCTGCCTACAACTTCAACTGCACCCCTCAAAGCAGCAGCACACACGCTGCTCTCGGCACTTTCCTTCTCAGCTCTACGCACCATCCTAAGCCTTGCCTCTCCCACACTCAGGATCCAAAGACAACGGCACCAGGGACTGCTCACACACTAAAGGCACCAGGACAAAAGGCTCACCAGCTTGGCCTTTGCATTCCCGCTGACAGCTCCACAGCTTGAACCCAGAGAACTGCCTGCTGCCAACAGCCTTTCCAATCACTCTGAGCACCTCATGGACAAGGAGTGTGGGGAATTGAATCTCCAGCAGCCTCCTGCCCCAGGCTGTCCCCCGGGAGCAGCCCTGCTCCAGGCCGTGACTGCCACCTGCACAGCCAAAGGACCCAGAGCCGGTGTTACACACCACGGCTGTGCCTGGCACAGAGACACCAGTGGCCACACAAGTGGCCATGGCACTGTCCACACACAGTCCCTGCTGCTGCTCCCCCAGCCGCTGGCACCAACTCCCAGCCACCCACTCCTAAAGCCACGGGGCCCACTGGGACACTGCGGGGGCTCGTGGAAGCCAGCGGCCATTGTGACACAGCGGGGCTGCACAGAGCCCACGGTGCTTTGTGACCCGTGGCTCCCAGGAGAGCCTTTGTGATGCTGGGGAACTACAAGGAAGCCTGGCTCCTCTGTGACACCACCACAGAAGCTCAGGGGAGCCCTGGAGACCGTGCTGATGCTATTGAACCTGATGCAACCCTGCCTCCTCTGTGACACCACAGAAGCTCTTGGAGCCCTGGAGACCGTGCTGATGCTATGGAACCTGATGCAACCCTGCCTCCACTGTGACACCACAGAACCTCTGGGAGCCCTGGAGACCGTGCTGATGCTATGGAACCTGATGCAACCCTGCCTCCACTGTGACACCACAGAAGCTCGGGGAGCTCTGCAGACCGTGGGGATGCTGGCGAAGCTGACGGAACCCTGGGCACCACAGTGACGCTATGGAACCTGGTGGAACCGAGGGGCCACAGTGACACTGTGGGGCCTTTTGGAAGCAACAGGACCCTGGTGGGAAGCCACGGGATGATCAATCCTGCACGAACCTGCTCCAGGTGGGCTCCTCTCTCCCGGCTTCCACAGGTGCTGCTAGGATCCCACTCCGGCACTGGCTTGGCACGGGCTCACGGCTTCCTTTGGCAATGGCTCTGCTCCAGGATGGCATGCTGCAGAGAATGCAGGTAGATTTTGTGCTCACTCCTGGCATGCAGCTGGACAATAAAGCCTGATCCAGCCCCCCCTCAGCATATGTCCGGCTCTGGCATTGGGGCGGGGCAACTTTGGGAGCAGCCCCAGCCCTGCTCCTGCTCCCGGCTGGGCACCCAGCTGCTGGGACACAGGTGTGTCCTGATGCCACCGTCTACTCCTTTGAGAAGGGGAGGACAGAGTGCATCAGGGAGTTTGGTGTGGCTTACATGCGGCAAGGAGAAGGTGCAGCCCCAAACTGGCTTTCACTTCTAGAACCTTTTGCTATTGCGGGAGCAGCTGCTGGAGCTTTTCAACCGAGCTGCAAGAGTGAAAAGTGTGATGGCATGTCTATCTGAGAAGGAAGGTTCGGTGCCGCAGCCTGTTGTGCACAATTTATATGCTGATAAGAGAAGGGGGTGCTTTTGCAACGTTTTCCTTCCTGACACTTCTGTCTCTGTGAGCTTTAGCTGCTTGGACTCAGGGATACCGAAGGTGTGTGAAAGTGACTGGGATGCGAGAATCATGTTGCACAGGGAACAGGGAAGGTCAGCAAATGTTTCCTGTCCTGGCACATCTCTCAGTCTGAACTGCAGCTGCAGATGCTTCACTTCCGCCAAGGACTCTGCCACCTTGAGAGAAGGATGCGCTCTATGGAGTTGAGAAAGAAAGTGCGTCTCACTAGCTTCTTTCCTCTACTTCATAGACAGCAAAGGGGCTATGAAAGGCAGCACTGGCTTTTTGTTCTAGGACTTCTTCTTTACAAGCAGCTGCTGGATGTTTGGAAGGGGGTTTGGGATATGCAAAAATGAGAGGCTAAGATGGTAAGAGGGTAAGATGGAAGTCATCTGGCAAAAGCAGAGCTCACAAAAGGGCCAGCTGAGAAAGCTCTTGCTGCCTACAACTTCAACTGCACCCCTCAAAGCAGCAGCACACACGCTGCTCTCGGCACTTTCCTTCTCAGCTCTACGCACCATCCTAAGCCTTGCCTCTCCCACACTCAGGATCCAAAGACAACGGCACCAGGGACTGCTCACACACTAAAGGCACCAGGACAAAAGGCTCACCAGCTTGGCCTTTGCATTCCCGCTGACAGCTCCACAGCTTGAACCCAGAGAACTGCCTGCTGCCAACAGCCTTTCCAATCACTCTGAGCACCTCATGACAAGGAGTGTGGGGAATGAATCTCCAGCAGCCTCCTGCCCCAGGCTGTCCCCCGGGAGCAGCCCTGCTCCAGGCCGTGACTGCCACCTGCACAGCCAAAGGACCCAGAGCCGGTGTTACACACCACGGCTGTGCCTGGCACAGAGACACCAGTGGCCACACAAGTGGCCATGGCACTGTCCACACACAGTCCCTGCTGCTGCTCCCCCAGCCGCTGGCACCAACTCCCAGCCACCCACTCCTAAAGCCACGGGGCCCACTGGGACACTGCGGGGGCTCGTGGAAGCCAGCGGCCATTGTGACACAGCGGGGCTGCACAGAGCCCACGGTGCTTTGTGACCCGTGGCTCCCAGGAGAGCCTTTGTGATGCTGGGGAACTACAAGGAAGCCTGGCTCCTCTGTGACACCACCACAGAAGCTCAGGGGAGCCCTGGAGACCGTGCTGATGCTATTGAACCTGATGCAACCCTGCCTCCTCTGTGACACCACAGAAGCTCTTGGAGCCCTGGAGACCGTGCTGATGCTATGGAACCTGATGCAACCCTGCCTCCTCTGTGACACCACAGAACCTCTGGGAGCCCTGGAGACCGTGCTGATGCTATGGAACCTGATGCAACCCTGCCTCCACTGTGACACCACAGAACCTCTGGGAGCCCTGGAGACTGTGGTGATGCTATGGAACCTGATGCAACCCTGCCTCCACTGTGACACCACAGAACCTCTGGGAGCCCTGGAGACCGTGCTGATGCTATGGAACCTGATGCAACCCTGCCTCCACTGTGACACCACAGAAGCTCGGGGAGCTCTGCAGACCGTGGGGATGCTGGCGAAGCTGACGGAACCCTGGGCACCACAGTGACGCTATGGAACCTGGTGGAACCGAGGGGCCACAGTGACACTGTGGGGCCTTTTGGAAGCAACAGGACCCTGGTGGGAAGCCACGGGATGATTAATCCTGCACGAACCTGCTCCAGGTGGGCTCCTCTCTCCCGGCTTCCACAGGTGCTGCTAGGATCCCACTCCGGCACTGGCTTGGCACGGGCTCACGGCTTCCTTTGGCAATGGCTCTGCTCCAGGATGGCATGCTGCAGAGAATGCAGGTAGATTTTGTGCTCACTCCTGGCATGCAGCTGGACAATAAAGCCTGATCCAGCCCCCCCTCAGCATATGTCCGGCTCTGGCATTGGGGCGGGGCAACTTTGGGAGCAGCCCCAGCCCTGCTCCTGCTCCCGGCTGGGCACCCAGCTGCTGGGACACAGGTGTGTCCTGATGCCACCGTCTACTCCTTTGAGAAGGGGAGGACAGAGTGCATCAGGGAGTTTGGTGTGGCTTACATGCGGCAAGGAGAAGGTGCAGCCCCAAACTGGCTTTCACTTCTAGAACCTTTTGCTATTGCGGGAGCAGCTGCTGGAGCTTTTCAACCGAGCTGCAAGAGTGAAAAGTGTGATGGCATGTCTATCTGAGAAGGAAGGTTCGGTGCCGCAGCCTGTTGTGCACAATTTATATGCTGATAAGAGAAGGGGGTGCTTTTGCAACGTTTTCCTTCCTGACACTTCTGTCTCTGTGAGCTTTAGCTGCTTGGACTCAGGGATACCGAAGGTGTGTGAAAGTGACTGGGATGCGAGAATCATGTTGCACAGGGAACAGGGAAGGTCAGCAAATGTTTCCTGTCCTGGCACATCTCTCAGTCTGAACTGCAGCTGCAGATGCTTCACTTCCGCCAAGGACTCTGCCACCTTGAGAGAAGGATGCGCTCTATGGAGTTGAGAAAGAAAGTGCGTCTCACTAGCTTCTTTCCTCTACTTCATAGACAGCAAAGGGGCTATGAAAGGCAGCACTGGCTTTTTGTTCTAGGACTTCTTCTTTACAAGCAGCTGCTGGATGTTTGGAAGGGGGTTTGGGATATGCAAAAATGAGAGGCTAAGATGGTAAGAGGGTAAGATGGAAGTCATCTGGCAAAAGCAGAGCTCACAAAAGGGCCAGCTGAGAAAGCTCTTGCTGCCTACAACTTCAACTGCACCCCTCAAAGCAGCAGCACACACGCTGCTCTCGGCACTTTCCTTCTCAGCTCTACGCACCATCCTAAGCCTTGCCTCTCCCACACTCAGGATCCAAAGACAACGGCACCAGGGACTGCTCACACACTAAAGGCACCAGGACAAAAGGCTCACCAGCTTGGCCTTTGCATTCCCGCTGACAGCTCCACAGCTTGAACCCAGAGAACTGCCTGCTGCCAACAGCCTTTCCAATCACTCTGAGCACCTCATGACAAGGAGTGTGGGGAATGAATCTCCAGCAGCCTCCTGCCCCAGGCTGTCCCCCGGGAGCAGCCCTGCTCCAGGCCGTGACTGCCACCTGCACAGCCAAAGGACCCAGAGCCGGTGTTACACACCACGGCTGTGCCTGGCACAGAGACACCAGTGGCCACACAAGTGGCCATGGCACTGTCCACACACAGTCCCTGCTGCTGCTCCCCCAGCCGCTGGCACCAACTCCCAGCCACCCACTCCTAAAGCCACGGGGCCCACTGGGACACTGCGGGGGCTCGTGGAAGCCAGCGGCCATTGTGACACAGCGGGGCTGCACAGAGCCCACGGTGCTTTGTGACCCGTGGCTCCCAGGAGAGCCTTTGTGATGCTGGGGAACTACAAGGAAGCCTGGCTCCTCTGTGACACCACCACAGAAGCTCAGGGGAGCCCTGGAGACCGTGCTGATGCTATTGAACCTGATGCAACCCTGCCTCCTCTGTGACACCACAGAAGCTCTTGGAGCCCTGGAGACCGTGCTGATGCTATGGAACCTGATGCAACCCTGCCTCCTCTGTGACACCACAGAACCTCTGGGAGCCCTGGAGACCGTGCTGATGCTATGGAACCTGATGCAACCCTGCCTCCACTGTGACACCACAGAAGCTCAGGGAGCCCTGGAGACTGTGGTGATGCTATGGAACCTGATGCAACCCTGCCTCCACTGTGACACCACAGAACCTCTGGGAGCCCTGGAGACCGTGCTGATGCTATGGAACCTGATGCAACCCTGCCTCCACTGTGACACCACAGAAGCTCGGGGAGCTCTGCAGACCGTGGGGATGCTGGCGAAGCTGACGGAACCCTGGGCACCACAGTGACGCTATGGAACCTGGTGGAACCGAGGGGCCACAGTGACACTGTGGGGCCTTTTGGAAGCAACAGGACCCTGGTGGGAAGCCACGGGATGATTAATCCTGCACGAACCTGCTCCAGGTGGGCTCCTCTCTCCCGGCTTCCACAGGTGCTGCTAGGATCCCACTCCGGCACTGGCTTGGCACGGGCTCACGGCTTCCTTTGGCAATGGCTCTGCTCCAGGATGGCATGCTGCAGAGAATGCAGGTAGATTTTGTGCTCACTCCTGGCATGCAGCTGGACAATAAAGCCTGATCCAGCCCCCCCTCAGCATATGTCCGGCTCTGGCATTGGGGCGGGGCAACTTTGGGAGCAGCCCCAGCCCTGCTCCTGCTCCCGGCTGGGCACCCAGCTGCTGGGACACAGGTGTGTCCTGATGCCACCGTCTACTCCTTTGAGAAGGGGAGGACAGAGTGCATCAGGGAGTTTGGTGTGGCTTACATGCGGCAAGGAGAAGGTGCAGCCCCAAACTGGCTTTCACTTCTAGAACCTTTTGCTATTGCGGGAGCAGCTGCTGGAGCTTTTCAACCGAGCTGCAAGAGTGAAAAGTGTGATGGCATGTCTATCTGAGAAGGAAGGTTCGGTGCCGCAGCCTGTTGTGCACAATTTATATGCTGATAAGAGAAGGGGGTGCTTTTGCAACGTTTTCCTTCCTGACACTTCTGTCTCTGTGAGCTTTAGCTGCTTGGACTCAGGGATACCGAAGGTGTGTGAAAGTGACTGGGATGCGAGAATCATGTTGCACAGGGAACAGGGAAGGTCAGCAAATGTTTCCTGTCCTGGCACATCTCTCAGTCTGAACTGCAGCTGCAGATGCTTCACTTCCGCCAAGGACTCTGCCACCTTGAGAGAAGGATGCGCTCTATGGAGTTGAGAAAGAAAGTGCGTCTCACTAGCTTCTTTCCTCTACTTCATAGACAGCAAAGGGGCTATGAAAGGCAGCACTGGCTTTTTGTTCTAGGACTTCTTCTTTACAAGCAGCTGCTGGATGTTTGGAAGGGGGTTTGGGATATGCAAAAATGAGAGGCTAAGATGGTAAGAGGGTAAGATGGAAGTCATCTGGCAAAAGCAGAGCTCACAAAAGGGCCAGCTGAGAAAGCTCTTGCTGCCTACAACTTCAACTGCACCCCTCAAAGCAGCAGCACACACGCTGCTCTCGGCACTTTCCTTCTCAGCTCTACGCACCATCCTAAGCCTTGCCTCTCCCACACTCAGGATCCAAAGACAACGGCACCAGGGACTGCTCACACACTAAAGGCACCAGGACAAAAGGCTCACCAGCTTGGCCTTTGCATTCCCGCTGACAGCTCCACAGCTTGAACCCAGAGAACTGCCTGCTGCCAACAGCCTTTCCAATCACTCTGAGCACCTCATGACAAGGAGTGTGGGGAATGAATCTCCAGCAGCCTCCTGCCCCAGGCTGTCCCCCGGGAGCAGCCCTGCTCCAGGCCGTGACTGCCACCTGCACAGCCAAAGGACCCAGAGCCGGTGTTACACACCACGGCTGTGCCTGGCACAGAGACACCAGTGGCCACACAAGTGGCCATGGCACTGTCCACACACAGTCCCTGCTGCTGCTCCCCCAGCCGCTGGCACCAACTCCCAGCCACCCACTCCTAAAGCCACGGGGCCCACTGGGACACTGCGGGGGCTCGTGGAAGCCAGCGGCCATTGTGACACAGCGGGGCTGCACAGAGCCCACGGTGCTTTGTGACCCGTGGCTCCCAGGAGAGCCTTTGTGATGCTGGGGAACTACAAGGAAGCCTGGCTCCTCTGTGACACCACCACAGAAGCTCAGGGGAGCCCTGGAGACCGTGCTGATGCTATTGAACCTGATGCAACCCTGCCTCCTCTGTGACACCACAGAAGCTCTTGGAGCCCTGGAGACCGTGGTGATGCTATGGAACCTGATGCAACCCTGCCTCCTCTGTGACACCACAGAACCTCTGGGAGCCCTGGAGACCGTGCTGATGCTATGGAACCTGATGCAACCCTGCCTCCACTGTGACACCACAGAAGCTCAGGGAGCCCTGGAGACTGTGGTGATGCTATGGAACCTGATGCAACCCTGCCTCCACTGTGACACCACAGAACCTCTGGGAGCCCTGGAGACCGTGCTGATGCTATGGAACCTGATGCAACCCTGCCTCCACTGTGACACCACAGAAGCTCGGGGAGCTCTGCAGACCGTGGGGATGCTGGCGAAGCTGACGGAACCCTGGGCACCACAGTGACGCTATGGAACCTGGTGGAACCGAGGGGCCACAGTGACACTGTGGGGCCTTTTGGAAGCAACAGGACCCTGGTGGGAAGCCACGGGATGATTAATCCTGCACGAACCTGCTCCAGGTGGGCTCCTCTCTCCCGGCTTCCACAGGTGCTGCTAGGATCCCACTCCGGCACTGGCTTGGCACGGGCTCACGGCTTCCTTTGGCAATGGCTCTGCTCCAGGATGGCATGCTGCAGAGAATGCAGGTAGATTTTGTGCTCACTCCTGGCATGCAGCTGGACAATAAAGCCTGATCCAGCCCCCCCTCAGCATATGTCCGGCTCTGGCATTGGGGCGGGGCAACTTTGGGAGCAGCCCCAGCCCTGCTCCTGCTCCCGGCTGGGCACCCAGCTGCTGGGACACAGGTGTGTCCTGATGCCACCGTCTACTCCTTTGAGAAGGGGAGGACAGAGTGCATCAGGGAGTTTGGTGTGGCTTACATGCGGCAAGGAGAAGGTGCAGCCCCAAACTGGCTTTCACTTCTAGAACCTTTTGCTATTGCGGGAGCAGCTGCTGGAGCTTTTCAACCGAGCTGCAAGAGTGAAAAGTGTGATGGCATGTCTATCTGAGAAGGAAGGTTCGGTGCCGCAGCCTGTTGTGCACAATTTATATGCTGATAAGAGAAGGGGGTGCTTTTGCAACGTTTTCCTTCCTGACACTTCTGTCTCTGTGAGCTTTAGCTGCTTGGACTCAGGGATACCGAAGGTATGTGAAAGTGACTGGGATGCGAGAATCATGTTGCACAGGGAACAGGGAAGGTCAGCAAATGTTTCCTGTCCTGGCACATCTCTCAGTCTGAACTGCAGCTGCAGATGCTTCACTTCCGCCAAGGACTCTGCCACCTTGAGAGAAGGATGCGCTCTATGGAGTTGAGAAAGAAAGTGCGTCTCACTAGCTTCTTTCCTCTACTTCATAGACAGCAAAGGGGCTATGAAAGGCAGCACTGGCTTTTTGTTCTAGGACTTCTTCTTTACAAGCAGCTGCTGGATGTTTGGAAGGGGGTTTGGGATATGCAAAAATGAGAGGCTAAGATGGTAAGAGGGTAAGATGGAAGTCATCTGGCAAAAGCAGAGCTCACAAAAGGGCCAGCTGAGAAAGCTCTTGCTGCCTACAACTTCAACTGCACCCCTCAAAGCAGCAGCACACACGCTGCTCTCGGCACTTTCCTTCTCAGCTCTACGCACCATCCTAAGCCTTGCCTCTCCCACACTCAGGATCCAAAGACAACGGCACCAGGGACTGCTCACACACTAAAGGCACCAGGACAAAAGGCTCACCAGCTTGGCCTTTGCATTCCCGCTGACAGCTCCACAGCTTGAACCCAGAGAACTGCCTGCTGCCAACAGCCTTTCCAATCACTCTGAGCACCTCATGACAAGGAGTGTGGGGAATGAATCTCCAGCAGCCTCCTGCCCCAGGCTGTCCCCCGGGAGCAGCCCTGCTCCAGGCCGTGACTGCCACCTGCACAGCCAAAGGACCCAGAGCCGGTGTTACACACCACGGCTGTGCCTGGCACAGAGACACCAGTGGCCACACAAGTGGCCATGGCACTGTCCACACACAGTCCCTGCTGCTGCTCCCCCAGCCGCTGGCACCAACTCCCAGCCACCCACTCCTAAAGCCACGGGGCCCACTGGGACACTGCGGGGGCTCGTGGAAGCCAGCGGCCATTGTGACACAGCGGGGCTGCACAGAGCCCACGGTGCTTTGTGACCCGTGGCTCCCAGGAGAGCCTTTGTGATGCTGGGGAACTACAAGGAAGCCTGGCTCCTCTGTGACACCACCACAGAAGCTCAGGGGAGCCCTGGAGACCGTGCTGATGCTATTGAACCTGATGCAACCCTGCCTCCTCTGTGACACCACAGAAGCTCTTGGAGCCCTGGAGACCGTGGTGATGCTATGGAACCTGATGCAACCCTGCCTCCACTGTGACACCACAGAACCTCTGGGAGCCCTGGAGACCGTGCTGATGCTATGGAACCTGATGCAACCCTGCCTCCACTGTGACACCACAGAAGCTCAGGGAGCCCTGGAGACTGTGGTGATGCTATGGAACCTGATGCAACCCTGCCTCCACTGTGACACCACAGAACCTCTGGGAGCCCTGGAGACCGTGCTGATGCTATGGAACCTGATGCAACCCTGCCTCCACTGTGACACCACAGAAGCTCGGGGAGCTCTGCAGACCGTGGGGATGCTGGCGAAGCTGACGGAACCCTGGGCACCACAGTGACGCTATGGAACCTGGTGGAACCGAGGGGCCACAGTGACACTGTGGGGCCTTTTGGAAGCAACAGGACCCTGGTGGGAAGCCACGGGATGATTAATCCTGCACGAACCTGCTCCAGGTGGGCTCCTCTCTCCCGGCTTCCACAGGTGCTGCTAGGATCCCACTCCGGCACTGGCTTGGCACGGGCTCACGGCTTCCTTTGGCAATGGCTCTGCTCCAGGATGGCATGCTGCAGAGAATGCAGGTAGATTTTGTGCTCACTCCTGGCATGCAGCTGGACAATAAAGCCTGATCCAGCCCCCCCTCAGCATATGTCCGGCTCTGGCATTGGGGCGGGGCAACTTTGGGAGCAGCCCCAGCCCTGCTCCTGCTCCCGGCTGGGCACCCAGCTGCTGGGACACAGGTGTGTCCTGATGCCACCGTCTACTCCTTTGAGAAGGGGAGGACAGAGTGCATCAGGGAGTTTGGTGTGGCTTACATGCGGCAAGGAGAAGGTGCAGCCCCAAACTGGCTTTCACTTCTAGAACCTTTTGCTATTGCGGGAGCAGCTGCTGGAGCTTTTCAACCGAGCTGCAAGAGTGAAAAGTGTGATGGCATGTCTATCTGAGAAGGAAGGTTCGGTGCCGCAGCCTGTTGTGCACAATTTATATGCTGATAAGAGAAGGGGGTGCTTTTGCAACGTTTTCCTTCCTGACACTTCTGTCTCTGTGAGCTTTAGCTGCTTGGACTCAGGGATACCGAAGGTATGTGAAAGTGACTGGGATGCGAGAATCATGTTGCACAGGGAACAGGGAAGGTCAGCAAATGTTTCCTGTCCTGGCACATCTCTCAGTCTGAACTGCAGCTGCAGATGCTTCACTTCCGCCAAGGACTCTGCCACCTTGAGAGAAGGATGCGCTCTATGGAGTTGAGAAAGAAAGTGCGTCTCACTAGCTTCTTTCCTCTACTTCATAGACAGCAAAGGGGCTATGAAAGGCAGCACTGGCTTTTTGTTCTAGGACTTCTTCTTTACAAGCAGCTGCTGGATGTTTGGAAGGGGGTTTGGGATATGCAAAAATGAGAGGCTAAGATGGTAAGAGGGTAAGATGGAAGTCATCTGGCAAAAGCAGAGCTCACAAAAGGGCCAGCTGAGAAAGCTCTTGCTGCCTACAACTTCAACTGCACCCCTCAAAGCAGCAGCACACACGCTGCTCTCGGCACTTTCCTTCTCAGCTCTACGCACCATCCTAAGCCTTGCCTCTCCCACACTCAGGATCCAAAGACAACGGCACCAGGGACTGCTCACACACTAAAGGCACCAGGACAAAAGGCTCACCAGCTTGGCCTTTGCATTCCCGCTGACAGCTCCACAGCTTGAACCCAGAGAACTGCCTGCTGCCAACAGCCTTTCCAATCACTCTGAGCACCTCATGACAAGGAGTGTGGGGAATGAATCTCCAGCAGCCTCCTGCCCCAGGCTGTCCCCCGGGAGCAGCCCTGCTCCAGGCCGTGACTGCCACCTGCACAGCCAAAGGACCCAGAGCCGGTGTTACACACCACGGCTGTGCCTGGCACAGAGACACCAGTGGCCACACAAGTGGCCATGGCACTGTCCACACACAGTCCCTGCTGCTGCTCCCCCAGCCGCTGGCACCAACTCCCAGCCACCCACTCCTAAAGCCACGGGGCCCACTGGGACACTGCGGGGGCTCGTGGAAGCCAGCGGCCATTGTGACACAGCGGGGCTGCACAGAGCCCACGGTGCTTTGTGACCCGTGGCTCCCAGGAGAGCCTTTGTGATGCTGGGGAACTACAAGGAAGCCTGGCTCCTCTGTGACACCACCACAGAAGCTCAGGGGAGCCCTGGAGACCGTGCTGATGCTATTGAACCTGATGCAACCCTGCCTCCTCTGTGACACCACAGAAGCTCTTGGAGCCCTGGAGACCGTGCTGATGCTATGGAACCTGATGCAACCCTGCCTCCACTGTGACACCACAGAACCTCTGGGAGCCCTGGAGACCGTGCTGATGCTATGGAACCTGATGCAACCCTGCCTCCACTGTGACACCACAGAAGCTCGGGGAGCTCTGCAGACCGTGGGGATGCTGGCGAAGCTGACGGAACCCTGGGCACCACAGTGACGCTATGGAACCTGGTGGAACCGAGGGGCCACAGTGACACTGTGGGGCCTTTTGGAAGCAACAGGACCCTGGTGGGAAGCCACGGGATGATCAATCCTGCACGAACCTGCTCCAGGTGGGCTCCTCTCTCCCGGCTTCCACAGGTGCTGCTAGGATCCCACTCCGGCACTGGCTTGGCACGGGCTCACGGCTTCCTTTGGCAATGGCTCTGCTCCAGGATGGCATGCTGCAGAGAATGCAGGTAGATTTTGTGCTCACTCCTGGCATGCAGCTGGACAATAAAGCCTGATCCAGCCCCCCCTCAGCATATGTCCGGCTCTGGCATTGGGGCGGGGCAACTTTGGGAGCAGCCCCAGCCCTGCTCCTGCTCCCGGCTGGGCACCCAGCTGCTGGGACACAGGTGTGTCCTGATGCCACCGTCTACTCCTTTGAGAAGGGGAGGACAGAGTGCATCAGGGAGTTTGGTGTGGCTTACATGCGGCAAGGAGAAGGTGCAGCCCCAAACTGGCTTTCACTTCTAGAACCTTTTGCTATTGCGGGAGCAGCTGCTGGAGCTTTTCAACCGAGCTGCAAGAGTGAAAAGTGTGATGGCATGTCTATCTGAGAAGGAAGGTTCGGTGCCGCAGCCTGTTGTGCACAATTTATATGCTGATAAGAGAAGGGGGTGCTTTTGCAACGTTTTCCTTCCTGACACTTCTGTCTCTGTGAGCTTTAGCTGCTTGGACTCAGGGATACCGAAGGTGTGTGAAAGTGACTGGGATGCGAGAATCATGTTGCACAGGGAACAGGGAAGGTCAGCAAATGTTTCCTGTCCTGGCACATCTCTCAGTCTGAACTGCAGCTGCAGATGCTTCACTTCCGCCAAGGACTCTGCCACCTTGAGAGAAGGATGCGCTCTATGGAGTTGAGAAAGAAAGTGCGTCTCACTAGCTTCTTTCCTCTACTTCATAGACAGCAAAGGGGCTATGAAAGGCAGCACTGGCTTTTTGTTCTAGGACTTCTTCTTTACAAGCAGCTGCTGGATGTTTGGAAGGGGGTTTGGGATATGCAAAAATGAGAGGCTAAGATGGTAAGAGGGTAAGATGGAAGTCATCTGGCAAAAGCAGAGCTCACAAAAGGGCCAGCTGAGAAAGCTCTTGCTGCCTACAACTTCAACTGCACCCCTCAAAGCAGCAGCACACACGCTGCTCTCGGCACTTTCCTTCTCAGCTCTACGCACCATCCTAAGCCTTGCCTCTCCCACACTCAGGATCCAAAGACAACGGCACCAGGGACTGCTCACACACTAAAGGCACCAGGACAAAAGGCTCACCAGCTTGGCCTTTGCATTCCCGCTGACAGCTCCACAGCTTGAACCCAGAGAACTGCCTGCTGCCAACAGCCTTTCCAATCACTCTGAGCACCTCATGACAAGGAGTGTGGGGAATGAATCTCCAGCAGCCTCCTGCCCCAGGCTGTCCCCCGGGAGCAGCCCTGCTCCAGGCCGTGACTGCCACCTGCACAGCCAAAGGACCCAGAGCCGGTGTTACACACCACGGCTGTGCCTGGCACAGAGACACCAGTGGCCACACAAGTGGCCATGGCACTGTCCACACACAGTCCCTGCTGCTGCTCCCCCAGCCGCTGGCACCAACTCCCAGCCACCCACTCCTAAAGCCACGGGGCCCACTGGGACACTGCGGGGGCTCGTGGAAGCCAGCGGCCATTGTGACACAGCGGGGCTGCACAGAGCCCACGGTGCTTTGTGACCCGTGGCTCCCAGGAGAGCCTTTGTGATGCTGGGGAACTACAAGGAAGCCTGGCTCCTCTGTGACACCACCACAGAAGCTCAGGGGAGCCCTGGAGACCGTGCTGATGCTATTGAACCTGATGCAACCCTGCCTCCTCTGTGACACCACAGAAGCTCTTGGAGCCCTGGAGACCGTGCTGATGCTATGGAACCTGATGCAACCCTGCCTCCTCTGTGACACCACAGAACCTCTGGGAGCCCTGGAGACCGTGCTGATGCTATGGAACCTGATGCAACCCTGCCTCCACTGTGACACCACAGAAGCTCAGGGAGCCCTGGAGACTGTGGTGATGCTATGGAACCTGATGCAACCCTGCCTCCACTGTGACACCACAGAACCTCTGGGAGCCCTGGAGACCGTGCTGATGCTATGGAACCTGATGCAACCCTGCCTCCACTGTGACACCACAGAAGCTCGGGGAGCTCTGCAGACCGTGGGGATGCTGGCGAAGCTGACGGAACCCTGGGCACCACAGTGACGCTATGGAACCTGGTGGAACCGAGGGGCCACAGTGACACTGTGGGGCCTTTTGGAAGCAACAGGACCCTGGTGGGAAGCCACGGGATGATTAATCCTGCACGAACCTGCTCCAGGTGGGCTCCTCTCTCCCGGCTTCCACAGGTGCTGCTAGGATCCCACTCCGGCACTGGCTTGGCACGGGCTCACGGCTTCCTTTGGCAATGGCTCTGCTCCAGGATGGCATGCTGCAGAGAATGCAGGTAGATTTTGTGCTCACTCCTGGCATGCAGCTGGACAATAAAGCCTGATCCAGCCCCCCCTCAGCATATGTCCGGCTCTGGCATTGGGGCGGGGCAACTTTGGGAGCAGCCCCAGCCCTGCTCCTGCTCCCGGCTGGGCACCCAGCTGCTGGGACACAGGTGTGTCCTGATGCCACCGTCTACTCCTTTGAGAAGGGGAGGACAGAGTGCATCAGGGAGTTTGGTGTGGCTTACATGCGGCAAGGAGAAGGTGCAGCCCCAAACTGGCTTTCACTTCTAGAACCTTTTGCTATTGCGGGAGCAGCTGCTGGAGCTTTTCAACCGAGCTGCAAGAGTGAAAAGTGTGATGGCATGTCTATCTGAGAAGGAAGGTTCGGTGCCGCAGCCTGTTGTGCACAATTTATATGCTGATAAGAGAAGGGGGTGCTTTTGCAACGTTTTCCTTCCTGACACTTCTGTCTCTGTGAGCTTTAGCTGCTTGGACTCAGGGATACCGAAGGTATGTGAAAGTGACTGGGATGCGAGAATCATGTTGCACAGGGAACAGGGAAGGTCAGCAAATGTTTCCTGTCCTGGCACATCTCTCAGTCTGAACTGCAGCTGCAGATGCTTCACTTCCGCCAAGGACTCTGCCACCTTGAGAGAAGGATGCGCTCTATGGAGTTGAGAAAGAAAGTGCGTCTCACTAGCTTCTTTCCTCTACTTCATAGACAGCAAAGGGGCTATGAAAGGCAGCACTGGCTTTTTGTTCTAGGACTTCTTCTTTACAAGCAGCTGCTGGATGTTTGGAAGGGGGTTTGGGATATGCAAAAATGAGAGGCTAAGATGGTAAGAGGGTAAGATGGAAGTCATCTGGCAAAAGCAGAGCTCACAAAAGGGCCAGCTGAGAAAGCTCTTGCTGCCTACAACTTCAACTGCACCCCTCAAAGCAGCAGCACACACGCTGCTCTCGGCACTTTCCTTCTCAGCTCTACGCACCATCCTAAGCCTTGCCTCTCCCACACTCAGGATCCAAAGACAACGGCACCAGGGACTGCTCACACACTAAAGGCACCAGGACAAAAGGCTCACCAGCTTGGCCTTTGCATTCCCGCTGACAGCTCCACAGCTTGAACCCAGAGAACTGCCTGCTGCCAACAGCCTTTCCAATCACTCTGAGCACCTCATGACAAGGAGTGTGGGGAATGAATCTCCAGCAGCCTCCTGCCCCAGGCTGTCCCCCGGGAGCAGCCCTGCTCCAGGCCGTGACTGCCACCTGCACAGCCAAAGGACCCAGAGCCGGTGTTACACACCACGGCTGTGCCTGGCACAGAGACACCAGTGGCCACACAAGTGGCCATGGCACTGTCCACACACAGTCCCTGCTGCTGCTCCCCCAGCCGCTGGCACCAACTCCCAGCCACCCACTCCTAAAGCCACGGGGCCCACTGGGACACTGCGGGGGCTCGTGGAAGCCAGCGGCCATTGTGACACAGCGGGGCTGCACAGAGCCCACGGTGCTTTGTGACCCGTGGCTCCCAGGAGAGCCTTTGTGATGCTGGGGAACTACAAGGAAGCCTGGCTCCTCTGTGACACCACCACAGAAGCTCAGGGGAGCCCTGGAGACCGTGCTGATGCTATTGAACCTGATGCAACCCTGCCTCCTCTGTGACACCACAGAAGCTCTTGGAGCCCTGGAGACTGTGGTGATGCTATGGAACCTGATGCAACCCTGCCTCCACTGTGACACCACAGAACCTCTGGGAGCCCTGGAGACCGTGCTGATGCTATGGAACCTGATGCAACCCTGCCTCCACTGTGACACCACAGAAGCTCGGGGAGCTCTGCAGACCGTGGGGATGCTGGCGAAGCTGACGGAACCCTGGGCACCACAGTGACGCTATGGAACCTGGTGGAACCGAGGGGCCACAGTGACACTGTGGGGCCTTTTGGAAGCAACAGGACCCTGGTGGGAAGCCACGGGATGATCAATCCTGCACGAACCTGCTCCAGGTGGGCTCCTCTCTCCCGGCTTCCACAGGTGCTGCTAGGATCCCACTCCGGCACTGGCTTGGCACGGGCTCACGGCTTCCTTTGGCAATGGCTCTGCTCCAGGATGGCATGCTGCAGAGAATGCAGGTAGATTTTGTGCTCACTCCTGGCATGCAGCTGGACAATAAAGCCTGATCCAGCCCCCCCTCAGCATATGTCCGGCTCTGGCATTGGGGCGGGGCAACTTTGGGAGCAGCCCCAGCCCTGCTCCTGCTCCCGGCTGGGCACCCAGCTGCTGGGACACAGGTGTGTCCTGATGCCACCGTCTACTCCTTTGAGAAGGGGAGGACAGAGTGCATCAGGGAGTTTGGTGTGGCTTACATGCGGCAAGGAGAAGGTGCAGCCCCAAACTGGCTTTCACTTCTAGAACCTTTTGCTATTGCGGGAGCAGCTGCTGGAGCTTTTCAACCGAGCTGCAAGAGTGAAAAGTGTGATGGCATGTCTATCTGAGAAGGAAGGTTCGGTGCCGCAGCCTGTTGTGCACAATTTATATGCTGATAAGAGAAGGGGGTGCTTTTGCAACGTTTTCCTTCCTGACACTTCTGTCTCTGTGAGCTTTAGCTGCTTGGACTCAGGGATACCGAAGGTGTGTGAAAGTGACTGGGATGCGAGAATCATGTTGCACAGGGAACAGGGAAGGTCAGCAAATGTTTCCTGTCCTGGCACATCTCTCAGTCTGAACTGCAGCTGCAGATGCTTCACTTCCGCCAAGGACTCTGCCACCTTGAGAGAAGGATGCGCTCTATGGAGTTGAGAAAGAAAGTGCGTCTCACTAGCTTCTTTCCTCTACTTCATAGACAGCAAAGGGGCTATGAAAGGCAGCACTGGCTTTTTGTTCTAGGACTTCTTCTTTACAAGCAGCTGCTGGATGTTTGGAAGGGGGTTTGGGATATGCAAAAATGAGAGGCTAAGATGGTAAGAGGGTAAGATGGAAGTCATCTGGCAAAAGCAGAGCTCACAAAAGGGCCAGCTGAGAAAGCTCTTGCTGCCTACAACTTCAACTGCACCCCTCAAAGCAGCAGCACACACGCTGCTCTCGGCACTTTCCTTCTCAGCTCTACGCACCATCCTAAGCCTTGCCTCTCCCACACTCAGGATCCAAAGACAACGGCACCAGGGACTGCTCACACACTAAAGGCACCAGGACAAAAGGCTCACCAGCTTGGCCTTTGCATTCCCGCTGACAGCTCCACAGCTTGAACCCAGAGAACTGCCTGCTGCCAACAGCCTTTCCAATCACTCTGAGCACCTCATGACAAGGAGTGTGGGGAATGAATCTCCAGCAGCCTCCTGCCCCAGGCTGTCCCCCGGGAGCAGCCCTGCTCCAGGCCGTGACTGCCACCTGCACAGCCAAAGGACCCAGAGCCGGTGTTACACACCACGGCTGTGCCTGGCACAGAGACACCAGTGGCCACACAAGTGGCCATGGCACTGTCCACACACAGTCCCTGCTGCTGCTCCCCCAGCCGCTGGCACCAACTCCCAGCCACCCACTCCTAAAGCCACGGGGCCCACTGGGACACTGCGGGGGCTCGTGGAAGCCAGCGGCCATTGTGACACAGCGGGGCTGCACAGAGCCCACGGTGCTTTGTGACCCGTGGCTCCCAGGAGAGCCTTTGTGATGCTGGGGAACTACAAGGAAGCCTGGCTCCTCTGTGACACCACCACAGAAGCTCAGGGGAGCCCTGGAGACCGTGCTGATGCTATTGAACCTGATGCAACCCTGCCTCCTCTGTGACACCACAGAAGCTCTTGGAGCCCTGGAGACCGTGCTGATGCTATGGAACCTGATGCAACCCTGCCTCCTCTGTGACACCACAGAACCTCTGGGAGCCCTGGAGACTGTGGTGATGCTATGGAACCTGATGCAACCCTGCCTCCACTGTGACACCACAGAACCTCTGGGAGCCCTGGAGACCGTGCTGATGCTATGGAACCTGATGCAACCCTGCCTCCACTGTGACACCACAGAAGCTCGGGGAGCTCTGCAGACCGTGGGGATGCTGGCGAAGCTGACGGAACCCTGGGCACCACAGTGACGCTATGGAACCTGGTGGAACCGAGGGGCCACAGTGACACTGTGGGGCCTTTTGGAAGCAACAGGACCCTGGTGGGAAGCCACGGGATGATTAATCCTGCACGAACCTGCTCCAGGTGGGCTCCTCTCTCCCAGCTTCCACAGGTGCTGCTAGGATCCCACTCCGGCACTGGCTTGGCACGGGCTCACGGCTTCCTTTGGCAATGGCTCTGCTCCAGGATGGCATGCTGCAGAGAATGCAGGTAGATTTTGTGCTCACTCCTGGCATGCAGCTGGACAATAAAGCCTGATCCAGCCCCCCCTCAGCATATGTCCGGCTCTGGCATTGGGGCGGGGCAACTTTGGGAGCAGCCCCAGCCCTGCTCCTGCTCCCGGCTGGGCACCCAGCTGCTGGGACACAGGTGTGTCCTGATGCCACCGTCTACTCCTTTGAGAAGGGGAGGACAGAGTGCATCAGGGAGTTTGGTGTGGCTTACATGTGGCAAGGAGAAGGTGCAGCCCCAAACTGGCTTTCACTTCTAGAACCTTTTGCTATTGCGGGAGCAGCTGCTGGAGCTTTTCAACCGAGCTGCAAGAGTGAAAAGTGTGATGGCATGTCTATCTGAGAAGGAAGGTTCGGTGCCGCAGCCTGTTGTGCACAATTTATATGCTGATAAGAGAAGGGGGTGCTTTTGCAACGTTTTCCTTCCTGACACTTCTGTCTCTGTGAGCTTTAGCTGCTTGGACTCAGGGGTACCGAAGGTATGTGAAAGTGACTGGGATGCGAGAATCATGTTGCACAGGGAACAGGGAAGGTCAGCAAATGTTTCCTGTCCTGGCACATCTCTCAGTCTGAACTGCAGCTGCAGATGCTTCACTTCCGCCAAGGACTCTGCCACCTTGAGAGAAGGATGCGCTCTATGGAGTTGAGAAAGAAAGTGCGTCTCACTAGCTTCTTTCCTCTACTTCATAGACAGCAAAGGGGCTATGAAAGGCAGCACTGGCTTTTTGTTCTAGGACTTCTTCTTTACAAGCAGCTGCTGGATGTTTGGAAGGGGGTTTGGGATATGCAAAAATGAGAGGCTAAGATGGTAAGAGGGTAAGATGGAAGTCATCTGGCAAAAGCAGAGCTCACAAAAGGGCCAGCTGAGAAAGCTCTTGCTGCCTACAACTTCAACTGCACCCCTCAAAGCAGCAGCACACACGCTGCTCTCGGCACTTTCCTTCTCAGCTCTACGCACCATCCTAAGCCTTGCCTCTCCCACACTCAGGATCCAAAGACAACGGCACCAGGGACTGCTCACACACTAAAGGCACCAGGACAAAAGGCTCACCAGCTTGGCCTTTGCATTCCCGCTGACAGCTCCACAGCTTGAACCCAGAGAACTGCCTGCTGCCAACAGCCTTTCCAATCACTCTGAGCACCTCATGACAAGGAGTGTGGGGAATGAATCTCCAGCAGCCTCCTGCCCCAGGCTGTCCCCCGGGAGCAGCCCTGCTCCAGGCCGTGACTGCCACCTGCACAGCCAAAGGACCCAGAGCCGGTGTTACACACCACGGCTGTGCCTGGCACAGAGACACCAGTGGCCACACAAGTGGCCATGGCACTGTCCACACACAGTCCCTGCTGCTGCTCCCCCAGCCGCTGGCACCAACTCCCAGCCACCCACTCCTAAAGCCACGGGGCCCACTGGGACACTGCGGGGGCTCGTGGAAGCCAGCGGCCATTGTGACACAGCGGGGCTGAGGGGAGCCCACGGTGCTTTGTGACCCGTGGCTCCCAGGAGAGCCTTTGTGATGCTGGGGAACTACAAGGAAGCCTGGCTCCTCTGTGACACCACCACAGAAGCTCAGGGGAGCCCTGGAGACCGTGCTGATGCTATGGAACCTGATGCAACCCTGCCTCCTCTGTGACACCACAGAACCTCTGGGAGCCCTGGAGACCGTGCTGATGCTATGGAACCTGATGCAACCCTGCCTCCTCTGTGACACCACAGAACCTCTGGGAGCCCTGGAGACCGTGCTGATGCTATGGAACCTGATGCAACCCTGCCTCCACTGTGACACCACAGAACCTCTGGGAGCCCTGGAGACCGTGCTGATGCTATGGAACCTGATGCAACCCTGCCTCCACTGTGACACCACAGAAGCTCGGGGAGCTCTGCAGACCGTGGGGATGCTGGCGAAGCTGACGGAACCCTGGGCACCACAGTGACGCTATGGAACCTGGTGGAACCGAGGGGCCACAGTGACACTGTGGGGCCTTTTGGAAGCAACAGGACCCTGGTGGGAAGCCACGGGATGATTAATCCTGCACGAACCTGCTCCAGGTGGGCTCCTCTCTCCCGGCTTCCACAGGTGCTGCTAGGATCCCACTCCGGCACTGGCTTGGCACGGGCTCACGGCTTCCTTTGGCAATGGCTCTGCTCCAGGATGGCATGCTGCAGAGAATGCAGGTAGATTTTGTGCTCACTCCTGGCATGCAGCTGGACAATAAAGCCTGATCCAGCCCCCCCTCAGCATATGTCCGGCTCTGGCATTGGGGCGGGGCAACTTTGGGAGCAGCCCCAGCCCTGCTCCTGCTCCCGGCTGGGCACCCAGCTGCTGGGACACAGGTGTGTCCTGATGCCACCGTCTACTCCTTTGAGAAGGGGAGGACAGAGTGCATCAGGGAGTTTGGTGTGGCTTACATGCGGCAAGGAGAAGGTGCAGCCCCAAACTGGCTTTCACTTCTAGAACCTTTTGCTATTGCGGGAGCAGCTGCTGGAGCTTTTCAACCGAGCTGCAAGAGTGAAAAGTGTGATGGCATGTCTATCTGAGAAGGAAGGTTCGGTGCCGCAGCCTGTTGTGCACAATTTATATGCTGATAAGAGAAGGGGGTGCTTTTGCAACGTTTTCCTTCCTGACACTTCTGTCTCTGTGAGCTTTAGCTGCTTGGACTCAGGGGTACCGAAGGTATGTGAAAGTGACTGGGATGCGAGAATCATGTTGCACAGGGAACAGGGAAGGTCAGCAAATGTTTCCTGTCCTGGCACATCTCTCAGTCTGAACTGCAGCTGCAGATGCTTCACTTCCGCCAAGGACTCTGCCACCTTGAGAGAAGGATGCGCTCTATGGAGTTGAGAAAGAAAGTGCGTCTCACTAGCTTCTTTCCTCTACTTCATAGACAGCAAAGGGGCTATGAAAGGCAGCACTGGCTTTTTGTTCTAGGACTTCTTCTTTACAAGCAGCTGCTGGATGTTTGGAAGGGGGTTTGGGATATGCAAAAATGAGAGGCTAAGATGGTAAGAGGGTAAGATGGAAGTCATCTGGCAAAAGCAGAGCTCACAAAAGGGCCAGCTGAGAAAGCTCTTGCTGCCTACAACTTCAACTGCACCCCTCAAAGCAGCAGCACACACGCTGCTCTCGGCACTTTCCTTCTCAGCTCTACGCACCATCCTAAGCCTTGCCTCTCCCACACTCAGGATCCAAAGACAACGGCACCAGGGACTGCTCACACACTAAAGGCACCAGGACAAAAGGCTCACCAGCTTGGCCTTTGCATTCCCGCTGACAGCTCCACAGCTTGAACCCAGAGAACTGCCTGCTGCCAACAGCCTTTCCAATCACTCTGAGCACCTCATGACAAGGAGTGTGGGGAATGAATCTCCAGCAGCCTCCTGCCCCAGGCTGTCCCCCGGGAGCAGCCCTGCTCCAGGCCGTGACTGCCACCTGCACAGCCAAAGGACCCAGAGCCGGTGTTACACACCACGGCTGTGCCTGGCACAGAGACACCAGTGGCCACACAAGTGGCCATGGCACTGTCCACACACAGTCCCTGCTGCTGCTCCCCCAGCCGCTGGCACCAACTCCCAGCCACCCACTCCTAAAGCCACGGGGCCCACTGGGACACTGCGGGGGCTCGTGGAAGCCAGCGGCCATTGTGACACAGCGGGGCTGCACAGAGCCCACGGTGCTTTGTGACCCGTGGCTCCCAGGAGAGCCTTTGTGATGCTGGGGAACTACAAGGAAGCCTGGCTCCTCTGTGACACCACCACAGAAGCTCAGGGGAGCCCTGGAGACCGTGCTGATGCTATTGAACCTGATGCAACCCTGCCTCCTCT
This sequence comes from Aphelocoma coerulescens, assembly GCF_041296385.1. Classification (NCBI taxonomy): domain Eukaryota; kingdom Metazoa; phylum Chordata; class Aves; order Passeriformes; family Corvidae; genus Aphelocoma; species Aphelocoma coerulescens. The sequence continues at coordinate 545,378 of NW_027184068.1, forward strand.
GTGACACCACAGAAGCTCTTGGAGCCCTGGAGACCGTGCTGATGCTATGGAACCTGATGCAACCCTGCCTCCTCTGTGACACCACAGAACCTCTGGGAGCCCTGGAGACCGTGCTGATGCTATGGAACCTGATGCAACCCTGCCTCCACTGTGACACCACAGAACCTCTGGGAGCCCTGGAGACTGTGGTGATGCTATGGAACCTGATGCAACCCTGCCTCCACTGTGACACCACAGAACCTCTGGGAGCCCTGGAGACCGTGCTGATGCTATGGAACCTGATGCAACCCTGCCTCCACTGTGACACCACAGAAGCTCGGGGAGCTCTGCAGACCGTGGGGATGCTGGCGAAGCTGACGGAACCCTGGGCACCACAGTGACGCTATGGAACCTGGTGGAACCGAGGGGCCACAGTGACACTGTGGGGCCTTTTGGAAGCAACAGGACCCTGGTGGGAAGCCACGGGATGATTAATCCTGCACGAACCTGCTCCAGGTGGGCTCCTCTCTCCCGGCTTCCACAGGTGCTGCTAGGATCCCACTCCGGCACTGGCTTGGCACGGGCTGACGGCTTCCTTTGGCAATGGCTCTGCTCCAGGATGGCATGCTGCAGAGAATGCAGGTAGATTTTGTGCTCACTCCTGGCATGCAGCTGGACAATAAAGCCTGATCCAGCCCCCCCTCAGCATATGTCCGGCTCTGGCATTGGGGCGGGGCAACTTTGGGAGCAGCCCCAGCCCTGCTCCTGCTCCCGGCTGGGCACCCAGCTGCTGGGACACAGGTGTGTCCTGATGCCACCGTCTACTCCTTTGAGAAGGGGAGGACAGAGCGCATCAGGGAGTTTGGTGTGGCTTACATGCGGCAAGGAGAAGGTGCAGCCCCAAACTGGCTTTCACTTCTAGAACCTTTTGCTATTGCGGGAGCAGCTGCTGGAGCTTTTCAACCGAGCTGCAAGAGTGAAAAGTGTGATGGCATGTCTATCTGAGAAGGAAGGTTCGGTGCCGCAGCCTGTTGTGCACAATTTATATGCTGATAAGAGAAGGGGGTGCTTTTGCAACGTTTTCCTTCCTGACACTTCTGTCTCTGTGAGCTTTAGCTGCTTGGACTCAGGGATACCGAAGGTATGTGAAAGTGACTGGGATGCGAGAATCATGTTGCACAGGGAACAGGGAAGGTCAGCAAATGTTTCCTGTCCTGGCACATCTCTCAGTCTGAACTGCAGCTGCAGATGCTTCACTTCCGCCAAGGACTCTGCCACCTTGAGAGAAGGATGCGCTCTATGGAGTTGAGAAAGAAAGTGCGTCTCACTAGCTTCTTTCCTCTACTTCATAGACAGCAAAGGGGCTATGAAAGGCAGCACTGGCTTTTTGTTCTAGGACTTCTTCTTTACAAGCAGCTGCTGGATGTTTGGAAGGGGGTTTGGGATATGCAAAAATGAGAGGCTAAGATGGTAAGAGGGTAAGATGGAAGTCATCTGGCAAAAGCAGAGCTCACAAAAGGGCCAGCTGAGAAAGCTCTTGCTGCCTACAACTTCAACTGCACCCCTCAAAGCAGCAGCACACACGCTGCTCTCGGCACTTTCCTTCTCAGCTCTACGCACCATCCTAAGCCTTGCCTCTCCCACACTCAGGATCCAAAGACAACGGCACCAGGGACTGCTCACACACTAAAGGCACCAGGACAAAAGGCTCACCAGCTTGGCCTTTGCATTCCCGCTGACAGCTCCACAGCTTGAACCCAGAGAACTGCCTGCTGCCAACAGCCTTTCCAATCACTCTGAGCACCTCATGACAAGGAGTGTGGGGAATGAATCTCCAGCAGCCTCCTGCCCCAGGCTGTCCCCCGGGAGCAGCCCTGCTCCAGGCCGTGACTGCCACCTGCACAGCCAAAGGACCCAGAGCCGGTGTTACACACCACGGCTGTGCCTGGCACAGAGACACCAGTGGCCACACAAGTGGCCATGGCACTGTCCACACACAGTCCCTGCTGCTGCTCCCCCAGCCGCTGGCACCAACTCCCAGCCACCCACTCCTAAAGCCACGGGGCCCACTGGGACACTGCGGGGGCTCGTGGAAGCCAGCGGCCATTGTGACACAGCGGGGCTGCACAGAGCCCACGGTGCTTTGTGACCCGTGGCTCCCAGGAGAGCCTTTGTGATGCTGGGGAACTACAAGGAAGCCTGGCTCCTCTGTGACACCACCACAGAAGCTCAGGGGAGCCCTGGAGACCGTGCTGATGCTATTGAACCTGATGCAACCCTGCCTCCTCTGTGACACCACAGAAGCTCTTGGAGCCCTGGAGACCGTGGTGATGCTATGGAACCTGATGCAACCCTGCCTCCTCTGTGACACCACAGAACCTCTGGGAGCCCTGGAGACCGTGCTGATGCTATGGAACCTGATGCAACCCTGCCTCCACTGTGACACCACAGAACCTCTGGGAGCCCTGGAGACTGTGGTGATGCTATGGAACCTGATGCAACCCTGCCTCCACTGTGACACCACAGAACCTCTGGGAGCCCTGGAGACCGTGCTGATGCTATGGAACCTGATGCAACCCTGCCTCCACTGTGACACCACAGAAGCTCGGGGAGCTCTGCAGACCGTGGGGATGCTGGCGAAGCTGACGGAACCCTGGGCACCACAGTGACGCTATGGAACCTGGTGGAACCGAGGGGCCACAGTGACACTGTGGGGCCTTTTGGAAGCAACAGGACCCTGGTGGGAAGCCACGGGATGATTAATCCTGCACGAACCTGCTCCAGGTGGGCTCCTCTCTCCCGGCTTCCACAGGTGCTGCTAGGATCCCACTCCGGCACTGGCTTGGCACGGGCTGACGGCTTCCTTTGGCAATGGCTCTGCTCCAGGATGGCATGCTGCAGAGAATGCAGGTAGATTTTGTGCTCACTCCTGGCATGCAGCTGGACAATAAAGCCTGATCCAGCCCCCCCTCAGCATATGTCCGGCTCTGGCATTGGGGCGGGGCAACTTTGGGAGCAGCCCCAGCCCTGCTCCTGCTCCCGGCTGGGCACCCAGCTGCTGGGACACAGGTGTGTCCTGATGCCACCGTCTACTCCTTTGAGAAGGGGAGGACAGAGCGCATCAGGGAGTTTGGTGTGGCTTACATGCGGCAAGGAGAAGGTGCAGCCCCAAACTGGCTTTCACTTCTAGAACCTTTTGCTATTGCGGGAGCAGCTGCTGGAGCTTTTCAACCGAGCTGCAAGAGTGAAAAGTGTGATGGCATGTCTATCTGAGAAGGAAGGTTCGGTGCCGCAGCCTGTTGTGCACAATTTATATGCTGATAAGAGAAGGGGGTGCTTTTGCAACGTTTTCCTTCCTGACACTTCTGTCTCTGTGAGCTTTAGCTGCTTGGACTCAGGGGTACCGAAGGTATGTGAAAGTGACTGGGATGCGAGAATCATGTTGCACAGGGAACAGGGAAGGTCAGCAAATGTTTCCTGTCCTGGCACATCTCTCAGTCTGAACTGCAGCTGCAGATGCTTCACTTCCGCCAAGGACTCTGCCACCTTGAGAGAAGGATGCGCTCTATGGAGTTGAGAAAGAAAGTGCGTCTCACTAGCTTCTTTCCTCTACTTCATAGACAGCAAAGGGGCTATGAAAGGCAGCACTGGCTTTTTGTTCTAGGACTTCTTCTTTACAAGCAGCTGCTGGATGTTTGGAAGGGGGTTTGGGATATGCAAAAATGAGAGGCTAAGATGGTAAGAGGGTAAGATGGAAGTCATCTGGCAAAAGCAGAGCTCACAAAAGGGCCAGCTGAGAAAGCTCTTGCTGCCTACAACTTCAACTGCACCCCTCAAAGCAGCAGCACACACGCTGCTCTCGGCACTTTCCTTCTCAGCTCTACGCACCATCCTAAGCCTTGCCTCTCCCACACTCAGGATCCAAAGACAACGGCACCAGGGACTGCTCACACACTAAAGGCACCAGGACAAAAGGCTCACCAGCTTGGCCTTTGCATTCCCGCTGACAGCTCCACAGCTTGAACCCAGAGAACTGCCTGCTGCCAACAGCCTTTCCAATCACTCTGAGCACCTCATGACAAGGAGTGTGGGGAATGAATCTCCAGCAGCCTCCTGCCCCAGGCTGTCCCCCGGGAGCAGCCCTGCTCCAGGCCGTGACTGCCACCTGCACAGCCAAAGGACCCAGAGCCGGTGTTACACACCACGGCTGTGCCTGGCACAGAGACACCAGTGGCCACACAAGTGGCCATGGCACTGTCCACACACAGTCCCTGCTGCTGCTCCCCCAGCCGCTGGCACCAACTCCCAGCCACCCACTCCTAAAGCCACGGGGCCCACTGGGACACTGCGGGGGCTCGTGGAAGCCAGCGGCCATTGTGACACAGCGGGGCTGCACAGAGCCCACGGTGCTTTGTGACCCGTGGCTCCCAGGAGAGCCTTTGTGATGCTGGGGAACTACAAGGAAGCCTGGCTCCTCTGTGACACCACCACAGAAGCTCAGGGGAGCCCTGGAGACCGTGCTGATGCTATTGAACCTGATGCAACCCTGCCTCCTCTGTGACACCACAGAAGCTCTTGGAGCCCTGGAGACCGTGGTGATGCTATGGAACCTGATGCAACCCTGCCTCCTCTGTGACACCACAGAACCTCTGGGAGCCCTGGAGACCGTGCTGATGCTATGGAACCTGATGCAACCCTGCCTCCACTGTGACACCACAGAAGCTCAGGGAGCCCTGGAGACTGTGGTGATGCTATGGAACCTGATGCAACCCTGCCTCCACTGTGACACCACAGAACCTCTGGGAGCCCTGGAGACCGTGCTGATGCTATGGAACCTGATGCAACCCTGCCTCCACTGTGACACCACAGAAGCTCGGGGAGCTCTGCAGACCGTGGGGATGCTGGCGAAGCTGACGGAACCCTGGGCACCACAGTGACGCTATGGAACCTGGTGGAACCGAGGGGCCACAGTGACACTGTGGGGCCTTTTGGAAGCAACAGGACCCTGGTGGGAAGCCACGGGATGATTAATCCTGCACGAACCTGCTCCAGGTGGGCTCCTCTCTCCCGGCTTCCACAGGTGCTGCTAGGATCCCACTCCGGCACTGGCTTGGCACGGGCTCACGGCTTCCTTTGGCAATGGCTCTGCTCCAGGATGGCATGCTGCAGAGAATGCAGGTAGATTTTGTGCTCACTCCTGGCATGCAGCTGGACAATAAAGCCTGATCCAGCCCCCCCTCAGCATATGTCCGGCTCTGGCATTGGGGCGGGGCAACTTTGGGAGCAGCCCCAGCCCTGCTCCTGCTCCCGGCTGGGCACCCAGCTGCTGGGACACAGGTGTGTCCTGATGCCACCGTCTACTCCTTTGAGAAGGGGAGGACAGAGCGCATCAGGGAGTTTGGTGTGGCTTACATGCGGCAAGGAGAAGGTGCAGCCCCAAACTGGCTTTCACTTCTAGAACCTTTTGCTATTGCGGGAGCAGCTGCTGGAGCTTTTCAACCGAGCTGCAAGAGTGAAAAGTGTGATGGCATGTCTATCTGAGAAGGAAGGTTCGGTGCCGCAGCCTGTTGTGCACAATTTATATGCTGATAAGAGAAGGGGGTGCTTTTGCAACGTTTTCCTTCCTGACACTTCTGTCTCTGTGAGCTTTAGCTGCTTGGACTCAGGGATACCGAAGGTATGTGAAAGTGACTGGGATGCGAGAATCATGTTGCACAGGGAACAGGGAAGGTCAGCAAATGTTTCCTGTCCTGGCACATCTCTCAGTCTGAACTGCAGCTGCAGATGCTTCACTTCCGCCAAGGACTCTGCCACCTTGAGAGAAGGATGCGCTCTATGGAGTTGAGAAAGAAAGTGCGTCTCACTAGCTTCTTTCCTCTACTTCATAGACAGCAAAGGGGCTATGAAAGGCAGCACTGGCTTTTTGTTCTAGGACTTCTTCTTTACAAGCAGCTGCTGGATGTTTGGAAGGGGGTTTGGGATATGCAAAAATGAGAGGCTAAGATGGTAAGAGGGTAAGATGGAAGTCATCTGGCAAAAGCAGAGCTCACAAAAGGGCCAGCTGAGAAAGCTCTTGCTGCCTACAACTTCAACTGCACCCCTCAAAGCAGCAGCACACACGCTGCTCTCGGCACTTTCCTTCTCAGCTCTACGCACCATCCTAAGCCTTGCCTCTCCCACACTCAGGATCCAAAGACAACGGCACCAGGGACTGCTCACACACTAAAGGCACCAGGACAAAAGGCTCACCAGCTTGGCCTTTGCATTCCCGCTGACAGCTCCACAGCTTGAACCCAGAGAACTGCCTGCTGCCAACAGCCTTTCCAATCACTCTGAGCACCTCATGACAAGGAGTGTGGGGAATGAATCTCCAGCAGCCTCCTGCCCCAGGCTGTCCCCCGGGAGCAGCCCTGCTCCAGGCCGTGACTGCCACCTGCACAGCCAAAGGACCCAGAGCCGGTGTTACACACCACGGCTGTGCCTGGCACAGAGACACCAGTGGCCACACAAGTGGCCATGGCACTGTCCACACACAGTCCCTGCTGCTGCTCCCCCAGCCGCTGGCACCAACTCCCAGCCACCCACTCCTAAAGCCACGGGGCCCACTGGGACACTGCGGGGGCTCGTGGAAGCCAGCGGCCATTGTGACACAGCGGGGCTGCACAGAGCCCACGGTGCTTTGTGACCCGTGGCTCCCAGGAGAGCCTTTGTGATGCTGGGGAACTACAAGGAAGCCTGGCTCCTCTGTGACACCACCACAGAAGCTCAGGGGAGCCCTGGAGACCGTGCTGATGCTATGGAACCTGATGCAACCCTGCCTCCTCTGTGACACCACAGAAGCTCTTGGAGCCCTGGAGACCGTGGTGATGCTATGGAACCTGATGCAACCCTGCCTCCTCTGTGACACCACAGAACCTCTGGGAGCCCTGGAGACTGTGGTGATGCTATGGAACCTGATGCAACCCTGCCTCCACTGTGACACCACAGAACCTCTGGGAGCCCTGGAGACCGTGCTGATGCTATGGAACCTGATGCAACCCTGCCTCCACTGTGACACCACAGAAGCTCGGGGAGCTCTGCAGACCGTGGGGATGCTGGCGAAGCTGACGGAACCCTGGGCACCACAGTGACGCTATGGAACCTGGTGGAACCGAGGGGCCACAGTGACACTGTGGGGCCTTTTGGAAGCAACAGGACCCTGGTGGGAAGCCACGGGATGATTAATCCTGCACGAACCTGCTCCAGGTGGGCTCCTCTCTCCCGGCTTCCACAGGTGCTGCTAGGATCCCACTCCGGCACTGGCTTGGCACGGGCTCACGGCTTCCTTTGGCAATGGCTCTGCTCCAGGATGGCATGCTGCAGAGAATGCAGGTAGATTTTGTGCTCACTCCTGGCATGCAGCTGGACAATAAAGCCTGATCCAGCCCCCCCTCAGCATATGTCCGGCTCTGGCATTGGGGCGGGGCAACTTTGGGAGCAGCCCCAGCCCTGCTCCTGCTCCCGGCTGGGCACCCAGCTGCTGGGACACAGGTGTGTCCTGATGCCACCGTCTACTCCTTTGAGAAGGGGAGGACAGAGTGCATCAGGGAGTTTGGTGTGGCTTACATGCGGCAAGGAGAAGGTGCAGCCCCAAACTGGCTTTCACTTCTAGAACCTTTTGCTATTGCGGGAGCAGCTGCTGGAGCTTTTCAACCGAGCTGCAAGAGTGAAAAGTGTGATGGCATGTCTATCTGAGAAGGAAGGTTCGGTGCCGCAGCCTGTTGTGCACAATTTATATGCTGATAAGAGAAGGGGGTGCTTTTGCAACGTTTTCCTTCCTGACACTTCTGTCTCTGTGAGCTTTAGCTGCTTGGACTCAGGGGTACCGAAGGTATGTGAAAGTGACTGGGATGCGAGAATCATGTTGCACAGGGAACAGGGAAGGTCAGCAAATGTTTCCTGTCCTGGCACATCTCTCAGTCTGAACTGCAGCTGCAGATGCTTCACTTCCGCCAAGGACTCTGCCACCTTGAGAGAAGGATGCGCTCTATGGAGTTGAGAAAGAAAGTGCGTCTCACTAGCTTCTTTCCTCTACTTCATAGACAGCAAAGGGGCTATGAAAGGCAGCACTGGCTTTTTGTTCTAGGACTTCTTCTTTACAAGCAGCTGCTGGATGTTTGGAAGGGGGTTTGGGATATGCAAAAATGAGAGGCTAAGATGGTAAGAGGGTAAGATGGAAGTCATCTGGCAAAAGCAGAGCTCACAAAAGGGCCAGCTGAGAAAGCTCTTGCTGCCTACAACTTCAACTGCACCCCTCAAAGCAGCAGCACACACGCTGCTCTCGGCACTTTCCTTCTCAGCTCTACGCACCATCCTAAGCCTTGCCTCTCCCACACTCAGGATCCAAAGACAACGGCACCAGGGACTGCTCACACACTAAAGGCACCAGGACAAAAGGCTCACCAGCTTGGCCTTTGCATTCCCGCTGACAGCTCCACAGCTTGAACCCAGAGAACTGCCTGCTGCCAACAGCCTTTCCAATCACTCTGAGCACCTCATGACAAGGAGTGTGGGGAATGAATCTCCAGCAGCCTCCTGCCCCAGGCTGTCCCCCGGGAGCAGCCCTGCTCCAGGCCGTGACTGCCACCTGCACAGCCAAAGGACCCAGAGCCGGTGTTACACACCACGGCTGTGCCTGGCACAGAGACACCAGTGGCCACACAAGTGGCCATGGCACTGTCCACACACAGTCCCTGCTGCTGCTCCCCCAGCCGCTGGCACCAACTCCCAGCCACCCACTCCTAAAGCCACGGGGCCCACTGGGACACTGCGGGGGCTCGTGGAAGCCAGCGGCCATTGTGACACAGCGGGGCTGCACAGAGCCCACGGTGCTTTGTGACCCGTGGCTCCCAGGAGAGCCTTTGTGATGCTGGGGAACTACAAGGAAGCCTGGCTCCTCTGTGACACCACCACAGAAGCTCAGGGGAGCCCTGGAGACCGTGCTGATGCTATTGAACCTGATGCAACCCTGCCTCCTCTGTGACACCACAGAAGCTCTTGGAGCCCTGGAGACCGTGGTGATGCTATGGAACCTGATGCAACCCTGCCTCCTCTGTGACACCACAGAACCTCTGGGAGCCCTGGAGACCGTGCTGATGCTATGGAACCTGATGCAACCCTGCCTCCACTGTGACACCACAGAAGCTCAGGGAGCCCTGGAGACTGTGGTGATGCTATGGAACCTGATGCAACCCTGCCTCCACTGTGACACCACAGAACCTCTGGGAGCCCTGGAGACCGTGCTGATGCTATGGAACCTGATGCAACCCTGCCTCCACTGTGACACCACAGAAGCTCGGGGAGCTCTGCAGACCGTGGGGATGCTGGCGAAGCTGACGGAACCCTGGGCACCACAGTGACGCTATGGAACCTGGTGGAACCGAGGGGCCACAGTGACACTGTGGGGCCTTTTGGAAGCAACAGGACCCTGGTGGGAAGCCACGGGATGATTAATCCTGCACGAACCTGCTCCAGGTGGGCTCCTCTCTCCCGGCTTCCACAGGTGCTGCTAGGATCCCACTCCGGCACTGGCTTGGCACGGGCTCACGGCTTCCTTTGGCAATGGCTCTGCTCCAGGATGGCATGCTGCAGAGAATGCAGGTAGATTTTGTGCTCACTCCTGGCATGCAGCTGGACAATAAAGCCTGATCCAGCCCCCCCTCAGCATATGTCCGGCTCTGGCATTGGGGCGGGGCAACTTTGGGAGCAGCCCCAGCCCTGCTCCTGCTCCCGGCTGGGCACCCAGCTGCTGGGACACAGGTGTGTCCTGATGCCACCGTCTACTCCTTTGAGAAGGGGAGGACAGAGCGCATCAGGGAGTTTGGTGTGGCTTACATGCGGCAAGGAGAAGGTGCAGCCCCAAACTGGCTTTCACTTCTAGAACCTTTTGCTATTGCGGGAGCAGCTGCTGGAGCTTTTCAACCGAGCTGCAAGAGTGAAAAGTGTGATGGCATGTCTATCTGAGAAGGAAGGTTCGGTGCCGCAGCCTGTTGTGCACAATTTATATGCTGATAAGAGAAGGGGGTGCTTTTGCAACGTTTTCCTTCCTGACACTTCTGTCTCTGTGAGCTTTAGCTGCTTGGACTCAGGGATACCGAAGGTATGTGAAAGTGACTGGGATGCGAGAATCATGTTGCACAGGGAACAGGGAAGGTCAGCAAATGTTTCCTGTCCTGGCACATCTCTCAGTCTGAACTGCAGCTGCAGATGCTTCACTTCCGCCAAGGACTCTGCCACCTTGAGAGAAGGATGCGCTCTATGGAGTTGAGAAAGAAAGTGCGTCTCACTAGCTTCTTTCCTCTACTTCATAGACAGCAAAGGGGCTATGAAAGGCAGCACTGGCTTTTTGTTCTAGGACTTCTTCTTTACAAGCAGCTGCTGGATGTTTGGAAGGGGGTTTGGGATATGCAAAAATGAGAGGCTAAGATGGTAAGAGGGTAAGATGGAAGTCATCTGGCAAAAGCAGAGCTCACAAAAGGGCCAGCTGAGAAAGCTCTTGCTGCCTACAACTTCAACTGCACCCCTCAAAGCAGCAGCACACACGCTGCTCTCGGCACTTTCCTTCTCAGCTCTACGCACCATCCTAAGCCTTGCCTCTCCCACACTCAGGATCCAAAGACAACGGCACCAGGGACTGCTCACACACTAAAGGCACCAGGACAAAAGGCTCACCAGCTTGGCCTTTGCATTCCCGCTGACAGCTCCACAGCTTGAACCCAGAGAACTGCCTGCTGCCAACAGCCTTTCCAATCACTCTGAGCACCTCATGACAAGGAGTGTGGGGAATGAATCTCCAGCAGCCTCCTGCCCCAGGCTGTCCCCCGGGAGCAGCCCTGCTCCAGGCCGTGACTGCCACCTGCACAGCCAAAGGACCCAGAGCCGGTGTTACACACCACGGCTGTGCCTGGCACAGAGACACCAGTGGCCACACAAGTGGCCATGGCACTGTCCACACACAGTCCCTGCTGCTGCTCCCCCAGCCGCTGGCACCAACTCCCAGCCACCCACTCCTAAAGCCACGGGGCCCACTGGGACACTGCGGGGGCTCGTGGAAGCCAGCGGCCATTGTGACACAGCGGGGCTGCACAGAGCCCACGGTGCTTTGTGACCCGTGGCTCCCAGGAGAGCCTTTGTGATGCTGGGGAACTACAAGGAAGCCTGGCTCCTCTGTGACACCACCACAGAAGCTCAGGGGAGCCCTGGAGACCGTGCTGATGCTATGGAACCTGATGCAACCCTGCCTCCTCTGTGACACCACAGAAGCTCTTGGAGCCCTGGAGACCGTGGTGATGCTATGGAACCTGATGCAACCCTGCCTCCTCTGTGACACCACAGAACCTCTGGGAGCCCTGGAGACTGTGGTGATGCTATGGAACCTGATGCAACCCTGCCTCCACTGTGACACCACAGAACCTCTGGGAGCCCTGGAGACCGTGCTGATGCTATGGAACCTGATGCAACCCTGCCTCCACTGTGACACCACAGAAGCTCGGGGAGCTCTGCAGACCGTGGGGATGCTGGCGAAGCTGACGGAACCCTGGGCACCACAGTGACGCTATGGAACCTGGTGGAACCGAGGGGCCACAGTGACACTGTGGGGCCTTTTGGAAGCAACAGGACCCTGGTGGGAAGCCACGGGATGATTAATCCTGCACGAACCTGCTCCAGGTGGGCTCCTCTCTCCCGGCTTCCACAGGTGCTGCTAGGATCCCACTCCGGCACTGGCTTGGCACGGGCTCACGGCTTCCTTTGGCAATGGCTCTGCTCCAGGATGGCATGCTGCAGAGAATGCAGGTAGATTTTGTGCTCACTCCTGGCATGCAGCTGGACAATAAAGCCTGATCCAGCCCCCCCTCAGCATATGTCCGGCTCTGGCATTGGGGCGGGGCAACTTTGGGAGCAGCCCCAGCCCTGCTCCTGCTCCCGGCTGGGCACCCAGCTGCTGGGACACAGGTGTGTCCTGATGCCACCGTCTACTCCTTTGAGAAGGGGAGGACAGAGTGCATCAGGGAGTTTGGTGTGGCTTACATGCGGCAAGGAGAAGGTGCAGCCCCAAACTGGCTTTCACTTCTAGAACCTTTTGCTATTGCGGGAGCAGCTGCTGGAGCTTTTCAACCGAGCTGCAAGAGTGAAAAGTGTGATGGCATGTCTATCTGAGAAGGAAGGTTCGGTGCCGCAGCCTGTTGTGCACAATTTATATGCTGATAAGAGAAGGGGGTGCTTTTGCAACGTTTTCCTTCCTGACACTTCTGTCTCTGTGAGCTTTAGCTGCTTGGACTCAGGGGTACCGAAGGTATGTGAAAGTGACTGGGATGCGAGAATCATGTTGCACAGGGAACAGGGAAGGTCAGCAAATGTTTCCTGTCCTGGCACATCTCTCAGTCTGAACTGCAGCTGCAGATGCTTCACTTCCGCCAAGGACTCTGCCACCTTGAGAGAAGGATGCGCTCTATGGAGTTGAGAAAGAAAGTGCGTCTCACTAGCTTCTTTCCTCTACTTCATAGACAGCAAAGGGGCTATGAAAGGCAGCACTGGCTTTTTGTTCTAGGACTTCTTCTTTACAAGCAGCTGCTGGATGTTTGGAAGGGGGTTTGGGATATGCAAAAATGAGAGGCTAAGATGGTAAGAGGGTAAGATGGAAGTCATCTGGCAAAAGCAGAGCTCACAAAAGGGCCAGCTGAGAAAGCTCTTGCTGCCTACAACTTCAACTGCACCCCTCAAAGCAGCAGCACACACGCTGCTCTCGGCACTTTCCTTCTCAGCTCTACGCACCATCCTAAGCCTTGCCTCTCCCACACTCAGGATCCAAAGACAACGGCACCAGGGACTGCTCACACACTAAAGGCACCAGGACAAAAGGCTCACCAGCTTGGCCTTTGCATTCCCGCTGACAGCTCCACAGCTTGAACCCAGAGAACTGCCTGCTGCCAACAGCCTTTCCAATCACTCTGAGCACCTCATGACAAGGAGTGTGGGGAATGAATCTCCAGCAGCCTCCTGCCCCAGGCTGTCCCCCGGGAGCAGCCCTGCTCCAGGCCGTGACTGCCACCTGCACAGCCAAAGGACCCAGAGCCGGTGTTACACACCACGGCTGTGCCTGGCACAGAGACACCAGTGGCCACACAAGTGGCCATGGCACTGTCCACACACAGTCCCTGCTGCTGCTCCCCCAGCCGCTGGCACCAACTCCCAGCCACCCACTCCTAAAGCCACGGGGCCCACTGGGACACTGCGGGGGCTCGTGGAAGCCAGCGGCCATTGTGACACAGCGGGGCTGAGGGGAGCCCACGGTGCTTTGTGACCCGTGGCTCCCAGGAGAGCCTTTGTGATGCTGGGGAACTACAAGGAAGCCTGGCTCCTCTGTGACACCACCACAGAAGCTCAGGGGAGCCCTGGAGACCGTGCTGATGCTATGGAACCTGATGCAACCCTGCCTCCTCTGTGACACCACAGAAGCTCTTGGAGCCCTGGAGACCGTGGTGATGCTATGGAACCTGATGCAACCCTGCCTCCTCTGTGACACCACAGAACCTCTGGGAGCCCTGGAGACCGTGCTGATGCTATGGAACCTGATGCAACCCTGCCTCCACTGTGACACCACAGAACCTCTGGGAGCCCTGGAGACCGTGCTGATGCTATGGAACCTGATGCAACCCTGCCTCCACTGTGACACCACAGAAGCTCGGGGAGCTCTGCAGACCGTGGGGATGCTGGCGAAGCTGACGGAACCCTGGGCACCACAGTGACGCTATGGAACCTGGTGGAACCGAGGGGCCACAGTGACACTGTGGGGCCTTTTGGAAGCAACAGGACCCTGGTGGGAAGCCACGGGATGATTAATCCTGCACGAACCTGCTCCAGGTGGGCTCCTCTCTCCCAGCTTCCACAGGTGCTGCTAGGATCCCACTCCGGCACTGGCTTGGCACGGGCTCACGGCTTCCTTTGGCAATGGCTCTGCTCCAGGATGGCATGCTGCAGAGAATGCAGGTAGATTTTGTGCTCACTCCTGGCATGCAGCTGGACAATAAAGCCTGATCCAGCCCCCCCTCAGCATATGTCCGGCTCTGGCATTGGGGCGGGGCAACTTTGGGAGCAGCCCCAGCCCTGCTCCTGCTCCCGGCTGGGCACCCAGCTGCTGGGACACAGGTGTGTCCTGATGCCACCGTCTACTCCTTTGAGAAGGGGAGGACAGAGTGCATCAGGGAGTTTGGTGTGGCTTACATGCGGCAAGGAGAAGGTGCAGCCCCAAACTGGCTTTCACTTCTAGAACCTTTTGCTATTGCGGGAGCAGCTGCTGGAGCTTTTCAACCGAGCTGCAAGAGTGAAAAGTGTGATGGCATGTCTATCTGAGAAGGAAGGTTCGGTGCCGCAGCCTGTTGTGCACAATTTATATGCTGATAAGAGAAGGGGGTGCTTTTGCAACGTTTTCCTTCCTGACACTTCTGTCTCTGTGAGCTTTAGCTGCTTGGACTCAGGGGTACCGAAGGTATGTGAAAGTGACTGGGATGCGAGAATCATGTTGCACAGGGAACAGGGAAGGTCAGCAAATGTTTCCTGTCCTGGCACATCTCTCAGTCTGAACTGCAGCTGCAGATGCTTCACTTCCGCCAAGGACTCTGCCACCTTGAGAGAAGGATGCGCTCTATGGAGTTGAGAAAGAAAGTGCGTCTCACTAGCTTCTTTCCTCTACTTCATAGACAGCAAAGGGGCTATGAAAGGCAGCACTGGCTTTTTGTTCTAGGACTTCTTCTTTACAAGCAGCTGCTGGATGTTTGGAAGGGGGTTTGGGATATGCAAAAATGAGAGGCTAAGATGGTAAGAGGGTAAGATGGAAGTCATCTGGCAAAAGCAGAGCTCACAAAAGGGCCAGCTGAGAAAGCTCTTGCTGCCTACAACTTCAACTGCACCCCTCAAAGCAGCAGCACACACGCTGCTCTCGGCACTTTCCTTCTCAGCTCTACGCACCATCCTAAGCCTTGCCTCTCCCACACTCAGGATCCAAAGACAACGGCACCAGGGACTGCTCACACACTAAAGGCACCAGGACAAAAGGCTCACCAGCTTGGCCTTTGCATTCCCGCTGACAGCTCCACAGCTTGAACCCAGAGAACTGCCTGCTGCCAACAGCCTTTCCAATCACTCTGAGCACCTCATGACAAGGAGTGTGGGGAATGAATCTCCAGCAGCCTCCTGCCCCAGGCTGTCCCCCGGGAGCAGCCCTGCTCCAGGCCGTGACTGCCACCTGCACAGCCAAAGGACCCAGAGCCGGTGTTACACACCACGGCTGTGCCTGGCACAGAGACACCAGTGGCCACACAAGTGGCCATGGCACTGTCCACACACAGTCCCTGCTGCTGCTCCCCCAGCCGCTGGCACCAACTCCCAGCCACCCACTCCTAAAGCCACGGGGCCCACTGGGACACTGCGGGGGCTCGTGGAAGCCAGCGGCCATTGTGACACAGCGGGGCTGCACAGAGCCCACGGTGCTTTGTGACCCGTGGCTCCCAGGAGAGCCTTTGTGATGCTGGGGAACTACAAGGAAGCCTGGCTCCTCTGTGACACCACCACAGAAGCTCAGGGGAGCCCTGGAGACCGTGCTGATGCTATTGAACCTGATGCAACCCTGCCTCCTCTGTGACACCACAGAAGCTCTTGGAGCCCTGGAGACCGTGGTGATGCTATGGAACCTGATGCAACCCTGCCTCCTCTGTGACACCACAGAACCTCTGGGAGCCCTGGAGACCGTGCTGATGCTATGGAACCTGATGCAACCCTGCCTCCACTGTGACACCACAGAACCTCTGGGAGCCCTGGAGACTGTGGTGATGCTATGGAACCTGATGCAACCCTGCCTCCACTGTGACACCACAGAACCTCTGGGAGCCCTGGAGACCGTGCTGATGCTATGGAACCTGATGCAACCCTGCCTCCACTGTGACACCACAGAAGCTCGGGGAGCTCTGCAGACCGTGGGGATGCTGGCGAAGCTGACGGAACCCTGGGCACCACAGTGACGCTATGGAACCTGGTGGAACCGAGGGGCCACAGTGACACTGTGGGGCCTTTTGGAAGCAACAGGACCCTGGTGGGAAGCCACGGGATGATTAATCCTGCACGAACCTGCTCCAGGTGGGCTCCTCTCTCCCGGCTTCCACAGGTGCTGCTAGGATCCCACTCCGGCACTGGCTTGGCACGGGCTCACGGCTTCCTTTGGCAATGGCTCTGCTCCAGGATGGCATGCTGCAGAGAATGCAGGTAGATTTTGTGCTCACTCCTGGCATGCAGCTGGACAATAAAGCCTGATCCAGCCCCCCCTCAGCATATGTCCGGCTCTGGCATTGGGGCGGGGCAACTTTGGGAGCAGCCCCAGCCCTGCTCCTGCTCCCGGCTGGGCACCCAGCTGCTGGGACACAGGTGTGTCCTGATGCCACCGTCTACTCCTTTGAGAAGGGGAGGACAGAGCGCATCAGGGAGTTTGGTGTGGCTTACATGCGGCAAGGAGAAGGTGCAGCCCCAAACTGGCTTTCACTTCTAGAACCTTTTGCTATTGCGGGAGCAGCTGCTGGAGCTTTTCAACCGAGCTGCAAGAGTGAAAAGTGTGATGGCATGTCTATCTGAGAAGGAAGGTTCGGTGCCGCAGCCTGTTGTGCACAATTTATATGCTGATAAGAGAAGGGGGTGCTTTTGCAACGTTTTCCTTCCTGACACTTCTGTCTCTGTGAGCTTTAGCTGCTTGGACTCAGGGATACCGAAGGTATGTGAAAGTGACTGGGATGCGAGAATCATGTTGCACAGGGAACAGGGAAGGTCAGCAAATGTTTCCTGTCCTGGCACATCTCTCAGTCTGAACTGCAGCTGCAGATGCTTCACTTCCGCCAAGGACTCTGCCACCTTGAGAGAAGGATGCGCTCTATGGAGTTGAGAAAGAAAGTGCGTCTCACTAGCTTCTTTCCTCTACTTCATAGACAGCAAAGGGGCTATGAAAGGCAGCACTGGCTTTTTGTTCTAGGACTTCTTCTTTACAAGCAGCTGCTGGATGTTTGGAAGGGGGTTTGGGATATGCAAAAATGAGAGGCTAAGATGGTAAGAGGGTAAGATGGAAGTCATCTGGCAAAAGCAGAGCTCACAAAAGGGCCAGCTGAGAAAGCTCTTGCTGCCTACAACTTCAACTGCACCCCTCAAAGCAGCAGCACACACGCTGCTCTCGGCACTTTCCTTCTCAGCTCTACGCACCATCCTAAGCCTTGCCTCTCCCACACTCAGGATCCAAAGACAACGGCACCAGGGACTGCTCACACACTAAAGGCACCAGGACAAAAGGCTCACCAGCTTGGCCTTTGCATTCCCGCTGACAGCTCCACAGCTTGAACCCAGAGAACTGCCTGCTGCCAACAGCCTTTCCAATCACTCTGAGCACCTCATGACAAGGAGTGTGGGGAATGAATCTCCAGCAGCCTCCTGCCCCAGGCTGTCCCCCGGGAGCAGCCCTGCTCCAGGCCGTGACTGCCACCTGCACAGCCAAAGGACCCAGAGCCGGTGTTACACACCACGGCTGTGCCTGGCACAGAGACACCAGTGGCCACACAAGTGGCCATGGCACTGTCCACACACAGTCCCTGCTGCTGCTCCCCCAGCCGCTGGCACCAACTCCCAGCCACCCACTCCTAAAGCCACGGGGCCCACTGGGACACTGCGGGGGCTCGTGGAAGCCAGCGGCCATTGTGACACAGCGGGGCTGCACAGAGCCCACGGTGCTTTGTGACCCGTGGCTCCCAGGAGAGCCTTTGTGATGCTGGGGAACTACAAGGAAGCCTGGCTCCTCTGTGACACCACCACAGAAGCTCAGGGGAGCCCTGGAGACCGTGCTGATGCTATGGAACCTGATGCAACCCTGCCTCCTCTGTGACACCACAGAAGCTCTTGGAGCCCTGGAGACCGTGGTGATGCTATGGAACCTGATGCAACCCTGCCTCCTCTGTGACACCACAGAACCTCTGGGAGCCCTGGAGACTGTGGTGATGCTATGGAACCTGATGCAACCCTGCCTCCACTGTGACACCACAGAACCTCTGGGAGCCCTGGAGACCGTGCTGATGCTATGGAACCTGATGCAACCCTGCCTCCACTGTGACACCACAGAAGC
The DNA here is from genome assembly GCF_041296385.1 of Aphelocoma coerulescens. Lineage (NCBI taxonomy): Eukaryota > Metazoa > Chordata > Aves > Passeriformes > Corvidae > Aphelocoma > Aphelocoma coerulescens. Next base: position 563,538 of record NW_027184068.1, read on the forward strand.
TCGGGGAGCTCTGCAGACCGTGGGGATGCTGGCGAAGCTGACGGAACCCTGGGCACCACAGTGACGCTATGGAACCTGGTGGAACCGAGGGGCCACAGTGACACTGTGGGGCCTTTTGGAAGCAACAGGACCCTGGTGGGAAGCCACGGGATGATTAATCCTGCACGAACCTGCTCCAGGTGGGCTCCTCTCTCCCGGCTTCCACAGGTGCTGCTAGGATCCCACTCCGGCACTGGCTTGGCACGGGCTCACGGCTTCCTTTGGCAATGGCTCTGCTCCAGGATGGCATGCTGCAGAGAATGCAGGTAGATTTTGTGCTCACTCCTGGCATGCAGCTGGACAATAAAGCCTGATCCAGCCCCCCCTCAGCATATGTCCGGCTCTGGCATTGGGGCGGGGCAACTTTGGGAGCAGCCCCAGCCCTGCTCCTGCTCCCGGCTGGGCACCCAGCTGCTGGGACACAGGTGTGTCCTGATGCCACCGTCTACTCCTTTGAGAAGGGGAGGACAGAGTGCATCAGGGAGTTTGGTGTGGCTTACATGCGGCAAGGAGAAGGTGCAGCCCCAAACTGGCTTTCACTTCTAGAACCTTTTGCTATTGCGGGAGCAGCTGCTGGAGCTTTTCAACCGAGCTGCAAGAGTGAAAAGTGTGATGGCATGTCTATCTGAGAAGGAAGGTTCGGTGCCGCAGCCTGTTGTGCACAATTTATATGCTGATAAGAGAAGGGGGTGCTTTTGCAACGTTTTCCTTCCTGACACTTCTGTCTCTGTGAGCTTTAGCTGCTTGGACTCAGGGGTACCGAAGGTATGTGAAAGTGACTGGGATGCGAGAATCATGTTGCACAGGGAACAGGGAAGGTCAGCAAATGTTTCCTGTCCTGGCACATCTCTCAGTCTGAACTGCAGCTGCAGATGCTTCACTTCCGCCAAGGACTCTGCCACCTTGAGAGAAGGATGCGCTCTATGGAGTTGAGAAAGAAAGTGCGTCTCACTAGCTTCTTTCCTCTACTTCATAGACAGCAAAGGGGCTATGAAAGGCAGCACTGGCTTTTTGTTCTAGGACTTCTTCTTTACAAGCAGCTGCTGGATGTTTGGAAGGGGGTTTGGGATATGCAAAAATGAGAGGCTAAGATGGTAAGAGGGTAAGATGGAAGTCATCTGGCAAAAGCAGAGCTCACAAAAGGGCCAGCTGAGAAAGCTCTTGCTGCCTACAACTTCAACTGCACCCCTCAAAGCAGCAGCACACACGCTGCTCTCGGCACTTTCCTTCTCAGCTCTACGCACCATCCTAAGCCTTGCCTCTCCCACACTCAGGATCCAAAGACAACGGCACCAGGGACTGCTCACACACTAAAGGCACCAGGACAAAAGGCTCACCAGCTTGGCCTTTGCATTCCCGCTGACAGCTCCACAGCTTGAACCCAGAGAACTGCCTGCTGCCAACAGCCTTTCCAATCACTCTGAGCACCTCATGACAAGGAGTGTGGGGAATGAATCTCCAGCAGCCTCCTGCCCCAGGCTGTCCCCCGGGAGCAGCCCTGCTCCAGGCCGTGACTGCCACCTGCACAGCCAAAGGACCCAGAGCCGGTGTTACACACCACGGCTGTGCCTGGCACAGAGACACCAGTGGCCACACAAGTGGCCATGGCACTGTCCACACACAGTCCCTGCTGCTGCTCCCCCAGCCGCTGGCACCAACTCCCAGCCACCCACTCCTAAAGCCACGGGGCCCACTGGGACACTGCGGGGGCTTGTGGAAGCCAGCGGCCATTGTGACACAGCGGGGCTGCACAGAGCCCACGGTGCTTTGTGACCCGTTGCTCCCAGGAGAGCCTTTGTGATGCTGGGGAACTACAAGGAAGCCTGGCTCCTCTGTGACACCACCACAGAAGCTCAGGGGAGCCCTGGAGACCGTGCTGATGCTATTGAACCTGATGCAACCCTGCCTCCTCTGTGACACCACAGAACCTCTGGGAGCCCTGGAGACCGTGCTGATGCTATGGAACCTGATGCAACCCTGCCTCCACTGTGACACCACAGAAGCTCAGGGAGCCCTGGAGACTGTGGTGATGCTATGGAACCTGATGCAACCCTGCCTCCACTGTGACACCACAGAACCTCTGGGAGCCCTGGAGACCGTGCTGATGCTATGGAACCTGATGCAACCCTGCCTCCACTGTGACACCACAGAAGCTCGGGGAGCTCTGCAGACCGTGGGGATGCTGGCGAAGCTGACGGAACCCTGGGCACCACAGTGACGCTATGGAACCTGGTGGAACCGAGGGGCCACAGTGACACTGTGGGGCCTTTTGGAAGCAACAGGACCCTGGTGGGAAGCCACGGGATGATTAATCCTGCACGAACCTGCTCCAGGTGGGCTCCTCTCTCCCGGCTTCCACAGGTGCTGCTAGGATCCCACTCCGGCACTGGCTTGGCACGGGCTGACGGCTTCCTTTGGCAATGGCTCTGCTCCAGGATGGCATGCTGCAGAGAATGCAGGTAGATTTTGTGCTCACTCCTGGCATGCAGCTGGACAATAAAGCCTGATCCAGCCCCCCCTCAGCATATGTCCGGCTCTGGCATTGGGGCGGGGCAACTTTGGGAGCAGCCCCAGCCCTGCTCCTGCTCCCGGCTGGGCACCCAGCTGCTGGGACACAGGTGTGTCCTGATGCCACCGTCTACTCCTTTGAGAAGGGGAGGACAGAGTGCATCAGGGAGTTTGGTGTGGCTTACATGCGGCAAGGAGAAGGTGCAGCCCCAAACTGGCTTTCACTTCTAGAACCTTTTGCTATTGCGGGAGCAGCTGCTGGAGCTTTTCAACCGAGCTGCAAGAGTGAAAAGTGTGATGGCATGTCTATCTGAGAAGGAAGGTTCGGTGCCGCAGCCTGTTGTGCACAATTTATATGCTGATAAGAGAAGGGGGTGCTTTTGCAACGTTTTCCTTCCTGACACTTCTGTCTCTGTGAGCTTTAGCTGCTTGGACTCAGGGATACCGAAGGTGTGTGAAAGTGACTGGGATGCGAGAATCATGTTGCACAGGGAACAGGGAAGGTCAGCAAATGTTTCCTGTCCTGGCACATCTCTCAGTCTGAACTGCAGCTGCAGATGCTTCACTTCCGCCAAGGACTCTGCCACCTTGAGAGAAGGATGCGCTCTATGGAGTTGAGAAAGAAAGTGCGTCTCACTAGCTTCTTTCCTCTACTTCATAGACAGCAAAGGGGCTATGAAAGGCAGCACTGGCTTTTTGTTCTAGGACTTCTTCTTTACAAGCAGCTGCTGGATGTTTGGAAGGGGGTTTGGGATATGCAAAAATGAGAGGCTAAGATGGTAAGAGGGTAAGATGGAAGTCATCTGGCAAAAGCAGAGCTCACAAAAGGGCCAGCTGAGAAAGCTCTTGCTGCCTACAACTTCAACTGCACCCCTCAAAGCAGCAGCACACACGCTGCTCTCGGCACTTTCCTTCTCAGCTCTACGCACCATCCTAAGCCTTGCCTCTCCCACACTCAGGATCCAAAGACAACGGCACCAGGGACTGCTCACACACTAAAGGCACCAGGACAAAAGGCTCACCAGCTTGGCCTTTGCATTCCCGCTGACAGCTCCACAGCTTGAACCCAGAGAACTGCCTGCTGCCAACAGCCTTTCCAATCACTCTGAGCACCTCATGACAAGGAGTGTGGGGAATGAATCTCCAGCAGCCTCCTGCCCCAGGCTGTCCCCCGGGAGCAGCCCTGCTCCAGGCCGTGACTGCCACCTGCACAGCCAAAGGACCCAGAGCCGGTGTTACACACCACGGCTGTGCCTGGCACAGAGACACCAGTGGCCACACAAGTGGCCATGGCACTGTCCACACACAGTCCCTGCTGCTGCTCCCCCAGCCGCTGGCACCAACTCCCAGCCACCCACTCCTAAAGCCACGGGGCCCACTGGGACACTGCGGGGGCTCGTGGAAGCCAGCGGCCATTGTGACACAGCGGGGCTGCACAGAGCCCACGGTGCTTTGTGACCCGTGGCTCCCAGGAGAGCCTTTGTGATGCTGGGGAACTACAAGGAAGCCTGGCTCCTCTGTGACACCACCACAGAAGCTCAGGGGAGCCCTGGAGACCGTGCTGATGCTATTGAACCTGATGCAACCCTGCCTCCTCTGTGACACCACAGAAGCTCTTGGAGCCCTGGAGACCGTGCTGATGCTATGGAACCTGATGCAACCCTGCCTCCTCTGTGACACCACAGAACCTCTGGGAGCCCTGGAGACCGTGCTGATGCTATGGAACCTGATGCAACCCTGCCTCCACTGTGACACCACAGAAGCTCAGGGAGCCCTGGAGACTGTGGTGATGCTATGGAACCTGATGCAACCCTGCCTCCACTGTGACACCACAGAACCTCTGGGAGCCCTGGAGACCGTGCTGATGCTATGGAACCTGATGCAACCCTGCCTCCACTGTGACACCACAGAAGCTCGGGGAGCTCTGCAGACCGTGGGGATGCTGGCGAAGCTGACGGAACCCTGGGCACCACAGTGACGCTATGGAACCTGGTGGAACCGAGGGGCCACAGTGACACTGTGGGGCCTTTTGGAAGCAACAGGACCCTGGTGGGAAGCCACGGGATGATTAATCCTGCACGAACCTGCTCCAGGTGGGCTCCTCTCTCCCGGCTTCCACAGGTGCTGCTAGGATCCCACTCCGGCACTGGCTTGGCACGGGCTCACGGCTTCCTTTGGCAATGGCTCTGCTCCAGGATGGCATGCTGCAGAGAATGCAGGTAGATTTTGTGCTCACTCCTGGCATGCAGCTGGACAATAAAGCCTGATCCAGCCCCCCCTCAGCATATGTCCGGCTCTGGCATTGGGGCGGGGCAACTTTGGGAGCAGCCCCAGCCCTGCTCCTGCTCCCGGCTGGGCACCCAGCTGCTGGGACACAGGTGTGTCCTGATGCCACCGTCTACTCCTTTGAGAAGGGGAGGACAGAGTGCATCAGGGAGTTTGGTGTGGCTTACATGCGGCAAGGAGAAGGTGCAGCCCCAAACTGGCTTTCACTTCTAGAACCTTTTGCTATTGCGGGAGCAGCTGCTGGAGCTTTTCAACCGAGCTGCAAGAGTGAAAAGTGTGATGGCATGTCTATCTGAGAAGGAAGGTTCGGTGCCGCAGCCTGTTGTGCACAATTTATATGCTGATAAGAGAAGGGGGTGCTTTTGGAACGTTTTCCTTCCTGACACTTCTGTCTCTGTGAGCTTTAGCTGCTTGGACTCAGGGATACCGAAGGTATGTGAAAGTGACTGGGATGCGAGAATCATGTTGCACAGGGAACAGGGAAGGTCAGCAAATGTTTCCTGTCCTGGCACATCTCTCAGTCTGAACTGCAGCTGCAGATGCTTCACTTCCGCCAAGGACTCTGCCACCTTGAGAGAAGGATGCGCTCTATGGAGTTGAGAAAGAAAGTGCGTCTCACTAGCTTCTTTCCTCTACTTCATAGACAGCAAAGGGGCTATGAAAGGCAGCACTGGCTTTTTGTTCTAGGACTTCTTCTTTACAAGCAGCTGCTGGATGTTTGGAAGGGGGTTTGGGATATGCAAAAATGAGAGGCTAAGATGGTAAGAGGGTAAGATGGAAGTCATCTGGCAAAAGCAGAGCTCACAAAAGGGCCAGCTGAGAAAGCTCTTGCTGCCTACAACTTCAACTGCACCCCTCAAAGCAGCAGCACACACGCTGCTCTCGGCACTTTCCTTCTCAGCTCTACGCACCATCCTAAGCCTTGCCTCTCCCACACTCAGGATCCAAAGACAACGGCACCAGGGACTGCTCACACACTAAAGGCACCAGGACAAAAGGCTCACCAGCTTGGCCTTTGCATTCCCGCTGACAGCTCCACAGCTTGAACCCAGAGAACTGCCTGCTGCCAACAGCCTTTCCAATCACTCTGAGCACCTCATGACAAGGAGTGTGGGGAATGAATCTCCAGCAGCCTCCTGCCCCAGGCTGTCCCCCGGGAGCAGCCCTGCTCCAGGCCGTGACTGCCACCTGCACAGCCAAAGGACCCAGAGCCGGTGTTACACACCACGGCTGTGCCTGGCACAGAGACACCAGTGGCCACACAAGTGGCCATGGCACTGTCCACACACAGTCCCTGCTGCTGCTCCCCCAGCCGCTGGCACCAACTCCCAGCCACCCACTCCTAAAGCCACGGGGCCCACTGGGACACTGCGGGGGCTCGTGGAAGCCAGCGGCCATTGTGACACAGCGGGGCTGCACAGAGCCCACGGTGCTTTGTGACCCGTGGCTCCCAGGAGAGCCTTTGTGATGCTGGGGAACTACAAGGAAGCCTGGCTCCTCTGTGACACCACCACAGAAGCTCAGGGGAGCCCTGGAGACCGTGCTGATGCTATTGAACCTGATGCAACCCTGCCTCCTCTGTGACACCACAGAAGCTCTTGGAGCCCTGGAGACCGTGGTGATGCTATGGAACCTGATGCAACCCTGCCTCCACTGTGACACCACAGAACCTCTGGGAGCCCTGGAGACCGTGCTGATGCTATGGAACCTGATGCAACCCTGCCTCCACTGTGACACCACAGAAGCTCGGGGAGCTCTGCAGACCGTGGGGATGCTGGCGAAGCTGACGGAACCCTGGGCACCACAGTGACGCTATGGAACCTGGTGGAACCGAGGGGCCACAGTGACACTGTGGGGCCTTTTGGAAGCAACAGGACCCTGGTGGGAAGCCACGGGATGATCAATCCTGCACGAACCTGCTCCAGGTGGGCTCCTCTCTCCCGGCTTCCACAGGTGCTGCTAGGATCCCACTCCGGCACTGGCTTGGCACGGGCTCACGGCTTCCTTTGGCAATGGCTCTGCTCCAGGATGGCATGCTGCAGAGAATGCAGGTAGATTTTGTGCTCACTCCTGGCATGCAGCTGGACAATAAAGCCTGATCCAGCCCCCCCTCAGCATATGTCCGGCTCTGGCATTGGGGCGGGGCAACTTTGGGAGCAGCCCCAGCCCTGCTCCTGCTCCCGGCTGGGCACCCAGCTGCTGGGACACAGGTGTGTCCTGATGCCACCGTCTACTCCTTTGAGAAGGGGAGGACAGAGTGCATCAGGGAGTTTGGTGTGGCTTACATGCGGCAAGGAGAAGGTGCAGCCCCAAACTGGCTTTCACTTCTAGAACCTTTTGCTATTGCGGGAGCAGCTGCTGGAGCTTTTCAACCGAGCTGCAAGAGTGAAAAGTGTGATGGCATGTCTATCTGAGAAGGAAGGTTCGGTGCCGCAGCCTGTTGTGCACAATTTATATGCTGATAAGAGAAGGGGGTGCTTTTGCAACGTTTTCCTTCCTGACACTTCTGTCTCTGTGAGCTTTAGCTGCTTGGACTCAGGGATACCGAAGGTGTGTGAAAGTGACTGGGATGCGAGAATCATGTTGCACAGGGAACAGGGAAGGTCAGCAAATGTTTCCTGTCCTGGCACATCTCTCAGTCTGAACTGCAGCTGCAGATGCTTCACTTCCGCCAAGGACTCTGCCACCTTGAGAGAAGGATGCGCTCTATGGAGTTGAGAAAGAAAGTGCGTCTCACTAGCTTCTTTCCTCTACTTCATAGACAGCAAAGGGGCTATGAAAGGCAGCACTGGCTTTTTGTTCTAGGACTTCTTCTTTACAAGCAGCTGCTGGATGTTTGGAAGGGGGTTTGGGATATGCAAAAATGAGAGGCTAAGATGGTAAGAGGGTAAGATGGAAGTCATCTGGCAAAAGCAGAGCTCACAAAAGGGCCAGCTGAGAAAGCTCTTGCTGCCTACAACTTCAACTGCACCCCTCAAAGCAGCAGCACACACGCTGCTCTCGGCACTTTCCTTCTCAGCTCTACGCACCATCCTAAGCCTTGCCTCTCCCACACTCAGGATCCAAAGACAACGGCACCAGGGACTGCTCACACACTAAAGGCACCAGGACAAAAGGCTCACCAGCTTGGCCTTTGCATTCCCGCTGACAGCTCCACAGCTTGAACCCAGAGAACTGCCTGCTGCCAACAGCCTTTCCAATCACTCTGAGCACCTCATGACAAGGAGTGTGGGGAATGAATCTCCAGCAGCCTCCTGCCCCAGGCTGTCCCCCGGGAGCAGCCCTGCTCCAGGCCGTGACTGCCACCTGCACAGCCAAAGGACCCAGAGCCGGTGTTACACACCACGGCTGTGCCTGGCACAGAGACACCAGTGGCCACACAAGTGGCCATGGCACTGTCCACACACAGTCCCTGCTGCTGCTCCCCCAGCCGCTGGCACCAACTCCCAGCCACCCACTCCTAAAGCCACGGGGCCCACTGGGACACTGCGGGGGCTCGTGGAAGCCAGCGGCCATTGTGACACAGCGGGGCTGCACAGAGCCCACGGTGCTTTGTGACCCGTGGCTCCCAGGAGAGCCTTTGTGATGCTGGGGAACTACAAGGAAGCCTGGCTCCTCTGTGACACCACCACAGAAGCTCAGGGGAGCCCTGGAGACCGTGCTGATGCTATTGAACCTGATGCAACCCTGCCTCCTCTGTGACACCACAGAAGCTCTTGGAGCCCTGGAGACCGTGGTGATGCTATGGAACCTGATGCAACCCTGCCTCCACTGTGACACCACAGAACCTCTGGGAGCCCTGGAGACCGTGCTGATGCTATGGAACCTGATGCAACCCTGCCTCCACTGTGACACCACAGAAGCTCGGGGAGCTCTGCAGACCGTGGGGATGCTGGCGAAGCTGACGGAACCCTGGGCACCACAGTGACGCTATGGAACCTGGTGGAACCGAGGGGCCACAGTGACACTGTGGGGCCTTTTGGAAGCAACAGGACCCTGGTGGGAAGCCACGGGATGATCAATCCTGCACGAACCTGCTCCAGGTGGGCTCCTCTCTCCCGGCTTCCACAGGTGCTGCTAGGATCCCACTCCGGCACTGGCTTGGCACGGGCTCACGGCTTCCTTTGGCAATGGCTCTGCTCCAGGATGGCATGCTGCAGAGAATGCAGGTAGATTTTGTGCTCACTCCTGGCATGCAGCTGGACAATAAAGCCTGATCCAGCCCCCCCTCAGCATATGTCCGGCTCTGGCATTGGGGCGGGGCAACTTTGGGAGCAGCCCCAGCCCTGCTCCTGCTCCCGGCTGGGCACCCAGCTGCTGGGACACAGGTGTGTCCTGATGCCACCGTCTACTCCTTTGAGAAGGGGAGGACAGAGTGCATCAGGGAGTTTGGTGTGGCTTACATGCGGCAAGGAGAAGGTGCAGCCCCAAACTGGCTTTCACTTCTAGAACCTTTTGCTATTGCGGGAGCAGCTGCTGGAGCTTTTCAACCGAGCTGCAAGAGTGAAAAGTGTGATGGCATGTCTATCTGAGAAGGAAGGTTCGGTGCCGCAGCCTGTTGTGCACAATTTATATGCTGATAAGAGAAGGGGGTGCTTTTGCAACGTTTTCCTTCCTGACACTTCTGTCTCTGTGAGCTTTAGCTGCTTGGACTCAGGGATACCGAAGGTGTGTGAAAGTGACTGGGATGCGAGAATCATGTTGCACAGGGAACAGGGAAGGTCAGCAAATGTTTCCTGTCCTGGCACATCTCTCAGTCTGAACTGCAGCTGCAGATGCTTCACTTCCGCCAAGGACTCTGCCACCTTGAGAGAAGGATGCGCTCTATGGAGTTGAGAAAGAAAGTGCGTCTCACTAGCTTCTTTCCTCTACTTCATAGACAGCAAAGGGGCTATGAAAGGCAGCACTGGCTTTTTGTTCTAGGACTTCTTCTTTACAAGCAGCTGCTGGATGTTTGGAAGGGGGTTTGGGATATGCAAAAATGAGAGGCTAAGATGGTAAGAGGGTAAGATGGAAGTCATCTGGCAAAAGCAGAGCTCACAAAAGGGCCAGCTGAGAAAGCTCTTGCTGCCTACAACTTCAACTGCACCCCTCAAAGCAGCAGCACACACGCTGCTCTCGGCACTTTCCTTCTCAGCTCTACGCACCATCCTAAGCCTTGCCTCTCCCACACTCAGGATCCAAAGACAACGGCACCAGGGACTGCTCACACACTAAAGGCACCAGGACAAAAGGCTCACCAGCTTGGCCTTTGCATTCCCGCTGACAGCTCCACAGCTTGAACCCAGAGAACTGCCTGCTGCCAACAGCCTTTCCAATCACTCTGAGCACCTCATGACAAGGAGTGTGGGGAATGAATCTCCAGCAGCCTCCTGCCCCAGGCTGTCCCCCGGGAGCAGCCCTGCTCCAGGCCGTGACTGCCACCTGCACAGCCAAAGGACCCAGAGCCGGTGTTACACACCACGGCTGTGCCTGGCACAGAGACACCAGTGGCCACACAAGTGGCCATGGCACTGTCCACACACAGTCCCTGCTGCTGCTCCCCCAGCCGCTGGCACCAACTCCCAGCCACCCACTCCTAAAGCCACGGGGCCCACTGGGACACTGCGGGGGCTCGTGGAAGCCAGCGGCCATTGTGACACAGCGGGGCTGCACAGAGCCCACGGTGCTTTGTGACCCGTGGCTCCCAGGAGAGCCTTTGTGATGCTGGGGAACTACAAGGAAGCCTGGCTCCTCTGTGACACCACCACAGAAGCTCAGGGGAGCCCTGGAGACCGTGCTGATGCTATTGAACCTGATGCAACCCTGCCTCCTCTGTGACACCACAGAAGCTCTTGGAGCCCTGGAGACCGTGCTGATGCTATGGAACCTGATGCAACCCTGCCTCCTCTGTGACACCACAGAACCTCTGGGAGCCCTGGAGACCGTGCTGATGCTATGGAACCTGATGCAACCCTGCCTCCACTGTGACACCACAGAAGCTCAGGGAGCCCTGGAGACTGTGGTGATGCTATGGAACCTGATGCAACCCTGCCTCCACTGTGACACCACAGAACCTCTGGGAGCCCTGGAGACCGTGCTGATGCTATGGAACCTGATGCAACCCTGCCTCCACTGTGACACCACAGAAGCTCGGGGAGCTCTGCAGACCGTGGGGATGCTGGCGAAGCTGACGGAACCCTGGGCACCACAGTGACGCTATGGAACCTGGTGGAACCGAGGGGCCACAGTGACACTGTGGGGCCTTTTGGAAGCAACAGGACCCTGGTGGGAAGCCACGGGATGATTAATCCTGCACGAACCTGCTCCAGGTGGGCTCCTCTCTCCCGGCTTCCACAGGTGCTGCTAGGATCCCACTCCGGCACTGGCTTGGCACGGGCTCACGGCTTCCTTTGGCAATGGCTCTGCTCCAGGATGGCATGCTGCAGAGAATGCAGGTAGATTTTGTGCTCACTCCTGGCATGCAGCTGGACAATAAAGCCTGATCCAGCCCCCCCTCAGCATATGTCCGGCTCTGGCATTGGGGCGGGGCAACTTTGGGAGCAGCCCCAGCCCTGCTCCTGCTCCCGGCTGGGCACCCAGCTGCTGGGACACAGGTGTGTCCTGATGCCACCGTCTACTCCTTTGAGAAGGGGAGGACAGAGTGCATCAGGGAGTTTGGTGTGGCTTACATGCGGCAAGGAGAAGGTGCAGCCCCAAACTGGCTTTCACTTCTAGAACCTTTTGCTATTGCGGGAGCAGCTGCTGGAGCTTTTCAACCGAGCTGCAAGAGTGAAAAGTGTGATGGCATGTCTATCTGAGAAGGAAGGTTCGGTGCCGCAGCCTGTTGTGCACAATTTATATGCTGATAAGAGAAGGGGGTGCTTTTGCAACGTTTTCCTTCCTGACACTTCTGTCTCTGTGAGCTTTAGCTGCTTGGACTCAGGGATACCGAAGGTGTGTGAAAGTGACTGGGATGCGAGAATCATGTTGCACAGGGAACAGGGAAGGTCAGCAAATGTTTCCTGTCCTGGCACATCTCTCAGTCTGAACTGCAGCTGCAGATGCTTCACTTCCGCCAAGGACTCTGCCACCTTGAGAGAAGGATGCGCTCTATGGAGTTGAGAAAGAAAGTGCGTCTCACTAGCTTCTTTCCTCTACTTCATAGACAGCAAAGGGGCTATGAAAGGCAGCACTGGCTTTTTGTTCTAGGACTTCTTCTTTACAAGCAGCTGCTGGATGTTTGGAAGGGGGTTTGGGATATGCAAAAATGAGAGGCTAAGATGGTAAGAGGGTAAGATGGAAGTCATCTGGCAAAAGCAGAGCTCACAAAAGGGCCAGCTGAGAAAGCTCTTGCTGCCTACAACTTCAACTGCACCCCTCAAAGCAGCAGCACACACGCTGCTCTCGGCACTTTCCTTCTCAGCTCTACGCACCATCCTAAGCCTTGCCTCTCCCACACTCAGGATCCAAAGACAACGGCACCAGGGACTGCTCACACACTAAAGGCACCAGGACAAAAGGCTCACCAGCTTGGCCTTTGCATTCCCGCTGACAGCTCCACAGCTTGAACCCAGAGAACTGCCTGCTGCCAACAGCCTTTCCAATCACTCTGAGCACCTCATGACAAGGAGTGTGGGGAATGAATCTCCAGCAGCCTCCTGCCCCAGGCTGTCCCCCGGGAGCAGCCCTGCTCCAGGCCGTGACTGCCACCTGCACAGCCAAAGGACCCAGAGCCGGTGTTACACACCACGGCTGTGCCTGGCACAGAGACACCAGTGGCCACACAAGTGGCCATGGCACTGTCCACACACAGTCCCTGCTGCTGCTCCCCCAGCCGCTGGCACCAACTCCCAGCCACCCACTCCTAAAGCCACGGGGCCCACTGGGACACTGCGGGGGCTCGTGGAAGCCAGCGGCCATTGTGACACAGCGGGGCTGCACAGAGCCCACGGTGCTTTGTGACCCGTGGCTCCCAGGAGAGCCTTTGTGATGCTGGGGAACTACAAGGAAGCCTGGCTCCTCTGTGACACCACCACAGAAGCTCAGGGGAGCCCTGGAGACCGTGCTGATGCTATTGAACCTGATGCAACCCTGCCTCCTCTGTGACACCACAGAAGCTCTTGGAGCCCTGGAGACCGTGCTGATGCTATGGAACCTGATGCAACCCTGCCTCCACTGTGACACCACAGAACCTCTGGGAGCCCTGGAGACCGTGCTGATGCTATGGAACCTGATGCAACCCTGCCTCCACTGTGACACCACAGAAGCTCGGGGAGCTCTGCAGACCGTGGGGATGCTGGCGAAGCTGACGGAACCCTGGGCACCACAGTGACGCTATGGAACCTGGTGGAACCGAGGGGCCACAGTGACACTGTGGGGCCTTTTGGAAGCAACAGGACCCTGGTGGGAAGCCACGGGATGATCAATCCTGCACGAACCTGCTCCAGGTGGGCTCCTCTCTCCCGGCTTCCACAGGTGCTGCTAGGATCCCACTCCGGCACTGGCTTGGCACGGGCTCACGGCTTCCTTTGGCAATGGCTCTGCTCCAGGATGGCATGCTGCAGAGAATGCAGGTAGATTTTGTGCTCACTCCTGGCATGCAGCTGGACAATAAAGCCTGATCCAGCCCCCCCTCAGCATATGTCCGGCTCTGGCATTGGGGCGGGGCAACTTTGGGAGCAGCCCCAGCCCTGCTCCTGCTCCCGGCTGGGCACCCAGCTGCTGGGACACAGGTGTGTCCTGATGCCACCGTCTACTCCTTTGAGAAGGGGAGGACAGAGTGCATCAGGGAGTTTGGTGTGGCTTACATGCGGCAAGGAGAAGGTGCAGCCCCAAACTGGCTTTCACTTCTAGAACCTTTTGCTATTGCGGGAGCAGCTGCTGGAGCTTTTCAACCGAGCTGCAAGAGTGAAAAGTGTGATGGCATGTCTATCTGAGAAGGAAGGTTCGGTGCCGCAGCCTGTTGTGCACAATTTATATGCTGATAAGAGAAGGGGGTGCTTTTGCAACGTTTTCCTTCCTGACACTTCTGTCTCTGTGAGCTTTAGCTGCTTGGACTCAGGGATACCGAAGGTGTGTGAAAGTGACTGGGATGCGAGAATCATGTTGCACAGGGAACAGGGAAGGTCAGCAAATGTTTCCTGTCCTGGCACATCTCTCAGTCTGAACTGCAGCTGCAGATGCTTCACTTCCGCCAAGGACTCTGCCACCTTGAGAGAAGGATGCGCTCTATGGAGTTGAGAAAGAAAGTGCGTCTCACTAGCTTCTTTCCTCTACTTCATAGACAGCAAAGGGGCTATGAAAGGCAGCACTGGCTTTTTGTTCTAGGACTTCTTCTTTACAAGCAGCTGCTGGATGTTTGGAAGGGGGTTTGGGATATGCAAAAATGAGAGGCTAAGATGGTAAGAGGGTAAGATGGAAGTCATCTGGCAAAAGCAGAGCTCACAAAAGGGCCAGCTGAGAAAGCTCTTGCTGCCTACAACTTCAACTGCACCCCTCAAAGCAGCAGCACACACGCTGCTCTCGGCACTTTCCTTCTCAGCTCTACGCACCATCCTAAGCCTTGCCTCTCCCACACTCAGGATCCAAAGACAACGGCACCAGGGACTGCTCACACACTAAAGGCACCAGGACAAAAGGCTCACCAGCTTGGCCTTTGCATTCCCGCTGACAGCTCCACAGCTTGAACCCAGAGAACTGCCTGCTGCCAACAGCCTTTCCAATCACTCTGAGCACCTCATGACAAGGAGTGTGGGGAATGAATCTCCAGCAGCCTCCTGCCCCAGGCTGTCCCCCGGGAGCAGCCCTGCTCCAGGCCGTGACTGCCACCTGCACAGCCAAAGGACCCAGAGCCGGTGTTACACACCACGGCTGTGCCTGGCACAGAGACACCAGTGGCCACACAAGTGGCCATGGCACTGTCCACACACAGTCCCTGCTGCTGCTCCCCCAGCCGCTGGCACCAACTCCCAGCCACCCACTCCTAAAGCCACGGGGCCCACTGGGACACTGCGGGGGCTCGTGGAAGCCAGCGGCCATTGTGACACAGCGGGGCTGCACAGAGCCCACGGTGCTTTGTGACCCGTGGCTCCCAGGAGAGCCTTTGTGATGCTGGGGAACTACAAGGAAGCCTGGCTCCTCTGTGACACCACCACAGAAGCTCAGGGGAGCCCTGGAGACCGTGCTGATGCTATTGAACCTGATGCAACCCTGCCTCCTCTGTGACACCACAGAAGCTCTTGGAGCCCTGGAGACCGTGCTGATGCTATGGAACCTGATGCAACCCTGCCTCCTCTGTGACACCACAGAACCTCTGGGAGCCCTGGAGACCGTGCTGATGCTATGGAACCTGATGCAACCCTGCCTCCACTGTGACACCACAGAAGCTCAGGGAGCCCTGGAGACTGTGGTGATGCTATGGAACCTGATGCAACCCTGCCTCCACTGTGACACCACAGAACCTCTGGGAGCCCTGGAGACCGTGCTGATGCTATGGAACCTGATGCAACCCTGCCTCCACTGTGACACCACAGAAGCTCGGGGAGCTCTGCAGACCGTGGGGATGCTGGCGAAGCTGACGGAACCCTGGGCACCACAGTGACGCTATGGAACCTGGTGGAACCGAGGGGCCACAGTGACACTGTGGGGCCTTTTGGAAGCAACAGGACCCTGGTGGGAAGCCACGGGATGATCAATCCTGCACGAACCTGCTCCAGGTGGGCTCCTCTCTCCCGGCTTCCACAGGTGCTGCTAGGATCCCACTCCGGCACTGGCTTGGCACGGGCTCACGGCTTCCTTTGGCAATGGCTCTGCTCCAGGATGGCATGCTGCAGAGAATGCAGGTAGATTTTGTGCTCACTCCTGGCATGCAGCTGGACAATAAAGCCTGATCCAGCCCCCCCTCAGCATATGTCCGGCTCTGGCATTGGGGCGGGGCAACTTTGGGAGCAGCCCCAGCCCTGCTCCTGCTCCCGGCTGGGCACCCAGCTGCTGGGACACAGGTGTGTCCTGATGCCACCGTCTACTCCTTTGAGAAGGGGAGGACAGAGTGCATCAGGGAGTTTGGTGTGGCTTACATGCGGCAAGGAGAAGGTGCAGCCCCAAACTGGCTTTCACTTCTAGAACCTTTTGCTATTGCGGGAGCAGCTGCTGGAGCTTTTCAACCGAGCTGCAAGAGTGAAAAGTGTGATGGCATGTCTATCTGAGAAGGAAGGTTCGGTGCCGCAGCCTGTTGTGCACAATTTATATGCTGATAAGAGAAGGGGGTGCTTTTGCAACGTTTTCCTTCCTGACACTTCTGTCTCTGTGAGCTTTAGCTGCTTGGACTCAGGGATACCGAAGGTGTGTGAAAGTGACTGGGATGCGAGAATCATGTTGCACAGGGAACAGGGAAGGTCAGCAAATGTTTCCTGTCCTGGCACATCTCTCAGTCTGAACTGCAGCTGCAGATGCTTCACTTCCGCCAAGGACTCTGCCACCTTGAGAGAAGGATGCGCTCTATGGAGTTGAGAAAGAAAGTGCGTCTCACTAGCTTCTTTCCTCTACTTCATAGACAGCAAAGGGGCTATGAAAGGCAGCACTGGCTTTTTGTTCTAGGACTTCTTCTTTACAAGCAGCTGCTGGATGTTTGGAAGGGGGTTTGGGATATGCAAAAATGAGAGGCTAAGATGGTAAGAGGGTAAGATGGAAGTCATCTGGCAAAAGCAGAGCTCACAAAAGGGCCAGCTGAGAAAGCTCTTGCTGCCTACAACTTCAACTGCACCCCTCAAAGCAGCAGCACACACGCTGCTCTCGGCACTTTCCTTCTCAGCTCTACGCACCATCCTAAGCCTTGCCTCTCCCACACTCAGGATCCAAAGACAACGGCACCAGGGACTGCTCACACACTAAAGGCACCAGGACAAAAGGCTCACCAGCTTGGCCTTTGCATTCCCGCTGACAGCTCCACAGCTTGAACCCAGAGAACTGCCTGCTGCCAACAGCCTTTCCAATCACTCTGAGCACCTCATGACAAGGAGTGTGGGGAATGAATCTCCAGCAGCCTCCTGCCCCAGGCTGTCCCCCGGGAGCAGCCCTGCTCCAGGCCGTGACTGCCACCTGCACAGCCAAAGGACCCAGAGCCGGTGTTACACACCACGGCTGTGCCTGGCACAGAGACACCAGTGGCCACACAAGTGGCCATGGCACTGTCCACACACAGTCCCTGCTGCTGCTCCCCCAGCCGCTGGCACCAACTCCCAGCCACCCACTCCTAAAGCCACGGGGCCCACTGGGACACTGCGGGGGCTCGTGGAAGCCAGCGGCCATTGTGACACAGCGGGGCTGCACAGAGCCCACGGTGCTTTGTGACCCGTGGCTCCCAGGAGAGCCTTTGTGATGCTGGGGAACTACAAGGAAGCCTGGCTCCTCTGTGACACCACCACAGAAGCTCAGGGGAGCCCTGGAGACCGTGCTGATGCTATGGAACCTGATGCAACCCTGCCTCCACTGTGACACCACAGAAGCTCAGGGAGCCCTGGAGACTGTGGTGATGCTATGGAACCTGATGCAACCCTGCCTCCACTGTGACACCACAGAACCTCTGGGAGCCCTGGAGACCGTGCTGATGCTATGGAACCTGATGCAACCCTGCCTCCACTGTGACACCACAGAAGCTCGGGGAGCTCTGCAGACCGTGGGGATGCTGGCGAAGCTGACGGAACCCTGGGCACCACAGTGACGCTATGGAACCTGGTGGAACCGAGGGGCCACAGTGACACTGTGGGGCCTTTTGGAAGCAACAGGACCCTGGTGGGAAGCCACGGGATGATTAATCCTGCACGAACCTGCTCCAGGTGGGCTCCTCTCTCCCGGCTTCCACAGGTGCTGCTAGGATCCCACTCCGGCACTGGCTTGGCACGGGCTCACGGCTTCCTTTGGCAATGGCTCTGCTCCAGGATGGCATGCTGCAGAGAATGCAGGTAGATTTTGTGCTCACTCCTGGCATGCAGCTGGACAATAAAGCCTGATCCAGCCCCCCCTCAGCATATGTCCGGCTCTGGCATTGGGGCGGGGCAACTTTGGGAGCAGCCCCAGCCCTGCTCCTGCTCCCGGCTGGGCACCCAGCTGCTGGGACACAGGTGTGTCCTGATGCCACCGTCTACTCCTTTGAGAAGGGGAGGACAGAGTGCATCAGGGAGTTTGGTGTGGCTTACATGCGGCAAGGAGAAGGTGCAGCCCCAAACTGGCTTTCACTTCTAGAACCTTTTGCTATTGCGGGAGCAGCTGCTGGAGCTTTTCAACCGAGCTGCAAGAGTGAAAAGTGTGATGGCATGTCTATCTGAGAAGGAAGGTTCGGTGCCGCAGCCTGTTGTGCACAATTTATATGCTGATAAGAGAAGGGGGTGCTTTTGCAACGTTTTCCTTCCTGACACTTCTGTCTCTGTGAGCTTTAGCTGCTTGGACTCAGGGATACCGAAGGTATGTGAAAGTGACTGGGATGCGAGAATCATGTTGCACAGGGAACAGGGAAGGTCAGCAAATGTTTCCTGTCCTGGCACATCTCTCAGTCTGAACTGCAGCTGCAGATGCTTCACTTCCGCCAAGGACTCTGCCACCTTGAGAGAAGGATGCGCTCTATGGAGTTGAGAAAGAAAGTGCGTCTCACTAGCTTCTTTCCTCTACTTCATAGACAGCAAAGGGGCTATGAAAGGCAGCACTGGCTTTTTGTTCTAGGACTTCTTCTTTACAAGCAGCTGCTGGATGTTTGGAAGGGGGTTTGGGATATGCAAAAATGAGAGGCTAAGATGGTAAGAGGGTAAGATGGAAGTCATCTGGCAAAAGCAGAGCTCACAAAAGGGCCAGCTGAGAAAGCTCTTGCTGCCTACAACTTCAACTGCACCCCTCAAAGCAGCAGCACACACGCTGCTCTCGGCACTTTCCTTCTCAGCTCTACGCACCATCCTAAGCCTTGCCTCTCCCACACTCAGGATCCAAAGACAACGGCACCAGGGACTGCTCACACACTAAAGGCACCAGGACAAAAGGCTCACCAGCTTGGCCTTTGCATTCCCGCTGACAGCTCCACAGCTTGAACCCAGAGAACTGCCTGCTGCCAACAGCCTTTCCAATCACTCTGAGCACCTCATGACAAGGAGTGTGGGGAATGAATCTCCAGCAGCCTCCTGCCCCAGGCTGTCCCCCGGGAGCAGCCCTGCTCCAGGCCGTGACTGCCACCTGCACAGCCAAAGGACCCAGAGCCGGTGTTACACACCACGGCTGTGCCTGGCACAGAGACACCAGTGGCCACACAAGTGGCCATGGCACTGTCCACACACAGTCCCTGCTGCTGCTCCCCCAGCCGCTGGCACCAACTCCCAGCCACCCACTCCTAAAGCCACGGGGCCCACTGGGACACTGCGGGGGCTCGTGGAAGCCAGCGGCCATTGTGACACAGCGGGGCTGCACAGAGCCCACGGTGCTTTGTGACCCGTGGCTCCCAGGAGAGCCTTTGTGATGCTGGGGAACTACAAGGAAGCCTGGCTCCTCTGTGACACCACCACAGAAGCTCAGGGGAGCCCTGGAGACCGTGCTGATGCTATTGAACCTGATGCAACCCTGCCTCCTCTGTGACACCACAGAAGCTCTTGGAGCCCTGGAGACCGTGCTGATGCTATGGAACCTGATGCAACCCTGCCTCCACTGTGACACCACAGAACCTCTGGGAGCCCTGGAGACCGTGCTGATGCTATGGAACCTGATGCAACCCTGCCTCCACTGTGACACCACAGAAGCTCGGGGAGCTCTGCAGACCGTGGGGATGCTGGCGAAGCTGACGGAACCCTGGGCACCACAGTGACGCTATGGAACCTGGTGGAACCGAGGGGCCACAGTGACACTGTGGGGCCTTTTGGAAGCAACAGGACCCTGGTGGGAAGCCACGGGATGATCAATCCTGCACGAACCTGCTCCAGGTGGGCTCCTCTCTCCCGGCTTCCACAGGTGCTGCTAGGATCCCACTCCGGCACTGGCTTGGCACGGGCTCACGGCTTCCTTTGGCAATGGCTCTGCTCCAGGATGGCATGCTGCAGAGAATGCAGGTAGATTTTGTGCTCACTCCTGGCATGCAGCTGGACAATAAAGCCTGATCCAGCCCCCCCTCAGCATATGTCCGGCTCTGGCATTGGGGCGGGGCAACTTTGGGAGCAGCCCCAGCCCTGCTCCTGCTCCCGGCTGGGCACCCAGCTGCTGGGACACAGGTGTGTCCTGATGCCACCGTCTACTCCTTTGAGAAGGGGAGGACAGAGTGCATCAGGGAGTTTGGTGTGGCTTACATGCGGCAAGGAGAAGGTGCAGCCCCAAACTGGCTTTCACTTCTAGAACCTTTTGCTATTGCGGGAGCAGCTGCTGGAGCTTTTCAACCGAGCTGCAAGAGTGAAAAGTGTGATGGCATGTCTATCTGAGAAGGAAGGTTCGGTGCCGCAGCCTGTTGTGCACAATTTATATGCTGATAAGAGAAGGGGGTGCTTTTGCAACGTTTTCCTTCCTGACACTTCTGTCTCTGTGAGCTTTAGCTGCTTGGACTCAGGGATACCGAAGGTGTGTGAAAGTGACTGGGATGCGAGAATCATGTTGCACAGGGAACAGGGAAGGTCAGCAAATGTTTCCTGTCCTGGCACATCTCTCAGTCTGAACTGCAGCTGCAGATGCTTCACTTCCGCCAAGGACTCTGCCACCTTGAGAGAAGGATGCGCTCTATGGAGTTGAGAAAGAAAGTGCGTCTCACTAGCTTCTTTCCTCTACTTCATAGACAGCAAAGGGGCTATGAAAGGCAGCACTGGCTTTTTGTTCTAGGACTTCTTCTTTACAAGCAGCTGCTGGATGTTTGGAAGGGGGTTTGGGATATGCAAAAATGAGAGGCTAAGATGGTAAGAGGGTAAGATGGAAGTCATCTGGCAAAAGCAGAGCTCACAAAAGGGCCAGCTGAGAAAGCTCTTGCTGCCTACAACTTCAACTGCACCCCTCAAAGCAGCAGCACACACGCTGCTCTCGGCACTTTCCTTCTCAGCTCTACGCACCATCCTAAGCCTTGCCTCTCCCACACTCAGGATCCAAAGACAACGGCACCAGGGACTGCTCACACACTAAAGGCACCAGGACAAAAGGCTCACCAGCTTGGCCTTTGCATTCCCGCTGACAGCTCCACAGCTTGAACCCAGAGAACTGCCTGCTGCCAACAGCCTTTCCAATCACTCTGAGCACCTCATGACAAGGAGTGTGGGGAATGAATCTCCAGCAGCCTCCTGCCCCAGGCTGTCCCCCGGGAGCAGCCCTGCTCCAGGCCGTGACTGCCACCTGCACAGCCAAAGGACCCAGAGCCGGTGTTACACACCACGGCTGTGCCTGGCACAGAGACACCAGTGGCCACACAAGTGGCCATGGCACTGTCCACACACAGTCCCTGCTGCTGCTCCCCCAGCCGCTGGCACCAACTCCCAGCCACCCACTCCTAAAGCCACGGGGCCCACTGGGACACTGCGGGGGCTCGTGGAAGCCAGCGGCCATTGTGACACAGCGGGGCTGCACAGAGCCCACGGTGCTTTGTGACCCGTGGCTCCCAGGAGAGCCTTTGTGATGCTGGGGAACTACAAGGAAGCCTGGCTCCTCTGTGACACCACCACAGAAGCTCAGGGGAGCCCTGGAGACCGTGCTGATGCTATTGAACCTGATGCAACCCTGCCTCCTCTGTGACACCACAGAAGCTCTTGGAGCCCTGGAGACCGTGCTGATGCTATGGAACCTGATGCAACCCTGCCTCCACTGTGACACCACAGAACCTCTGGGAGCCCTGGAGACCGTGCTGATGCTATGGAACCTGATGCAACCCTGCCTCCACTGTGACACCACAGAAGCTCGGGGAGCTCTGCAGACCGTGGGGATGCTGGCGAAGCTGACGGAACCCTGGGCACCACAGTGACGCTATGGAACCTGGTGGAACCGAGGGGCCACAGTGACACTGTGGGGCCTTTTGGAAGCAACAGGACCCTGGTGGGAAGCCACGGGATGATCAATCCTGCACGAACCTGCTCCAGGTGGGCTCCTCTCTCCCGGCTTCCACAGGTGCTGCTAGGATCCCACTCCGGCACTGGCTTGGCACGGGCTCACGGCTTCCTTTGGCAATGGCTCTGCTCCAGGATGGCATGCTGCAGAGAATGCAGGTAGATTTTGTGCTCACTCCTGGCATGCAGCTGGACAATAAAGCCTGATCCAGCCCCCCCTCAGCATATGTCCGGCTCTGGCATTGGGGCGGGGCAACTTTGGGAGCAGCCCCAGCCCTGCTCCTGCTCCCGGCTGGGCACCCAGCTGCTGGGACACAGGTGTGTCCTGATGCCACCGTCTACTCCTTTGAGAAGGGGAGGACAGAGTGCATCAGGGAGTTTGGTGTGGCTTACATGCGGCAAGGAGAAGGTGCAGCCCCAAACTGGCTTTCACTTCTAGAACCTTTTGCTATTGCGGGAGCAGCTGCTGGAGCTTTTCAACCGAGCTGCAAGAGTGAAAAGTGTGATGGCATGTCTATCTGAGAAGGAAGGTTCGGTGCCGCAGCCTGTTGTGCACAATTTATATGCTGATAAGAGAAGGGGGTGCTTTTGCAACGTTTTCCTTCCTGACACTTCTGTCTCTGTGAGCTTTAGCTGCTTGGACTCAGGGATACCGAAGGTGTGTGAAAGTGACTGGGATGCGAGAATCATGTTGCACAGGGAACAGGGAAGGTCAGCAAATGTTTCCTGTCCTGGCACATCTCTCAGTCTGAACTGCAGCTGCAGATGCTTCACTTCCGCCAAGGACTCTGCCACCTTGAGAGAAGGATGCGCTCTATGGAGTTGAGAAAGAAAGTGCGTCTCACTAGCTTCTTTCCTCTACTTCATAGACAGCAAAGGGGCTATGAAAGGCAGCACTGGCTTTTTGTTCTAGGACTTCTTCTTTACAAGCAGCTGCTGGATGTTTGGAAGGGGGTTTGGGATATGCAAAAATGAGAGGCTAAGATGGTAAGAGGGTAAGATGGAAGTCATCTGGCAAAAGCAGAGCTCACAAAAGGGCCAGCTGAGAAAGCTCTTGCTGCCTACAACTTCAACTGCACCCCTCAAAGCAGCAGCACACACGCTGCTCTCGGCACTTTCCTTCTCAGCTCTACGCACCATCCTAAGCCTTGCCTCTCCCACACTCAGGATCCAAAGACAACGGCACCAGGGACTGCTCACACACTAAAGGCACCAGGACAAAAGGCTCACCAGCTTGGCCTTTGCATTCCCGCTGACAGCTCCACAGCTTGAACCCAGAGAACTGCCTGCTGCCAACAGCCTTTCCAATCACTCTGAGCACCTCATGACAAGGAGTGTGGGGAATGAATCTCCAGCAGCCTCCTGCCCCAGGCTGTCCCCCGGGAGCAGCCCTGCTCCAGGCCGTGACTGCCACCTGCACAGCCAAAGGACCCAGAGCCGGTGTTACACACCACGGCTGTGCCTGGCACAGAGACACCAGTGGCCACACAAGTGGCCATGGCACTGTCCACACACAGTCCCTGCTGCTGCTCCCCCAGCCGCTGGCACCAACTCCCAGACACCCACTCCTAAAGCCACGGGGCCCACTGGGACACTGCGGGGGCTCGTGGAAGCCAGCGGCCATTGTGACACAGCGGGGCTGCACAGAGCCCACGGTGCTTTGTGACCCGTGGCTCCCAGGAGAGCCTTTGTGATGCTGGGGAACTACAAGGAAGCCTGCCTCCTCTGTGACACCACCACAGAAGCTCAGGGGAGCCCTGGAGACCGTGCTGATGCTATTGAACCTGATGCAACCCTGCCTCCTCTGTGACACCACAGAAGCTCTTGGAGCCCTGGAGACCGTGCTGATGCTATGGAACCTGATGCAACCCTGCCTCCTCTGTGACACCACAGAACCTCTGGGAGCCCTGGAGACCGTGCTGATGCTATGGAACCTGATGCAACCCTGCCTCCACTGTGACACCACAGAAGCTCAGGGAGCCCTGGAGACTGTGGTGATGCTATGGAACCTGATGCAACCCTGCCTCCACTGTGACACCACAGAACCTCTGGGAGCCCTGGAGACCGTGCTGATGCTATGGAACCTGATGCAACCCTGCCTCCACTGTGACACCACAGAAGCTCGGGGAGCTCTGCAGACCGTGGGGATGCTGGCGAAGCTGACGGAACCCTGGGCACCACAGTGACGCTATGGAACCTGGTGGAACCGAGGGGCCACAGTGACACTGTGGGGCCTTTTGGAAGCAACAGGACCCTGGTGGGAAGCCACGGGATGATTAATCCTGCACGAACCTGCTCCAGGTGGGCTCCTCTCTCCCGGCTTCCACAGGTGCTGCTAGGATCCCACTCCGGCACTGGCTTGGCACGGGCTCACGGCTTCCTTTGGCAATGGCTCTGCTCCAGGATGGCATGCTGCAGAGAATGCAGGTAGATTTTGTGCTCACTCCTGGCATGCAGCTGGACAATAAAGCCTGATCCAGCCCCCCCTCAGCATATGTCCGGCTCTGGCATTGGGGCGGGGCAACTTTGGGAGCAGCCCCAGCCCTGCTCCTGCTCCCGGCTGGGCACCCAGCTGCTGGGACACAGGTGTGTCCTGATGCCACCGTCTACTCCTTTGAGAAGGGGAGGACAGAGTGCATCAGGGAGTTTGGTGTGGCTTACATGCGGCAAGGAGAAGGTGCAGCCCCAAACTGGCTTTCACTTCTAGAACCTTTTGCTATTGCGGGAGCAGCTGCTGGAGCTTTTCAACCGAGCTGCAAGAGTGAAAAGTGTGATGGCATGTCTATCTGAGAAGGAAGGTTCGGTGCCGCAGCCTGTTGTGCACAATTTATATGCTGATAAGAGAAGGGGGTGCTTTTGCAACGTTTTCCTTCCTGACACTTCTGTCTCTGTGAGCTTTAGCTGCTTGGACTCAGGGATACCGAAGGTATGTGAAAGTGACTGGGATGCGAGAATCATGTTGCACAGGGAACAGGGAAGGTCAGCAAATGTTTCCTGTCCTGGCACATCTCTCAGTCTGAACTGCAGCTGCAGATGCTTCACTTCCGCCAAGGACTCTGCCACCTTGAGAGAAGGATGCGCTCTATGGAGTTGAGAAAGAAAGTGCGTCTCACTAGCTTCTTTCCTCTACTTCATAGACAGCAAAGGGGCTATGAAAGGCAGCACTGGCTTTTTGTTCTAGGACTTCTTCTTTACAAGCAGCTGCTGGATGTTTGGAAGGGGGTTTGGGATATGCAAAAATGAGAGGCTAAGATGGTAAGAGGGTAAGATGGAAGTCATCTGGCAAAAGCAGAGCTCACAAAAGGGCCAGCTGAGAAAGCTCTTGCTGCCTACAACTTCAACTGCACCCCTCAAAGCAGCAGCACACACGCTGCTCTCGGCACTTTCCTTCTCAGCTCTACGCACCATCCTAAGCCTTGCCTCTCCCACACTCAGGATCCAAAGACAACGGCACCAGGGACTGCTCACACACTAAAGGCACCAGGACAAAAGGCTCACCAGCTTGGCCTTTGCATTCCCGCTGACAGCTCCACAGCTTGAACCCAGAGAACTGCCTGCTGCCAACAGCCTTTCCAATCACTCTGAGCACCTCATGACAAGGAGTGTGGGGAATGAATCTCCAGCAGCCTCCTGCCCCAGGCTGTCCCCCGGGAGCAGCCCTGCTCCAGGCCGTGACTGCCACCTGCACAGCCAAAGGACCCAGAGCCGGTGTTACACACCACGGCTGTGCCTGGCACAGAGACACCAGTGGCCACACAAGTGGCCATGGCACTGTCCACACACAGTCCCTGCTGCTGCTCCCCCAGCCGCTGGCACCAACTCCCAGCCACCCACTCCTAAAGCCACGGGGCCCACTGGGACACTGCGGGGGCTCGTGGAAGCCAGCGGCCATTGTGACACAGCGGGGCTGCACAGAGCCCACGGTGCTTTGTGACCCGTGGCTCCCAGGAGAGCCTTTGTGATGCTGGGGAACTACAAGGAAGCCTGGCTCCTCTGTGACACCACCACAGAAGCTCAGGGGAGCCCTGGAGACCGTGCTGATGCTATTGAACCTGATGCAACCCTGCCTCCTCTGTGACACCACAGAAGCTCTTGGAGCCCTGGAGACCGTGCTGATGCTATGGAACCTGATGCAACCCTGCCTCCACTGTGACACCACAGAACCTCTGGGAGCCCTGGAGACCGTGCTGATGCTATGGAACCTGATGCAACCCTGCCTCCACTGTGACACCACAGAAGCTCAGGGAGCCCTGGAGACTGTGGTGATGCTATGGAACCTGATGCAACCCTGCCTCCACTGTGACACCACAGAACCTCTGGGAGCCCTGGAGACCGTGCTGATGCTATGGAACCTGATGCAACCCTGCCTCCACTGTGACACCACAGAAGCTCGGGGAGCTCTGCAGACCGTGGGGATGCTGGCGAAGCTGACGGAACCCTGGGCACCACAGTGACGCTATGGAACCTGGTGGAACCGAGGGGCCACAGTGACACTGTGGGGCCTTTTGGAAGCAACAGGACCCTGGTGGGAAGCCACGGGATGATTAATCCTGCACGAACCTGCTCCAGGTGGGCTCCTCTCTCCCGGCTTCCACAGGTGCTGCTAGGATCCCACTCCGGCACTGGCTTGGCACGGGCTCACGGCTTCCTTTGGCAATGGCTCTGCTCCAGGATGGCATGCTGCAGAGAATGCAGGTAGATTTTGTGCTCACTCCTGGCATGCAGCTGGACAATAAAGCCTGATCCAGCCCCCCCTCAGCATATGTCCGGCTCTGGCATTGGGGCGGGGCAACTTTGGGAGCAGCCCCAGCCCTGCTCCTGCTCCCGGCTGGGCACCCAGCTGCTGGGACACAGGTGTGTCCTGATGCCACCGTCTACTCCTTTGAGAAGGGGAGGACAGAGTGCATCAGGGAGTTTGGTGTGGCTTACATGCGGCAAGGAGAAGGTGCAGCCCCAAACTGGCTTTCACTTCTAGAACCTTTTGCTATTGCGGGAGCAGCTGCTGGAGCTTTTCAACCGAGCTGCAAGAGTGAAAAGTGTGATGGCATGTCTATCTGAGAAGGAAGGTTCGGTGCCGCAGCCTGTTGTGCACAATTTATATGCTGATAAGAGAAGGGGGTGCTTTTGCAACGTTTTCCTTCCTGACACTTCTGTCTCTGTGAGCTTTAGCTGCTTGGACTCAGGGATACCGAAGGTATGTGAAAGTGACTGGGATGCGAGAATCATGTTGCACAGGGAACAGGGAAGGTCAGCAAATGTTTCCTGTCCTGGCACATCTCTCAGTCTGAACTGCAGCTGCAGATGCTTCACTTCCGCCAAGGACTCTGCCACCTTGAGAGAAGGATGCGCTCTATGGAGTTGAGAAAGAAAGTGCGTCTCACTAGCTTCTTTCCTCTACTTCATAGACAGCAAAGGGGCTATGAAAGGCAGCACTGGCTTTTTGTTCTAGGACTTCTTCTTTACAAGCAGCTGCTGGATGTTTGGAAGGGGGTTTGGGATATGCAAAAATGAGAGGCTAAGATGGTAAGAGGGTAAGATGGAAGTCATCTGGCAAAAGCAGAGCTCACAAAAGGGCCAGCTGAGAAAGCTCTTGCTGCCTACAACTTCAACTGCACCCCTCAAAGCAGCAGCACACACGCTGCTCTCGGCACTTTCCTTCTCAGCTCTACGCACCATCCTAAGCCTTGCCTCTCCCACACTCAGGATCCAAAGACAACGGCACCAGGGACTGCTCACACACTAAAGGCACCAGGACAAAAGGCTCACCAGCTTGGCCTTTGCATTCCCGCTGACAGCTCCACAGCTTGAACCCAGAGAACTGCCTGCTGCCAACAGCCTTTCCAATCACTCTGAGCACCTCATGACAAGGAGTGTGGGGAATGAATCTCCAGCAGCCTCCTGCCCCAGGCTGTCCCCCGGGAGCAGCCCTGCTCCAGGCCGTGACTGCCACCTGCACAGCCAAAGGACCCAGAGCCGGTGTTACACACCACGGCTGTGCCTGGCACAGAGACACCAGTGGCCACACAAGTGGCCATGGCACTGTCCACACACAGTCCCTGCTGCTGCTCCCCCAGCCGCTGGCACCAACTCCCAGCCACCCACTCCTAAAGCCACGGGGCCCACTGGGACACTGCGGGGGCTCGTGGAAGCCAGCGGCCATTGTGACACAGCGGGGCTGCACAGAGCCCACGGTGCTTTGTGACCCGTGGCTCCCAGGAGAGCCTTTGTGATGCTGGGGAACTACAAGGAAGCCTGGCTCCTCTGTGACACCACCACAGAAGCTCAGGGGAGCCCTGGAGACCGTGCTGATGCTATTGAACCTGATGCAACCCTGCCTCCTCTGTGACACCACAGAAGCTCTTGGAGCCCTGGAGACTGTGGTGATGCTATGGAACCTGATGCAACCCTGCCTCCACTGTGACACCACAGAACCTCTGGGAGCCCTGGAGACCGTGCTGATGCTATGGAACCTGATGCAACCCTGCCTCCACTGTGACACCACAGAAGCTCGGGGAGCTCTGCAGACCGTGGGGATGCTGGCGAAGCTGACGGAACCCTGGGCACCACAGTGACGCTATGGAACCTGGTGGAACCGAGGGGCCACAGTGACACTGTGGGGCCTTTTGGAAGCAACAGGACCCTGGTGGGAAGCCACGGGATGATCAATCCTGCACGAACCTGCTCCAGGTGGGCTCCTCTCTCCCGGCTTCCACAGGTGCTGCTAGGATCCCACTCCGGCACTGGCTTGGCACGGGCTCACGGCTTCCTTTGGCAATGGCTCTGCTCCAGGATGGCATGCTGCAGAGAATGCAGGTAGATTTTGTGCTCACTCCTGGCATGCAGCTGGACAATAAAGCCTGATCCAGCCCCCCCTCAGCATATGTCCGGCTCTGGCATTGGGGCGGGGCAACTTTGGGAGCAGCCCCAGCCCTGCTCCTGCTCCCGGCTGGGCACCCAGCTGCTGGGACACAGGTGTGTCCTGATGCCACCGTCTACTCCTTTGAGAAGGGGAGGACAGAGTGCATCAGGGAGTTTGGTGTGGCTTACATGCGGCAAGGAGAAGGTGCAGCCCCAAACTGGCTTTCACTTCTAGAACCTTTTGCTATTGCGGGAGCAGCTGCTGGAGCTTTTCAACCGAGCTGCAAGAGTGAAAAGTGTGATGGCATGTCTATCTGAGAAGGAAGGTTCGGTGCCGCAGCCTGTTGTGCACAATTTATATGCTGATAAGAGAAGGGGGTGCTTTTGCAACGTTTTCCTTCCTGACACTTCTGTCTCTGTGAGCTTTAGCTGCTTGGACTCAGGGATACCGAAGGTGTGTGAAAGTGACTGGGATGCGAGAATCATGTTGCACAGGGAACAGGGAAGGTCAGCAAATGTTTCCTGTCCTGGCACATCTCTCAGTCTGAACTGCAGCTGCAGATGCTTCACTTCCGCCAAGGACTCTGCCACCTTGAGAGAAGGATGCGCTCTATGGAGTTGAGAAAGAAAGTGCGTCTCACTAGCTTCTTTCCTCTACTTCATAGACAGCAAAGGGGCTATGAAAGGCAGCACTGGCTTTTTGTTCTAGGACTTCTTCTTTACAAGCAGCTGCTGGATGTTTGGAAGGGGGTTTGGGATATGCAAAAATGAGAGGCTAAGATGGTAAGAGGGTAAGATGGAAGTCATCTGGCAAAAGCAGAGCTCACAAAAGGGCCAGCTGAGAAAGCTCTTGCTGCCTACAACTTCAACTGCACCCCTCAAAGCAGCAGCACACACGCTGCTCTCGGCACTTTCCTTCTCAGCTCTACGCACCATCCTAAGCCTTGCCTCTCCCACACTCAGGATCCAAAGACAACGGCACCAGGGACTGCTCACACACTAAAGGCACCAGGACAAAAGGCTCACCAGCTTGGCCTTTGCATTCCCGCTGACAGCTCCACAGCTTGAACCCAGAGAACTGCCTGCTGCCAACAGCCTTTCCAATCACTCTGAGCACCTCATGACAAGGAGTGTGGGGAATGAATCTCCAGCAGCCTCCTGCCCCAGGCTGTCCCCCGGGAGCAGCCCTGCTCCAGGCCGTGACTGCCACCTGCACAGCCAAAGGACCCAGAGCCGGTGTTACACACCACGGCTGTGCCTGGCACAGAGACACCAGTGGCCACACAAGTGGCCATGGCACTGTCCACACACAGTCCCTGCTGCTGCTCCCCCAGCCGCTGGCACCAACTCCCAGCCACCCACTCCTAAAGCCACGGGGCCCACTGGGACACTGCGGGGGCTCGTGGAAGCCAGCGGCCATTGTGACACAGCGGGGCTGCACAGAGCCCACGGTGCTTTGTGACCCGTGGCTCCCAGGAGAGCCTTTGTGATGCTGGGGAACTACAAGGAAGCCTGGCTCCTCTGTGACACCACCACAGAAGCTCAGGGGAGCCCTGGAGACCGTGCTGATGCTATTGAACCTGATGCAACCCTGCCTCCTCTGTGACACCACAGAAGCTCTTGGAGCCCTGGAGACCGTGGTGATGCTATGGAACCTGATGCAACCCTGCCTCCACTGTGACACCACAGAACCTCTGGGAGCCCTGGAGACCGTGCTGATGCTATGGAACCTGATGCAACCCTGCCTCCACTGTGACACCACAGAAGCTCGGGGAGCTCTGCAGACCGTGGGGATGCTGGCGAAGCTGACGGAACCCTGGGCACCACAGTGACGCTATGGAACCTGGTGGAACCGAGGGGCCACAGTGACACTGTGGGGCCTTTTGGAAGCAACAGGACCCTGGTGGGAAGCCACGGGATGATCAATCCTGCACGAACCTGCTCCAGGTGGGCTCCTCTCTCCCGGCTTCCACAGGTGCTGCTAGGATCCCACTCCGGCACTGGCTTGGCACGGGCTCACGGCTTCCTTTGGCAATGGCTCTGCTCCAGGATGGCATGCTGCAGAGAATGCAGGTAGATTTTGTGCTCACTCCTGGCATGCAGCTGGACAATAAAGCCTGATCCAGCCCCCCCTCAGCATATGTCCGGCTCTGGCATTGGGGCGGGGCAACTTTGGGAGCAGCCCCAGCCCTGCTCCTGCTCCCGGCTGGGCACCCAGCTGCTGGGACACAGGTGTGTCCTGATGCCACCGTCTACTCCTTTGAGAAGGGGAGGACAGAGTGCATCAGGGAGTTTGGTGTGGCTTACATGCGGCAAGGAGAAGGTGCAGCCCCAAACTGGCTTTCACTTCTAGAACCTTTTGCTATTGCGGGAGCAGCTGCTGGAGCTTTTCAACCGAGCTGCAAGAGTGAAAAGTGTGATGGCATGTCTATCTGAGAAGGAAGGTTCGGTGCCGCAGCCTGTTGTGCACAATTTATATGCTGATAAGAGAAGGGGGTGCTTTTGGAACGTTTTCCTTCCTGACACTTCTGTCTCTGTGAGCTTTAGCTGCTTGGACTCAGGGATACCGAAGGTATGTGAAAGTGACTGGGATGCGAGAATCATGTTGCACAGGGAACAGGGAAGGTCAGCAAATGTTTCCTGTCCTGGCACATCTCTCAGTCTGAACTGCAGCTGCAGATGCTTCACTTCCGCCAAGGACTCTGCCACCTTGAGAGAAGGATGCGCTCTATGGAGTTGAGAAAGAAAGTGCGTCTCACTAGCTTCTTTCCTCTACTTCATAGACAGCAAAGGGGCTATGAAAGGCAGCACTGGCTTTTTGTTCTAGGACTTCTTCTTTACAAGCAGCTGCTGGATGTTTGGAAGGGGGTTTGGGATATGCAAAAATGAGAGGCTAAGATGGTAAGAGGGTAAGATGGAAGTCATCTGGCAAAAGCAGAGCTCACAAAAGGGCCAGCTGAGAAAGCTCTTGCTGCCTACAACTTCAACTGCACCCCTCAAAGCAGCAGCACACACGCTGCTCTCGGCACTTTCCTTCTCAGCTCTACGCACCATCCTAAGCCTTGCCTCTCCCACACTCAGGATCCAAAGACAACGGCACCAGGGACTGCTCACACACTAAAGGCACCAGGACAAAAGGCTCACCAGCTTGGCCTTTGCATTCCCGCTGACAGCTCCACAGCTTGAACCCAGAGAACTGCCTGCTGCCAACAGCCTTTCCAATCACTCTGAGCACCTCATGACAAGGAGTGTGGGGAATGAATCTCCAGCAGCCTCCTGCCCCAGGCTGTCCCCCGGGAGCAGCCCTGCTCCAGGCCGTGACTGCCACCTGCACAGCCAAAGGACCCAGAGCCGGTGTTACACACCACGGCTGTGCCTGGCACAGAGACACCAGTGGCCACACAAGTGGCCATGGCACTGTCCACACACAGTCCCTGCTGCTGCTCCCCCAGCCGCTGGCACCAACTCCCAGCCACCCACTCCTAAAGCCACGGGGCCCACTGGGACACTGCGGGGGCTCGTGGAAGCCAGCGGCCATTGTGACACAGCGGGGCTGCACAGAGCCCACGGTGCTTTGTGACCCGTGGCTCCCAGGAGAGCCTTTGTGATGCTGGGGAACTACAAGGAAGCCTGGCTCCTCTGTGACACCACCACAGAAGCTCAGGGGAGCCCTCGAGACCGTGCTGATGCTATTGAACCTGATGCAACCCTGCCTCCTCTGTGACACCACAGAAGCTCTTGGAGCCCTGGAGACCGTGCTGATGCTATGGAACCTGATGCAACCCTGCCTCCTCTGTGACACCACAGAACCTCTGGGAGCCCTGGAGACCGTGCTGATGCTATGGAACCTGATGCAACCCTGCCTCCACTGTGACACCACAGAAGCTCAGGGAGCCCTGGAGACTGTGGTGATGCTATGGAACCTGATGCAACCCTGCCTCCACTGTGACACCACAGAACCTCTGGGAGCCCTGGAGACCGTGCTGATGCTATGGAACCTGATGCAACCCTGCCTCCACTGTGACACCACAGAAGCTCGGGGAGCTCTGCAGACCGTGGGGATGCTGGCGAAGCTGACGGAACCCTGGGCACCACAGTGACGCTATGGAACCTGGTGGAACCGAGGGGCCACAGTGACACTGTGGGGCCTTTTGGAAGCAACAGGACCCTGGTGGGAAGCCACGGGATGATTAATCCTGCACGAACCTGCTCCAGGTGGGCTCCTCTCTCCCGGCTTCCACAGGTGCTGCTAGGATCCCACTCCGGCACTGGCTTGGCACGGGCTCACGGCTTCCTTTGGCAATGGCTCTGCTCCAGGATGGCATGCTGCAGAGAATGCAGGTAGATTTTGTGCTCACTCCTGGCATGCAGCTGGACAATAAAGCCTGATCCAGCCCCCCCTCAGCATATGTCCGGCTCTGGCATTGGGGCGGGGCAACTTTGGGAGCAGCCCCAGCCCTGCTCCTGCTCCCGGCTGGGCACCCAGCTGCTGGGACACAGGTGTGTCCTGATGCCACCGTCTACTCCTTTGAGAAGGGGAGGACAGAGTGCATCAGGGAGTTTGGTGTGGCTTACATGCGGCAAGGAGAAGGTGCAGCCCCAAACTGGCTTTCACTTCTAGAACCTTTTGCTATTGCGGGAGCAGCTGCTGGAGCTTTTCAACCGAGCTGCAAGAGTGAAAAGTGTGATGGCATGTCTATCTGAGAAGGAAGGTTCGGTGCCGCAGCCTGTTGTGCACAATTTATATGCTGATAAGAGAAGGGGGTGCTTTTGCAACGTTTTCCTTCCTGACACTTCTGTCTCTGTGAGCTTTAGCTGCTTGGACTCAGGGATACCGAAGGTATGTGAAAGTGACTGGGATGCGAGAATCATGTTGCACAGGGAACAGGGAAGGTCAGCAAATGTTTCCTGTCCTGGCACATCTCTCAGTCTGAACTGCAGCTGCAGATGCTTCACTTCCGCCAAGGACTCTGCCACCTTGAGAGAAGGATGCGCTCTATGGAGTTGAGAAAGAAAGTGCGTCTCACTAGCTTCTTTCCTCTACTTCATAGACAGCAAAGGGGCTATGAAAGGCAGCACTGGCTTTTTGTTCTAGGACTTCTTCTTTACAAGCAGCTGCTGGATGTTTGGAAGGGGGTTTGGGATATGCAAAAATGAGAGGCTAAGATGGTAAGAGGGTAAGATGGAAGTCATCTGGCAAAAGCAGAGCTCACAAAAGGGCCAGCTGAGAAAGCTCTTGCTGCCTACAACTTCAACTGCACCCCTCAAAGCAGCAGCACACACGCTGCTCTCGGCACTTTCCTTCTCAGCTCTACGCACCATCCTAAGCCTTGCCTCTCCCACACTCAGGATCCAAAGACAACAGCACCAGGGACTGCTCACACACTAAAGGCACCAGGACAAAAGGCTCACCAGCTTGGCCTTTGCATTCCCGCTGACAGCTCCACAGCTTGAACCCAGAGAACTGCCTGCTGCCAACAGCCTTTCCAATCACTCTGAGCACCTCATGACAAGGAGTGTGGGGAATGAATCTCCAGCAGCCTCCTGCCCCAGGCTGTCCCCCGGGAGCAGCCCTGCTCCAGGCCGTGACTGCCACCTGCACAGCCAAAGGACCCAGAGCCGGTGTTACACACCACGGCTGTGCCTGGCACAGAGACACCAGTGGCCACACAAGTGGCCATGGCACTGTCCACACACAGTCCCTGCTGCTGCTCCCCCAGCCGCTGGCACCAACTCCCAGCCACCCACTCCTAAAGCCACGGGGCCCACTGGGACACTGCGGGGGCTCGTGGAAGCCAGCGGCCATTGTGACACAGCGGGGCTGCACAGAGCCCACGGTGCTTTGTGACCCGTGGCTCCCAGGAGAGCCTTTGTGATGCTGGGGAACTACAAGGAAGCCTGGCTCCTCTGTGACACCACCACAGAAGCTCAGGGGAGCCCTGGAGACCGTGCTGATGCTATTGAACCTGATGCAACCCTGCCTCCTCTGTGACACCACAGAAGCTCTTGGAGCCCTGGAGACCGTGGTGATGCTATGGAACCTGATGCAACCCTGCCTCCACTGTGACACCACAGAACCTCTGGGAGCCCTGGAGACCGTGCTGATGCTATGGAACCTGATGCAACCCTGCCTCCACTGTGACACCACAGAAGCTCGGGGAGCTCTGCAGACCGTGGGGATGCTGGCGAAGCTGACGGAACCCTGGGCACCACAGTGACGCTATGGAACCTGGTGGAACCGAGGGGCCACAGTGACACTGTGGGGCCTTTTGGAAGCAACAGGACCCTGGTGGGAAGCCACGGGATGATCAATCCTGCACGAACCTGCTCCAGGTGGGCTCCTCTCTCCCGGCTTCCACAGGTGCTGCTAGGATCCCACTCCGGCACTGGCTTGGCACGGGCTCACGGCTTCCTTTGGCAATGGCTCTGCTCCAGGATGGCATGCTGCAGAGAATGCAGGTAGATTTTGTGCTCACTCCTGGCATGCAGCTGGACAATAAAGCCTGATCCAGCCCCCCCTCAGCATATGTCCGGCTCTGGCATTGGGGCGGGGCAACTTTGGGAGCAGCCCCAGCCCTGCTCCTGCTCCCGGCTGGGCACCCAGCTGCTGGGACACAGGTGTGTCCTGATGCCACCGTCTACTCCTTTGAGAAGGGGAGGACAGAGTGCATCAGGGAGTTTGGTGTGGCTTACATGCGGCAAGGAGAAGGTGCAGCCCCAAACTGGCTTTCACTTCTAGAACCTTTTGCTATTGCGGGAGCAGCTGCTGGAGCTTTTCAACCGAGCTGCAAGAGTGAAAAGTGTGATGGCATGTCTATCTGAGAAGGAAGGTTCGGTGCCGCAGCCTGTTGTGCACAATTTATATGCTGATAAGAGAAGGGGGTGCTTTTGCAACGTTTTCCTTCCTGACACTTCTGTCTCTGTGAGCTTTAGCTGCTTGGACTCAGGGATACCGAAGGTGTGTGAAAGTGACTGGGATGCGAGAATCATGTTGCACAGGGAACAGGGAAGGTCAGCAAATGTTTCCTGTCCTGGCACATCTCTCAGTCTGAACTGCAGCTGCAGATGCTTCACTTCCGCCAAGGACTCTGCCACCTTGAGAGAAGGATGCGCTCTATGGAGTTGAGAAAGAAAGTGCGTCTCACTAGCTTCTTTCCTCTACTTCATAGACAGCAAAGGGGCTATGAAAGGCAGCACTGGCTTTTTGTTCTAGGACTTCTTCTTTACAAGCAGCTGCTGGATGTTTGGAAGGGGGTTTGGGATATGCAAAAATGAGAGGCTAAGATGGTAAGAGGGTAAGATGGAAGTCATCTGGCAAAAGCAGAGCTCACAAAAGGGCCAGCTGAGAAAGCTCTTGCTGCCTACAACTTCAACTGCACCCCTCAAAGCAGCAGCACACACGCTGCTCTCGGCACTTTCCTTCTCAGCTCTACGCACCATCCTAAGCCTTGCCTCTCCCACACTCAGGATCCAAAGACAACGGCACCAGGGACTGCTCACACACTAAAGGCACCAGGACAAAAGGCTCACCAGCTTGGCCTTTGCATTCCCGCTGACAGCTCCACAGCTTGAACCCAGAGAACTGCCTGCTGCCAACAGCCTTTCCAATCACTCTGAGCACCTCATGACAAGGAGTGTGGGCAATGAATCTCCAGCAGCCTCCTGCCCCAGGCTGTCCCCCGGGAGCAGCCCTGCTCCAGGCCGTGACTGCCACCTGCACAGCCAAAGGACCCAGAGCCGGTGTTACACACCACGGCTGTGCCTGGCACAGAGACACCAGTGGCCACACAAGTGGCCATGGCACTGTCCACACACAGTCCCTGCTGCTGCTCCCCCAGCCGCTGGCACCAACTCCCAGCCACCCACTCCTAAAGCCACGGGGCCCACTGGGACACTGCGGGGGCTCGTGGAAGCCAGCGGCCATTGTGACACAGCGGGGCTGCACAGAGCCCACGGTGCTTTGTGACCCGTGGCTCCCAGGAGAGCCTTTGTGATGCTGGGGAACTACAAGGAAGCCTGGCTCCTCTGTGACACCACCACAGAAGCTCAGGGGAGCCCTGGAGACCGTGCTGATGCTATTGAACCTGATGCAACCCTGCCTCCTCTGTGACACCACAGAAGCTCTTGGAGCCCTGGAGACCGTGGTGATGCTATGGAACCTGATGCAACCCTGCCTCCACTGTGACACCACAGAACCTCTGGGAGCCCTGGAGACCGTGCTGATGCTATGGAACCTGATGCAACCCTGCCTCCACTGTGACACCACAGAAGCTCGGGGAGCTCTGCAGACCGTGGGGATGCTGGCGAAGCTGACGGAACCCTGGGCACCACAGTGACGCTATGGAACCTGGTGGAACCGAGGGGCCACAGTGACACTGTGGGGCCTTTTGGAAGCAACAGGACCCTGGTGGGAAGCCACGGGATGATCAATCCTGCACGAACCTGCTCCAGGTGGGCTCCTCTCTCCCGGCTTCCACAGGTGCTGCTAGGATCCCACTCCGGCACTGGCTTGGCACGGGCTCACGGCTTCCTTTGGCAATGGCTCTGCTCCAGGATGGCATGCTGCAGAGAATGCAGGTAGATTTTGTGCTCACTCCTGGCATGCAGCTGGACAATAAAGCCTGATCCAGCCCCCCCTCAGCATATGTCCGGCTCTGGCATTGGGGCGGGGCAACTTTGGGAGCAGCCCCAGCCCTGCTCCTGCTCCCGGCTGGGCACCCAGCTGCTGGGACACAGGTGTGTCCTGATGCCACCGTCTACTCCTTTGAGAAGGGGAGGACAGAGTGCATCAGGGAGTTTGGTGTGGCTTACATGCGGCAAGGAGAAGGTGCAGCCCCAAACTGGCTTTCACTTCTAGAACCTTTTGCTATTGCGGGAGCAGCTGCTGGAGCTTTTCAACCGAGCTGCAAGAGTGAAAAGTGTGATGGCATGTCTATCTGAGAAGGAAGGTTCGGTGCCGCAGCCTGTTGTGCACAATTTATATGCTGATAAGAGAAGGGGGTGCTTTTGCAACGTTTTCCTTCCTGACACTTCTGTCTCTGTGAGCTTTAGCTGCTTGGACTCAGGGATACCGAAGGTATGTGAAAGTGACTGGGATGCGAGAATCATGTTGCACAGGGAACAGGGAAGGTCAGCAAATGTTTCCTGTCCTGGCACATCTCTCAGTCTGAACTGCAGCTGCAGATGCTTCACTTCCGCCAAGGACTCTGCCACCTTGAGAGAAGGATGCGCTCTATGGAGTTGAGAAAGAAAGTGCGTCTCACTAGCTTCTTTCCTCTACTTCATAGACAGCAAAGGGGCTATGAAAGGCAGCACTGGCTTTTTGTTCTAGGACTTCTTCTTTACAAGCAGCTGCTGGATGTTTGGAAGGGGGTTTGGGATATGCAAAAATGAGAGGCTAAGATGGTAAGAGGGTAAGATGGAAGTCATCTGGCAAAAGCAGAGCTCACAAAAGGGCCAGCTGAGAAAGCTCTTGCTGCCTACAACTTCAACTGCACCCCTCAAAGCAGCAGCACACACGCTGCTCTCGGCACTTTCCTTCTCAGCTCTACGCACCATCCTAAGCCTTGCCTCTCCCACACTCAGGATCCAAAGACAACGGCACCAGGGACTGCTCACACACTAAAGGCACCAGGACAAAAGGCTCACCAGCTTGGCCTTTGCATTCCCGCTGACAGCTCCACAGCTTGAACCCAGAGAACTGCCTGCTGCCAACAGCCTTTCCAATCACTCTGAGCACCTCATGACAAGGAGTGTGGGGAATGAATCTCCAGCAGCCTCCTGCCCCAGGCTGTCCCCCGGGAGCAGCCCTGCTCCAGGCCGTGACTGCCACCTGCACAGCCAAAGGACCCAGAGCCGGTGTTACACACCACGGCTGTGCCTGGCACAGAGACACCAGTGGCCACACAAGTGGCCATGGCACTGTCCACACACAGTCCCTGCTGCTGCTCCCCCAGCCGCTGGCACCAACTCCCAGCCACCCACTCCTAAAGCCACGGGGCCCACTGGGACACTGCGGGGGCTCGTGGAAGCCAGCGGCCATTGTGACACAGCGGGGCTGCACAGAGCCCACGGTGCTTTGTGACCCGTGGCTCCCAGGAGAGCCTTTGTGATGCTGGGGAACTACAAGGAAGCCTGGCTCCTCTGTGACACCACCACAGAAGCTCAGGGGAGCCCTGGAGACCGTGCTGATGCTATTGAACCTGATGCAACCCTGCCTCCTCTGTGACACCACAGAAGCTCTTGGAGCCCTGGAGACCGTGCTGATGCTATGGAACCTGATGCAACCCTGCCTCCTCTGTGACACCACAGAACCTCTGGGAGCCCTGGAGACCGTGCTGATGCTATGGAACCTGATGCAACCCTGCCTCCACTGTGACACCACAGAAGCTCAGGGAGCCCTGGAGACTGTGGTGATGCTATGGAACCTGATGCAACCCTGCCTCCACTGTGACACCACAGAACCTCTGGGAGCCCTGGAGACCGTGCTGATGCTATGGAACCTGATGCAACCCTGCCTCCACTGTGACACCACAGAAGCTCGGGGAGCTCTGCAGACCGTGGGGATGCTGGCGAAGCTGACGGAACCCTGGGCACCACAGTGACGCTATGGAACCTGGTGGAACCGAGGGGCCACAGTGACACTGTGGGGCCTTTTGGAAGCAACAGGACCCTGGTGGGAAGCCACGGGATGATTAATCCTGCACGAACCTGCTCCAGGTGGGCTCCTCTCTCCCGGCTTCCACAGGTGCTGCTAGGATCCCACTCCGGCACTGGCTTGGCACGGGCTCACGGCTTCCTTTGGCAATGGCTCTGCTCCAGGATGGCATGCTGCAGAGAATGCAGGTAGATTTTGTGCTCACTCCTGGCATGCAGCTGGACAATAAAGCCTGATCCAGCCCCCCCTCAGCATATGTCCGGCTCTGGCATTGGGGCGGGGCAACTTTGGGAGCAGCCCCAGCCCTGCTCCTGCTCCCGGCTGGGCACCCAGCTGCTGGGACACAGGTGTGTCCTGATGCCACCGTCTACTCCTTTGAGAAGGGGAGGACAGAGTGCATCAGGGAGTTTGGTGTGGCTTACATGCGGCAAGGAGAAGGTGCAGCCCCAAACTGGCTTTCACTTCTAGAACCTTTTGCTATTGCGGGAGCAGCTGCTGGAGCTTTTCAACCGAGCTGCAAGAGTGAAAAGTGTGATGGCATGTCTATCTGAGAAGGAAGGTTCGGTGCCGCAGCCTGTTGTGCACAATTTATATGCTGATAAGAGAAGGGGGTGCTTTTGCAACGTTTTCCTTCCTGACACTTCTGTCTCTGTGAGCTTTAGCTGCTTGGACTCAGGGATACCGAAGGTATGTGAAAGTGACTGGGATGCGAGAATCATGTTGCACAGGGAACAGGGAAGGTCAGCAAATGTTTCCTGTCCTGGCACATCTCTCAGTCTGAACTGCAGCTGCAGATGCTTCACTTCCGCCAAGGACTCTGCCACCTTGAGAGAAGGATGCGCTCTATGGAGTTGAGAAAGAAAGTGCGTCTCACTAGCTTCTTTCCTCTACTTCATAGACAGCAAAGGGGCTATGAAAGGCAGCACTGGCTTTTTGTTCTAGGACTTCTTCTTTACAAGCAGCTGCTGGATGTTTGGAAGGGGGTTTGGGATATGCAAAAATGAGAGGCTAAGATGGTAAGAGGGTAAGATGGAAGTCATCTGGCAAAAGCAGAGCTCACAAAAGGGCCAGCTGAGAAAGCTCTTGCTGCCTACAACTTCAACTGCACCCCTCAAAGCAGCAGCACACACGCTGCTCTCGGCACTTTCCTTCTCAGCTCTACGCACCATCCTAAGCCTTGCCTCTCCCACACTCAGGATCCAAAGACAACAGCACCAGGGACTGCTCACACACTAAAGGCACCAGGACAAAAGGCTCACCAGCTTGGCCTTTGCATTCCCGCTGACAGCTCCACAGCTTGAACCCAGAGAACTGCCTGCTGCCAACAGCCTTTCCAATCACTCTGAGCACCTCATGACAAGGAGTGTGGGGAATGAATCTCCAGCAGCCTCCTGCCCCAGGCTGTCCCCCGGGAGCAGCCCTGCTCCAGGCCGTGACTGCCACCTGCACAGCCAAAGGACCCAGAGCCGGTGTTACACACCACGGCTGTGCCTGGCACAGAGACACCAGTGGCCACACAAGTGGCCATGGCACTGTCCACACACAGTCCCTGCTGCTGCTCCCCCAGCCGCTGGCACCAACTCCCAGCCACCCACTCCTAAAGCCACGGGGCCCACTGGGACACTGCGGGGGCTCGTGGAAGCCAGCGGCCATTGTGACACAGCGGGGCTGCACAGAGCCCACGGTGCTTTGTGACCCGTGGCTCCCAGGAGAGCCTTTGTGATGCTGGGGAACTACAAGGAAGCCTGGCTCCTCTGTGACACCACCACAGAAGCTCAGGGGAGCCCTGGAGACCGTGCTGATGCTATTGAACCTGATGCAACCCTGCCTCCTCTGTGACACCACAGAAGCTCTTGGAGCCCTGGAGACCGTGGTGATGCTATGGAACCTGATGCAACCCTGCCTCCACTGTGACACCACAGAACCTCTGGGAGCCCTGGAGACCGTGCTGATGCTATGGAACCTGATGCAACCCTGCCTCCACTGTGACACCACAGAAGCTCGGGGAGCTCTGCAGACCGTGGGGATGCTGGCGAAGCTGACGGAACCCTGGGCACCACAGTGACGCTATGGAACCTGGTGGAACCGAGGGGCCACAGTGACACTGTGGGGCCTTTTGGAAGCAACAGGACCCTGGTGGGAAGCCACGGGATGATCAATCCTGCACGAACCTGCTCCAGGTGGGCTCCTCTCTCCCGGCTTCCACAGGTGCTGCTAGGATCCCACTCCGGCACTGGCTTGGCACGGGCTCACGGCTTCCTTTGGCAATGGCTCTGCTCCAGGATGGCATGCTGCAGAGAATGCAGGTAGATTTTGTGCTCACTCCTGGCATGCAGCTGGACAATAAAGCCTGATCCAGCCCCCCCTCAGCATATGTCCGGCTCTGGCATTGGGGCGGGGCAACTTTGGGAGCAGCCCCAGCCCTGCTCCTGCTCCCGGCTGGGCACCCAGCTGCTGGGACACAGGTGTGTCCTGATGCCACCGTCTACTCCTTTGAGAAGGGGAGGACAGAGTGCATCAGGGAGTTTGGTGTGGCTTACATGCGGCAAGGAGAAGGTGCAGCCCCAAACTGGCTTTCACTTCTAGAACCTTTTGCTATTGCGGGAGCAGCTGCTGGAGCTTTTCAACCGAGCTGCAAGAGTGAAAAGTGTGATGGCATGTCTATCTGAGAAGGAAGGTTCGGTGCCGCAGCCTGTTGTGCACAATTTATATGCTGATAAGAGAAGGGGGTGCTTTTGCAACGTTTTCCTTCCTGACACTTCTGTCTCTGTGAGCTTTAGCTGCTTGGACTCAGGGATACCGAAGGTGTGTGAAAGTGACTGGGATGCGAGAATCATGTTGCACAGGGAACAGGGAAGGTCAGCAAATGTTTCCTGTCCTGGCACATCTCTCAGTCTGAACTGCAGCTGCAGATGCTTCACTTCCGCCAAGGACTCTGCCACCTTGAGAGAAGGATGCGCTCTATGGAGTTGAGAAAGAAAGTGCGTCTCACTAGCTTCTTTCCTCTACTTCATAGACAGCAAAGGGGCTATGAAAGGCAGCACTGGCTTTTTGTTCTAGGACTTCTTCTTTACAAGCAGCTGCTGGATGTTTGGAAGGGGGTTTGGGATATGCAAAAATGAGAGGCTAAGATGGTAAGAGGGTAAGATGGAAGTCATCTGGCAAAAGCAGAGCTCACAAAAGGGCCAGCTGAGAAAGCTCTTGCTGCCTACAACTTCAACTGCACCCCTCAAAGCAGCAGCACACACGCTGCTCTCGGCACTTTCCTTCTCAGCTCTACGCACCATCCTAAGCCTTGCCTCTCCCACACTCAGGATCCAAAGACAACGGCACCAGGGACTGCTCACACACTAAAGGCACCAGGACAAAAGGCTCACCAGCTTGGCCTTTGCATTCCCGCTGACAGCTCCACAGCTTGAACCCAGAGAACTGCCTGCTGCCAACAGCCTTT
Source organism: Aphelocoma coerulescens (assembly GCF_041296385.1). Taxonomy (NCBI): domain Eukaryota; kingdom Metazoa; phylum Chordata; class Aves; order Passeriformes; family Corvidae; genus Aphelocoma; species Aphelocoma coerulescens. Next base: position 606,355 of record NW_027184068.1, read on the forward strand.
CCAATCACTCTGAGCACCTCATGACAAGGAGTGTGGGGAATGAATCTCCAGCAGCCTCCTGCCCCAGGCTGTCCCCCGGGAGCAGCCCTGCTCCAGGCCGTGACTGCCACCTGCACAGCCAAAGGACCCAGAGCCGGTGTTACACACCACGGCTGTGCCTGGCACAGAGACACCAGTGGCCACACAAGTGGCCATGGCACTGTCCACACACAGTCCCTGCTGCTGCTCCCCCAGCCGCTGGCACCAACTCCCAGCCACCCACTCCTAAAGCCACGGGGCCCACTGGGACACTGCGGGGGCTCGTGGAAGCCAGCGGCCATTGTGACACAGCGGGGCTGCACAGAGCCCACGGTGCTTTGTGACCCGTGGCTCCCAGGAGAGCCTTTGTGATGCTGGGGAACTACAAGGAAGCCTGGCTCCTCTGTGACACCACCACAGAAGCTCAGGGGAGCCCTGGAGACCGTGCTGATGCTATTGAACCTGATGCAACCCTGCCTCCTCTGTGACACCACAGAAGCTCTTGGAGCCCTGGAGACCGTGGTGATGCTATGGAACCTGATGCAACCCTGCCTCCTCTGTGACACCACAGAACCTCTGGGAGCCCTGGAGACTGTGGTGATGCTATGGAACCTGATGCAACCCTGCCTCCACTGTGACACCACAGAACCTCTGGGAGCCCTGGAGACCGTGCTGATGCTATGGAACCTGATGCAACCCTGCCTCCACTGTGACACCACAGAAGCTCGGGGAGCTCTGCAGACCGTGGGGATGCTGGCGAAGCTGACGGAACCCTGGGCACCACAGTGACGCTATGGAACCTGGTGGAACCGAGGGGCCACAGTGACACTGTGGGGCCTTTTGGAAGCAACAGGACCCTGGTGGGAAGCCACGGGATGATTAATCCTGCACGAACCTGCTCCAGGTGGGCTCCTCTCTCCCGGCTTCCACAGGTGCTGCTAGGATCCCACTCCGGCACTGGCTTGGCACGGGCTCACGGCTTCCTTTGGCAATGGCTCTGCTCCAGGATGGCATGCTGCAGAGAATGCAGGTAGATTTTGTGCTCACTCCTGGCATGCAGCTGGACAATAAAGCCTGATCCAGCCCCCCCTCAGCATATGTCCGGCTCTGGCATTGGGGCGGGGCAACTTTGGGAGCAGCCCCAGCCCTGCTCCTGCTCCCGGCTGGGCACCCAGCTGCTGGGACACAGGTGTGTCCTGATGCCACCGTCTACTCCTTTGAGAAGGGGAGGACAGAGTGCATCAGGGAGTTTGGTGTGGCTTACATGTGGCAAGGAGAAGGTGCAGCCCCAAACTGGCTTTCACTTCTAGAACCTTTTGCTATTGCGGGAGCAGCTGCTGGAGCTTTTCAACCGAGCTGCAAGAGTGAAAAGTGTGATGGCATGTCTATCTGAGAAGGAAGGTTCGGTGCCGCAGCCTGTTGTGCACAATTTATATGCTGATAAGAGAAGGGGGTGCTTTTGCAACGTTTTCCTTCCTGACACTTCTGTCTCTGTGAGCTTTAGCTGCTTGGACTCAGGGGTACCGAAGGTATGTGAAAGTGACTGGGATGCGAGAATCATGTTGCACAGGGAACAGGGAAGGTCAGCAAATGTTTCCTGTCCTGGCACATCTCTCAGTCTGAACTGCAGCTGCAGATGCTTCACTTCCGCCAAGGACTCTGCCACCTTGAGAGAAGGATGCGCTCTATGGAGTTGAGAAAGAAAGTGCGTCTCACTAGCTTCTTTCCTCTACTTCATAGACAGCAAAGGGGCTATGAAAGGCAGCACTGGCTTTTTGTTCTAGGACTTCTTCTTTACAAGCAGCTGCTGGATGTTTGGAAGGGGGTTTGGGATATGCAAAAATGAGAGGCTAAGATGGTAAGAGGGTAAGATGGAAGTCATCTGGCAAAAGCAGAGCTCACAAAAGGGCCAGCTGAGAAAGCTCTTGCTGCCTACAACTTCAACTGCACCCCTCAAAGCAGCAGCACACACGCTGCTCTCGGCACTTTCCTTCTCAGCTCTACGCACCATCCTAAGCCTTGCCTCTCCCACACTCAGGATCCAAAGACAACGGCACCAGGGACTGCTCACACACTAAAGGCACCAGGACAAAAGGCTCACCAGCTTGGCCTTTGCATTCCCGCTGACAGCTCCACAGCTTGAACCCAGAGAACTGCCTGCTGCCAACAGCCTTTCCAATCACTCTGAGCACCTCATGACAAGGAGTGTGGGGAATGAATCTCCAGCAGCCTCCTGCCCCAGGCTGTCCCCCGGGAGCAGCCCTGCTCCAGGCCGTGACTGCCACCTGCACAGCCAAAGGACCCAGAGCCGGTGTTACACACCACGGCTGTGCCTGGCACAGAGACACCAGTGGCCACACAAGTGGCCATGGCACTGTCCACACACAGTCCCTGCTGCTGCTCCCCCAGCCGCTGGCACCAACTCCCAGCCACCCACTCCTAAAGCCACGGGGCCCACTGGGACACTGCGGGGGCTCGTGGAAGCCAGCGGCCATTGTGACACAGCGGGGCTGAGGGGAGCCCACGGTGCTTTGTGACCCGTGGCTCCCAGGAGAGCCTTTGTGATGCTGGGGAACTACAAGGAAGCCTGGCTCCTCTGTGACACCACCACAGAAGCTCAGGGGAGCCCTGGAGACCGTGCTGATGCTATGGAACCTGATGCAACCCTGCCTCCTCTGTGACACCACAGAAGCTCTTGGAGCCCTGGAGACCGTGGTGATGCTATGGAACCTGATGCAACCCTGCCTCCTCTGTGACACCACAGAACCTCTGGGAGCCCTGGAGACCGTGCTGATGCTATGGAACCTGATGCAACCCTGCCTCCACTGTGACACCACAGAACCTCTGGGAGCCCTGGAGACCGTGCTGATGCTATGGAACCTGATGCAACCCTGCCTCCACTGTGACACCACAGAAGCTCGGGGAGCTCTGCAGACCGTGGGGATGCTGGCGAAGCTGACGGAACCCTGGGCACCACAGTGACGCTATGGAACCTGGTGGAACCGAGGGGCCACAGTGACACTGTGGGGCCTTTTGGAAGCAACAGGACCCTGGTGGGAAGCCACGGGATGATTAATCCTGCACGAACCTGCTCCAGGTGGGCTCCTCTCTCCCGGCTTCCACAGGTGCTGCTAGGATCCCACTCCGGCACTGGCTTGGCACGGGCTGACGGCTTCCTTTGGCAATGGCTCTGCTCCAGGATGGCATGCTGCAGAGAATGCAGGTAGATTTTGTGCTCACTCCTGGCATGCAGCTGGACAATAAAGCCTGATCCAGCCCCCCCTCAGCATATGTCCGGCTCTGGCATTGGGGCGGGGCAACTTTGGGAGCAGCCCCAGCCCTGCTCCTGCTCCCGGCTGGGCACCCAGCTGCTGGGACACAGGTGTGTCCTGATGCCACCGTCTACTCCTTTGAGAAGGGGAGGACAGAGTGCATCAGGGAGTTTGGTGTGGCTTACATGCGGCAAGGAGAAGGTGCAGCCCCAAACTGGCTTTCACTTCTAGAACCTTTTGCTATTGCGGGAGCAGCTGCTGGAGCTTTTCAACCGAGCTGCAAGAGTGAAAAGTGTGATGGCATGTCTATCTGAGAAGGAAGGTTCGGTGCCGCAGCCTGTTGTGCACAATTTATATGCTGATAAGAGAAGGGGGTGCTTTTGCAACGTTTTCCTTCCTGACACTTCTGTCTCTGTGAGCTTTAGCTGCTTGGACTCAGGGGTACCGAAGGTATGTGAAAGTGACTGGGATGCGAGAATCATGTTGCACAGGGAACAGGGAAGGTCAGCAAATGTTTCCTGTCCTGGCACATCTCTCAGTCTGAACTGCAGCTGCAGATGCTTCACTTCCGCCAAGGACTCTGCCACCTTGAGAGAAGGATGCGCTCTATGGAGTTGAGAAAGAAAGTGCGTCTCACTAGCTTCTTTCCTCTACTTCATAGACAGCAAAGGGGCTATGAAAGGCAGCACTGGCTTTTTGTTCTAGGACTTCTTCTTTACAAGCAGCTGCTGGATGTTTGGAAGGGGGTTTGGGATATGCAAAAATGAGAGGCTAAGATGGTAAGAGGGTAAGATGGAAGTCATCTGGCAAAAGCAGAGCTCACAAAAGGGCCAGCTGAGAAAGCTCTTGCTGCCTACAACTTCAACTGCACCCCTCAAAGCAGCAGCACACACGCTGCTCTCGGCACTTTCCTTCTCAGCTCTACGCACCATCCTAAGCCTTGCCTCTCCCACACTCAGGATCCAAAGACAACGGCACCAGGGACTGCTCACACACTAAAGGCACCAGGACAAAAGGCTCACCAGCTTGGCCTTTGCATTCCCGCTGACAGCTCCACAGCTTGAACCCAGAGAACTGCCTGCTGCCAACAGCCTTTCCAATCACTCTGAGCACCTCATGACAAGGAGTGTGGGGAATGAATCTCCAGCAGCCTCCTGCCCCAGGCTGTCCCCCGGGAGCAGCCCTGCTCCAGGCCGTGACTGCCACCTGCACAGCCAAAGGACCCAGAGCCGGTGTTACACACCACGGCTGTGCCTGGCACAGAGACACCAGTGGCCACACAAGTGGCCATGGCACTGTCCACACACAGTCCCTGCTGCTGCTCCCCCAGCCGCTGGCACCAACTCCCAGCCACCCACTCCTAAAGCCACGGGGCCCACTGGGACACTGCGGGGGCTCGTGGAAGCCAGCGGCCATTGTGACACAGCGGGGCTGCACAGAGCCCACGGTGCTTTGTGACCCGTGGCTCCCAGGAGAGCCTTTGTGATGCTGGGGAACTACAAGGAAGCCTGGCTCCTCTGTGACACCACCACAGAAGCTCAGGGGAGCCCTGGAGACCGTGCTGATGCTATTGAACCTGATGCAACCCTGCCTCCTCTGTGACACCACAGAAGCTCTTGGAGCCCTGGAGACCGTGGTGATGCTATGGAACCTGATGCAACCCTGCCTCCTCTGTGACACCACAGAACCTCTGGGAGCCCTGGAGACCGTGCTGATGCTATGGAACCTGATGCAACCCTGCCTCCACTGTGACACCACAGAACCTCTGGGAGCCCTGGAGACTGTGGTGATGCTATGGAACCTGATGCAACCCTGCCTCCACTGTGACACCACAGAACCTCTGGGAGCCCTGGAGACCGTGCTGATGCTATGGAACCTGATGCAACCCTGCCTCCACTGTGACACCACAGAAGCTCGGGGAGCTCTGCAGACCGTGGGGATGCTGGCGAAGCTGACGGAACCCTGGGCACCACAGTGACGCTATGGAACCTGGTGGAACCGAGGGGCCACAGTGACACTGTGGGGCCTTTTGGAAGCAACAGGACCCTGGTGGGAAGCCACGGGATGATTAATCCTGCACGAACCTGCTCCAGGTGGGCTCCTCTCTCCCGGCTTCCACAGGTGCTGCTAGGATCCCACTCCGGCACTGGCTTGGCACGGGCTCACGGCTTCCTTTGGCAATGGCTCTGCTCCAGGATGGCATGCTGCAGAGAATGCAGGTAGATTTTGTGCTCACTCCTGGCATGCAGCTGGACAATAAAGCCTGATCCAGCCCCCCCTCAGCATATGTCCGGCTCTGGCATTGGGGCGGGGCAACTTTGGGAGCAGCCCCAGCCCTGCTCCTGCTCCCGGCTGGGCACCCAGCTGCTGGGACACAGGTGTGTCCTGATGCCACCGTCTACTCCTTTGAGAAGGGGAGGACAGAGCGCATCAGGGAGTTTGGTGTGGCTTACATGCGGCAAGGAGAAGGTGCAGCCCCAAACTGGCTTTCACTTCTAGAACCTTTTGCTATTGCGGGAGCAGCTGCTGGAGCTTTTCAACCGAGCTGCAAGAGTGAAAAGTGTGATGGCATGTCTATCTGAGAAGGAAGGTTCGGTGCCGCAGCCTGTTGTGCACAATTTATATGCTGATAAGAGAAGGGGGTGCTTTTGCAACGTTTTCCTTCCTGACACTTCTGTCTCTGTGAGCTTTAGCTGCTTGGACTCAGGGATACCGAAGGTGTGTGAAAGTGACTGGGATGCGAGAATCATGTTGCACAGGGAACAGGGAAGGTCAGCAAATGTTTCCTGTCCTGGCACATCTCTCAGTCTGAACTGCAGCTGCAGATGCTTCACTTCCGCCAAGGACTCTGCCACCTTGAGAGAAGGATGCGCTCTATGGAGTTGAGAAAGAAAGTGCGTCTCACTAGCTTCTTTCCTCTACTTCATAGACAGCAAAGGGGCTATGAAAGGCAGCACTGGCTTTTTGTTCTAGGACTTCTTCTTTACAAGCAGCTGCTGGATGTTTGGAAGGGGGTTTGGGATATGCAAAAATGAGAGGCTAAGATGGTAAGAGGGTAAGATGGAAGTCATCTGGCAAAAGCAGAGCTCACAAAAGGGCCAGCTGAGAAAGCTCTTGCTGCCTACAACTTCAACTGCACCCCTCAAAGCAGCAGCACACACGCTGCTCTCGGCACTTTCCTTCTCAGCTCTACGCACCATCCTAAGCCTTGCCTCTCCCACACTCAGGATCCAAAGACAACGGCACCAGGGACTGCTCACACACTAAAGGCACCAGGACAAAAGGCTCACCAGCTTGGCCTTTGCATTCCCGCTGACAGCTCCACAGCTTGAACCCAGAGAACTGCCTGCTGCCAACAGCCTTTCCAATCACTCTGAGCACCTCATGACAAGGAGTGTGGGGAATGAATCTCCAGCAGCCTCCTGCCCCAGGCTGTCCCCCGGGAGCAGCCCTGCTCCAGGCCGTGACTGCCACCTGCACAGCCAAAGGACCCAGAGCCGGTGTTACACACCACGGCTGTGCCTGGCACAGAGACACCAGTGGCCACACAAGTGGCCATGGCACTGTCCACACACAGTCCCTGCTGCTGCTCCCCCAGCCGCTGGCACCAACTCCCAGCCACCCACTCCTAAAGCCACGGGGCCCACTGGGACACTGCGGGGGCTCGTGGAAGCCAGCGGCCATTGTGACACAGCGGGGCTGCACAGAGCCCACGGTGCTTTGTGACCCGTGGCTCCCAGGAGAGCCTTTGTGATGCTGGGGAACTACAAGGAAGCCTGGCTCCTCTGTGACACCACCACAGAAGCTCAGGGGAGCCCTGGAGACCGTGCTGATGCTATTGAACCTGATGCAACCCTGCCTCCTCTGTGACACCACAGAAGCTCTTGGAGCCCTGGAGACCGTGGTGATGCTATGGAACCTGATGCAACCCTGCCTCCTCTGTGACACCACAGAACCTCTGGGAGCCCTGGAGACCGTGCTGATGCTATGGAACCTGATGCAACCCTGCCTCCACTGTGACACCACAGAAGCTCAGGGAGCCCTGGAGACTGTGGTGATGCTATGGAACCTGATGCAACCCTGCCTCCACTGTGACACCACAGAACCTCTGGGAGCCCTGGAGACCGTGCTGATGCTATGGAACCTGATGCAACCCTGCCTCCACTGTGACACCACAGAAGCTCGGGGAGCTCTGCAGACCGTGGGGATGCTGGCGAAGCTGACGGAACCCTGGGCACCACAGTGACGCTATGGAACCTGGTGGAACCGAGGGGCCACAGTGACACTGTGGGGCCTTTTGGAAGCAACAGGACCCTGGTGGGAAGCCACGGGATGATTAATCCTGCACGAACCTGCTCCAGGTGGGCTCCTCTCTCCCGGCTTCCACAGGTGCTGCTAGGATCCCACTCCGGCACTGGCTTGGCACGGGCTCACGGCTTCCTTTGGCAATGGCTCTGCTCCAGGATGGCATGCTGCAGAGAATGCAGGTAGATTTTGTGCTCACTCCTGGCATGCAGCTGGACAATAAAGCCTGATCCAGCCCCCCCTCAGCATATGTCCGGCTCTGGCATTGGGGCGGGGCAACTTTGGGAGCAGCCCCAGCCCTGCTCCTGCTCCCGGCTGGGCACCCAGCTGCTGGGACACAGGTGTGTCCTGATGCCACCGTCTACTCCTTTGAGAAGGGGAGGACAGAGCGCATCAGGGAGTTTGGTGTGGCTTACATGCGGCAAGGAGAAGGTGCAGCCCCAAACTGGCTTTCACTTCTAGAACCTTTTGCTATTGCGGGAGCAGCTGCTGGAGCTTTTCAACCGAGCTGCAAGAGTGAAAAGTGTGATGGCATGTCTATCTGAGAAGGAAGGTTCGGTGCCGCAGCCTGTTGTGCACAATTTATATGCTGATAAGAGAAGGGGGTGCTTTTGCAACGTTTTCCTTCCTGACACTTCTGTCTCTGTGAGCTTTAGCTGCTTGGACTCAGGGATACCGAAGGTATGTGAAAGTGACTGGGATGCGAGAATCATGTTGCACAGGGAACAGGGAAGGTCAGCAAATGTTTCCTGTCCTGGCACATCTCTCAGTCTGAACTGCAGCTGCAGATGCTTCACTTCCGCCAAGGACTCTGCCACCTTGAGAGAAGGATGCGCTCTATGGAGTTGAGAAAGAAAGTGCGTCTCACTAGCTTCTTTCCTCTACTTCATAGACAGCAAAGGGGCTATGAAAGGCAGCACTGGCTTTTTGTTCTAGGACTTCTTCTTTACAAGCAGCTGCTGGATGTTTGGAAGGGGGTTTGGGATATGCAAAAATGAGAGGCTAAGATGGTAAGAGGGTAAGATGGAAGTCATCTGGCAAAAGCAGAGCTCACAAAAGGGCCAGCTGAGAAAGCTCTTGCTGCCTACAACTTCAACTGCACCCCTCAAAGCAGCAGCACACACGCTGCTCTCGGCACTTTCCTTCTCAGCTCTACGCACCATCCTAAGCCTTGCCTCTCCCACACTCAGGATCCAAAGACAACGGCACCAGGGACTGCTCACACACTAAAGGCACCAGGACAAAAGGCTCACCAGCTTGGCCTTTGCATTCCCGCTGACAGCTCCACAGCTTGAACCCAGAGAACTGCCTGCTGCCAACAGCCTTTCCAATCACTCTGAGCACCTCATGACAAGGAGTGTGGGGAATGAATCTCCAGCAGCCTCCTGCCCCAGGCTGTCCCCCGGGAGCAGCCCTGCTCCAGGCCGTGACTGCCACCTGCACAGCCAAAGGACCCAGAGCCGGTGTTACACACCACGGCTGTGCCTGGCACAGAGACACCAGTGGCCACACAAGTGGCCATGGCACTGTCCACACACAGTCCCTGCTGCTGCTCCCCCAGCCGCTGGCACCAACTCCCAGCCACCCACTCCTAAAGCCACGGGGCCCACTGGGACACTGCGGGGGCTCGTGGAAGCCAGCGGCCATTGTGACACAGCGGGGCTGCACAGAGCCCACGGTGCTTTGTGACCCGTGGCTCCCAGGAGAGCCTTTGTGATGCTGGGGAACTACAAGGAAGCCTGGCTCCTCTGTGACACCACCACAGAAGCTCAGGGGAGCCCTGGAGACCGTGCTGATGCTATGGAACCTGATGCAACCCTGCCTCCTCTGTGACACCACAGAACCTCTGGGAGCCCTGGAGACCGTGGTGATGCTATGGAACCTGATGCAACCCTGCCTCCTCTGTGACACCACAGAACCTCTGGGAGCCCTGGAGACTGTGGTGATGCTATGGAACCTGATGCAACCCTGCCTCCACTGTGACACCACAGAACCTCTGGGAGCCCTGGAGACCGTGCTGATGCTATGGAACCTGATGCAACCCTGCCTCCACTGTGACACCACAGAAGCTCGGGGAGCTCTGCAGACCGTGGGGATGCTGGCGAAGCTGACGGAACCCTGGGCACCACAGTGACGCTATGGAACCTGGTGGAACCGAGGGGCCACAGTGACACTGTGGGGCCTTTTGGAAGCAACAGGACCCTGGTGGGAAGCCACGGGATGATTAATCCTGCACGAACCTGCTCCAGGTGGGCTCCTCTCTCCCGGCTTCCACAGGTGCTGCTAGGATCCCACTCCGGCACTGGCTTGGCACGGGCTCACGGCTTCCTTTGGCAATGGCTCTGCTCCAGGATGGCATGCTGCAGAGAATGCAGGTAGATTTTGTGCTCACTCCTGGCATGCAGCTGGACAATAAAGCCTGATCGCGCCCCCCCTCAGCATATGTCCGGCTCTGGCATTGGGGCGGGGCAACTTTGGGAGCAGCCCCAGCCCTGCTCCTGCTCCCGGCTGGGCACCCAGCTGCTGGGACACAGGTGTGTCCTGATGCCACCGTCTACTCCTTTGAGAAGGGGAGGACAGAGTGCATCAGGGAGTTTGGTGTGGCTTACATGCGGCAAGGAGAAGGTGCAGCCCCAAACTGGCTTTCACTTCTAGAACCTTTTGCTATTGCGGGAGCAGCTGCTGGAGCTTTTCAACCGAGCTGCAAGAGTGAAAAGTGTGATGGCATGTCTATCTGAGAAGGAAGGTTCGGTGCCGCAGCCTGTTGTGCACAATTTATATGCTGATAAGAGAAGGGGGTGCTTTTGCAACGTTTTCCTTCCTGACACTTCTGTCTCTGTGAGCTTTAGCTGCTTGGACTCAGGGGTACCGAAGGTATGTGAAAGTGACTGGGATGCGAGAATCATGTTGCACAGGGAACAGGGAAGGTCAGCAAATGTTTCCTGTCCTGGCACATCTCTCAGTCTGAACTGCAGCTGCAGATGCTTCACTTCCGCCAAGGACTCTGCCACCTTGAGAGAAGGATGCGCTCTATGGAGTTGAGAAAGAAAGTGCGTCTCACTAGCTTCTTTCCTCTACTTCATAGACAGCAAAGGGGCTATGAAAGGCAGCACTGGCTTTTTGTTCTAGGACTTCTTCTTTACAAGCAGCTGCTGGATGTTTGGAAGGGGGTTTGGGATATGCAAAAATGAGAGGCTAAGATGGTAAGAGGGTAAGATGGAAGTCATCTGGCAAAAGCAGAGCTCACAAAAGGGCCAGCTGAGAAAGCTCTTGCTGCCTACAACTTCAACTGCACCCCTCAAAGCAGCAGCACACACGCTGCTCTCGGCACTTTCCTTCTCAGCTCTACGCACCATCCTAAGCCTTGCCTCTCCCACACTCAGGATCCAAAGACAACGGCACCAGGGACTGCTCACACACTAAAGGCACCAGGACAAAAGGCTCACCAGCTTGGCCTTTGCATTCCCGCTGACAGCTCCACAGCTTGAACCCAGAGAACTGCCTGCTGCCAACAGCCTTTCCAATCACTCTGAGCACCTCATGACAAGGAGTGTGGGGAATGAATCTCCAGCAGCCTCCTGCCCCAGGCTGTCCCCCGGGAGCAGCCCTGCTCCAGGCCGTGACTGCCACCTGCACAGCCAAAGGACCCAGAGCCGGTGTTACACACCACGGCTGTGCCTGGCACAGAGACACCAGTGGCCACACAAGTGGCCATGGCACTGTCCACACACAGTCCCTGCTGCTGCTCCCCCAGCCGCTGGCACCAACTCCCAGCCACCCACTCCTAAAGCCACGGGGCCCACTGGGACACTGCGGGGGCTCGTGGAAGCCAGCGGCCATTGTGACACAGCGGGGCTGCACAGAGCCCACGGTGCTTTGTGACCCGTGGCTCCCAGGAGAGCCTTTGTGATGCTGGGGAACTACAAGGAAGCCTGGCTCCTCTGTGACACCACCACAGAAGCTCAGGGGAGCCCTGGAGACCGTGCTGATGCTATTGAACCTGATGCAACCCTGCCTCCTCTGTGACACCACAGAAGCTCTTGGAGCCCTGGAGACCGTGGTGATGCTATGGAACCTGATGCAACCCTGCCTCCTCTGTGACACCACAGAACCTCTGGGAGCCCTGGAGACCGTGCTGATGCTATGGAACCTGATGCAACCCTGCCTCCACTGTGACACCACAGAAGCTCAGGGAGCCCTGGAGACTGTGGTGATGCTATGGAACCTGATGCAACCCTGCCTCCACTGTGACACCACAGAACCTCTGGGAGCCCTGGAGACCGTGCTGATGCTATGGAACCTGATGCAACCCTGCCTCCACTGTGACACCACAGAAGCTCGGGGAGCTCTGCAGACCGTGGGGATGCTGGCGAAGCTGACGGAACCCTGGGCACCACAGTGACGCTATGGAACCTGGTGGAACCGAGGGGCCACAGTGACACTGTGGGGCCTTTTGGAAGCAACAGGACCCTGGTGGGAAGCCACGGGATGATTAATCCTGCACGAACCTGCTCCAGGTGGGCTCCTCTCTCCCGGCTTCCACAGGTGCTGCTAGGATCCCACTCCGGCACTGGCTTGGCACGGGCTCACGGCTTCCTTTGGCAATGGCTCTGCTCCAGGATGGCATGCTGCAGAGAATGCAGGTAGATTTTGTGCTCACTCCTGGCATGCAGCTGGACAATAAAGCCTGATCCAGCCCCCCCTCAGCATATGTCCGGCTCTGGCATTGGGGCGGGGCAACTTTGGGAGCAGCCCCAGCCCTGCTCCTGCTCCCGGCTGGGCACCCAGCTGCTGGGACACAGGTGTGTCCTGATGCCACCGTCTACTCCTTTGAGAAGGGGAGGACAGAGTGCATCAGGGAGTTTGGTGTGGCTTACATGCGGCAAGGAGAAGGTGCAGCCCCAAACTGGCTTTCACTTCTAGAACCTTTTGCTATTGCGGGAGCAGCTGCTGGAGCTTTTCAACCGAGCTGCAAGAGTGAAAAGTGTGATGGCATGTCTATCTGAGAAGGAAGGTTCGGTGCCGCAGCCTGTTGTGCACAATTTATATGCTGATAAGAGAAGGGGGTGCTTTTGCAACGTTTTCCTTCCTGACACTTCTGTCTCTGTGAGCTTTAGCTGCTTGGACTCAGGGATACCGAAGGTATGTGAAAGTGACTGGGATGCGAGAATCATGTTGCACAGGGAACAGGGAAGGTCAGCAAATGTTTCCTGTCCTGGCACATCTCTCAGTCTGAACTGCAGCTGCAGATGCTTCACTTCCGCCAAGGACTCTGCCACCTTGAGAGAAGGATGCGCTCTATGGAGTTGAGAAAGAAAGTGCGTCTCACTAGCTTCTTTCCTCTACTTCATAGACAGCAAAGGGGCTATGAAAGGCAGCACTGGCTTTTTGTTCTAGGACTTCTTCTTTACAAGCAGCTGCTGGATGTTTGGAAGGGGGTTTGGGATATGCAAAAATGAGAGGCTAAGATGGTAAGAGGGTAAGATGGAAGTCATCTGGCAAAAGCAGAGCTCACAAAAGGGCCAGCTGAGAAAGCTCTTGCTGCCTACAACTTCAACTGCACCCCTCAAAGCAGCAGCACACACGCTGCTCTCGGCACTTTCCTTCTCAGCTCTACGCACCATCCTAAGCCTTGCCTCTCCCACACTCAGGATCCAAAGACAACGGCACCAGGGACTGCTCACACACTAAAGGCACCAGGACAAAAGGCTCACCAGCTTGGCCTTTGCATTCCCGCTGACAGCTCCACAGCTTGAACCCAGAGAACTGCCTGCTGCCAACAGCCTTTCCAATCACTCTGAGCACCTCATGACAAGGAGTGTGGGGAATGAATCTCCAGCAGCCTCCTGCCCCAGGCTGTCCCCCGGGAGCAGCCCTGCTCCAGGCCGTGACTGCCACCTGCACAGCCAAAGGACCCAGAGCCGGTGTTACACACCACGGCTGTGCCTGGCACAGAGACACCAGTGGCCACACAAGTGGCCATGGCACTGTCCACACACAGTCCCTGCTGCTGCTCCCCCAGCCGCTGGCACCAACTCCCAGCCACCCACTCCTAAAGCCACGGGGCCCACTGGGACACTGCGGGGGCTCGTGGAAGCCAGCGGCCATTGTGACACAGCGGGGCTGCACAGAGCCCACGGTGCTTTGTGACCCGTGGCTCCCAGGAGAGCCTTTGTGATGCTGGGGAACTACAAGGAAGCCTGGCTCCTCTGTGACACCACCACAGAAGCTCAGGGGAGCCCTGGAGACCGTGCTGATGCTATTGAACCTGATGCAACCCTGCCTCCTCTGTGACACCACAGAAGCTCTTGGAGCCCTGGAGACCGTGCTGATGCTATGGAACCTGATGCAACCCTGCCTCCTCTGTGACACCACAGAACCTCTGGGAGCCCTGGAGACCGTGCTGATGCTATGGAACCTGATGCAACCCTGCCTCCACTGTGACACCACAGAAGCTCAGGGAGCCCTGGAGACTGTGGTGATGCTATGGAACCTGATGCAACCCTGCCTCCACTGTGACACCACAGAACCTCTGGGAGCCCTGGAGACCGTGCTGATGCTATGGAACCTGATGCAACCCTGCCTCCACTGTGACACCACAGAAGCTCGGGGAGCTCTGCAGACCGTGGGGATGCTGGCGAAGCTGACGGAACCCTGGGCACCACAGTGACGCTATGGAACCTGGTGGAACCGAGGGGCCACAGTGACACTGTGGGGCCTTTTGGAAGCAACAGGACCCTGGTGGGAAGCCACGGGATGATTAATCCTGCACGAACCTGCTCCAGGTGGGCTCCTCTCTCCCGGCTTCCACAGGTGCTGCTAGGATCCCACTCCGGCACTGGCTTGGCACGGGCTCACGGCTTCCTTTGGCAATGGCTCTGCTCCAGGATGGCATGCTGCAGAGAATGCAGGTAGATTTTGTGCTCACTCCTGGCATGCAGCTGGACAATAAAGCCTGATCCAGCCCCCCCTCAGCATATGTCCGGCTCTGGCATTGGGGCGGGGCAACTTTGGGAGCAGCCCCAGCCCTGCTCCTGCTCCCGGCTGGGCACCCAGCTGCTGGGACACAGGTGTGTCCTGATGCCACCGTCTACTCCTTTGAGAAGGGGAGGACAGAGTGCATCAGGGAGTTTGGTGTGGCTTACATGCGGCAAGGAGAAGGTGCAGCCCCAAACTGGCTTTCACTTCTAGAACCTTTTGCTATTGCGGGAGCAGCTGCTGGAGCTTTTCAACCGAGCTGCAAGAGTGAAAAGTGTGATGGCATGTCTATCTGAGAAGGAAGGTTCGGTGCCGCAGCCTGTTGTGCACAATTTATATGCTGATAAGAGAAGGGGGTGCTTTTGGAACGTTTTCCTTCCTGACACTTCTGTCTCTGTGAGCTTTAGCTGCTTGGACTCAGGGATACCGAAGGTATGTGAAAGTGACTGGGATGCGAGAATCATGTTGCACAGGGAACAGGGAAGGTCAGCAAATGTTTCCTGTCCTGGCACATCTCTCAGTCTGAACTGCAGCTGCAGATGCTTCACTTCCGCCAAGGACTCTGCCACCTTGAGAGAAGGATGCGCTCTATGGAGTTGAGAAAGAAAGTGCGTCTCACTAGCTTCTTTCCTCTACTTCATAGACAGCAAAGGGGCTATGAAAGGCAGCACTGGCTTTTTGTTCTAGGACTTCTTCTTTACAAGCAGCTGCTGGATGTTTGGAAGGGGGTTTGGGATATGCAAAAATGAGAGGCTAAGATGGTAAGAGGGTAAGATGGAAGTCATCTGGCAAAAGCAGAGCTCACAAAAGGGCCAGCTGAGAAAGCTCTTGCTGCCTACAACTTCAACTGCACCCCTCAAAGCAGCAGCACACACGCTGCTCTCGGCACTTTCCTTCTCAGCTCTACGCACCATCCTAAGCCTTGCCTCTCCCACACTCAGGATCCAAAGACAACGGCACCAGGGACTGCTCACACACTAAAGGCACCAGGACAAAAGGCTCACCAGCTTGGCCTTTGCATTCCCGCTGACAGCTCCACAGCTTGAACCCAGAGAACTGCCTGCTGCCAACAGCCTTTCCAATCACTCTGAGCACCTCATGACAAGGAGTGTGGGGAATGAATCTCCAGCAGCCTCCTGCCCCAGGCTGTCCCCCGGGAGCAGCCCTGCTCCAGGCCGTGACTGCCACCTGCACAGCCAAAGGACCCGGAGCCGGTGTTACACACCACGGCTGTGCCTGGCACAGAGACACCAGTGGCCACACAAGTGGCCATGGCACTGTCCACACACAGTCCCTGCTGCTGCTCCCCCAGCCGCTGGCACCAACTCCCAGCCACCCACTCCTAAAGCCACGGGGCCCACTGGGACACTGCGGGGGCTCGTGGAAGCCAGCGGCCATTGTGACACAGCGGGGCTGCACAGAGCCCACGGTGCTTTGTGACCCGTGGCTCCCAGGAGAGCCTTTGTGATGCTGGGGAACTACAAGGAAGCCTGGCTCCTCTGTGACACCACCACAGAAGCTCAGGGGAGCCCTGGAGACCGTGCTGATGCTATTGAACCTGATGCAACCCTGCCTCCTCTGTGACACCACAGAAGCTCTTGGAGCCCTGGAGACCGTGGTGATGCTATGGAACCTGATGCAACCCTGCCTCCTCTGTGACACCACAGAACCTCTGGGAGCCCTGGAGACCGTGCTGATGCTATGGAACCTGATGCAACCCTGCCTCCACTGTGACACCACAGAAGCTCAGGGAGCCCTGGAGACTGTGGTGATGCTATGGAACCTGATGCAACCCTGCCTCCACTGTGACACCACAGAACCTCTGGGAGCCCTGGAGACCGTGCTGATGCTATGGAACCTGATGCAACCCTGCCTCCACTGTGACACCACAGAAGCTCGGGGAGCTCTGCAGACCGTGGGGATGCTGGCGAAGCTGACGGAACCCTGGGCACCACAGTGACGCTATGGAACCTGGTGGAACCGAGGGGCCACAGTGACACTGTGGGGCCTTTTGGAAGCAACAGGACCCTGGTGGGAAGCCACGGGATGATTAATCCTGCACGAACCTGCTCCAGGTGGGCTCCTCTCTCCCGGCTTCCACAGGTGCTGCTAGGATCCCACTCCGGCACTGGCTTGGCACGGGCTGACGGCTTCCTTTGGCAATGGCTCTGCTCCAGGATGGCATGCTGCAGAGAATGCAGGTAGATTTTGTGCTCACTCCTGGCATGCAGCTGGACAATAAAGCCTGATCCAGCCCCCCCTCAGCATATGTCCGGCTCTGGCATTGGGGCGGGGCAACTTTGGGAGCAGCCCCAGCCCTGCTCCTGCTCCCGGCTGGGCACCCAGCTGCTGGGACACAGGTGTGTCCTGATGCCACCGTCTACTCCTTTGAGAAGGGGAGGACAGAGTGCATCAGGGAGTTTGGTGTGGCTTACATGCGGCAAGGAGAAGGTGCAGCCCCAAACTGGCTTTCACTTCTAGAACCTTTTGCTATTGCGGGAGCAGCTGCTGGAGCTTTTCAACCGAGCTGCAAGAGTGAAAAGTGTGATGGCATGTCTATCTGAGAAGGAAGGTTCGGTGCCGCAGCCTGTTGTGCACAATTTATATGCTGATAAGAGAAGGGGGTGCTTTTGCAACGTTTTCCTTCCTGACACTTCTGTCTCTGTGAGCTTTAGCTGCTTGGACTCAGGGATACCGAAGGTATGTGAAAGTGACTGGGATGCGAGAATCATGTTGCACAGGGAACAGGGAAGGTCAGCAAATGTTTCCTGTCCTGGCACATCTCTCAGTCTGAACTGCAGCTGCAGATGCTTCACTTCCGCCAAGGACTCTGCCACCTTGAGAGAAGGATGCGCTCTATGGAGTTGAGAAAGAAAGTGCGTCTCACTAGCTTCTTTCCTCTACTTCATAGACAGCAAAGGGGCTATGAAAGGCAGCACTGGCTTTTTGTTCTAGGACTTCTTCTTTACAAGCAGCTGCTGGATGTTTGGAAGGGGGTTTGGGATATGCAAAAATGAGAGGCTAAGATGGTAAGAGGGTAAGATGGAAGTCATCTGGCAAAAGCAGAGCTCACAAAAGGGCCAGCTGAGAAAGCTCTTGCTGCCTACAACTTCAACTGCACCCCTCAAAGCAGCAGCACACACGCTGCTCTCGGCACTTTCCTTCTCAGCTCTACGCACCATCCTAAGCCTTGCCTCTCCCACACTCAGGATCCAAAGACAACGGCACCAGGGACTGCTCACACACTAAAGGCACCAGGACAAAAGGCTCACCAGCTTGGCCTTTGCATTCCCGCTGACAGCTCCACAGCTTGAACCCAGAGAACTGCCTGCTGCCAACAGCCTTTCCAATCACTCTGAGCACCTCATGACAAGGAGTGTGGGGAATGAATCTCCAGCAGCCTCCTGCCCCAGGCTGTCCCCCGGGAGCAGCCCTGCTCCAGGCCGTGACTGCCACCTGCACAGCCAAAGGACCCAGAGCCGGTGTTACACACCACGGCTGTGCCTGGCACAGAGACACCAGTGGCCACACAAGTGGCCATGGCACTGTCCACACACAGTCCCTGCTGCTGCTCCCCCAGCCGCTGGCACCAACTCCCAGCCACCCACTCCTAAAGCCACGGGGCCCACTGGGACACTGCGGGGGCTCGTGGAAGCCAGCGGCCATTGTGACACAGCGGGGCTGCACAGAGCCCACGGTGCTTTGTGACCCGTGGTTCCCAGGAGAGCCTTTGTGATGCTGGGGAACTACAAGGAAGCCTGGCTCCTCTGTGACACCACCACAGAAGCTCAGGGGAGCCCTGGAGACCGTGCTGATGCTATTGAACCTGATGCAACCCTGCCTCCTCTGTGACACCACAGAAGCTCTTGGAGCCCTGGAGACCGTGGTGATGCTATGGAACCTGATGCAACCCTGCCTCCTCTGTGACACCACAGAACCTCTGGGAGCCCTGGAGACCGTGCTGATGCTATGGAACCTGATGCAACCCTGCCTCCACTGTGACACCACAGAAGCTCAGGGAGCCCTGGAGACTGTGGTGATGCTATGGAACCTGATGCAACCCTGCCTCCACTGTGACACCACAGAACCTCTGGGAGCCCTGGAGACCGTGCTGATGCTATGGAACCTGATGCAACCCTGCCTCCACTGTGACACCACAGAAGCTCGGGGAGCTCTGCAGACCGTGGGGATGCTGGCGAAGCTGACGGAACCCTGGGCACCACAGTGACGCTATGGAACCTGGTGGAACCGAGGGGCCACAGTGACACTGTGGGGCCTTTTGGAAGCAACAGGACCCTGGTGGGAAGCCACGGGATGATTAATCCTGCACGAACCTGCTCCAGGTGGGCTCCTCTCTCCCGGCTTCCACAGGTGCTGCTAGGATCCCACTCCGGCACTGGCTTGGCACGGGCTCACGGCTTCCTTTGGCAATGGCTCTGCTCCAGGATGGCATGCTGCAGAGAATGCAGGTAGATTTTGTGCTCACTCCTGGCATGCAGCTGGACAATAAAGCCTGATCCAGCCCCCCCTCAGCATATGTCCGGCTCTGGCATTGGGGCGGGGCAACTTTGGGAGCAGCCCCAGCCCTGCTCCTGCTCCCGGCTGGGCACCCAGCTGCTGGGACACAGGTGTGTCCTGATGCCACCGTCTACTCCTTTGAGAAGGGGAGGACAGAGCGCATCAGGGAGTTTGGTGTGGCTTACATGCGGCAAGGAGAAGGTGCAGCCCCAAACTGGCTTTCACTTCTAGAACCTTTTGCTATTGCGGGAGCAGCTGCTGGAGCTTTTCAACCGAGCTGCAAGAGTGAAAAGTGTGATGGCATGTCTATCTGAGAAGGAAGGTTCGGTGCCGCAGCCTGTTGTGCACAATTTATATGCTGATAAGAGAAGGGGGTGCTTTTGCAACGTTTTCCTTCCTGACACTTCTGTCTCTGTGAGCTTTAGCTGCTTGGACTCAGGGATACCGAAGGTATGTGAAAGTGACTGGGATGCGAGAATCATGTTGCACAGGGAACAGGGAAGGTCAGCAAATGTTTCCTGTCCTGGCACATCTCTCAGTCTGAACTGCAGCTGCAGATGCTTCACTTCCGCCAAGGACTCTGCCACCTTGAGAGAAGGATGCGCTCTATGGAGTTGAGAAAGAAAGTGCGTCTCACTAGCTTCTTTCCTCTACTTCATAGACAGCAAAGGGGCTATGAAAGGCAGCACTGGCTTTTTGTTCTAGGACTTCTTCTTTACAAGCAGCTGCTGGATGTTTGGAAGGGGGTTTGGGATATGCAAAAATGAGAGGCTAAGATGGTAAGAGGGTAAGATGGAAGTCATCTGGCAAAAGCAGAGCTCACAAAAGGGCCAGCTGAGAAAGCTCTTGCTGCCTACAACTTCAACTGCACCCCTCAAAGCAGCAGCACACACGCTGCTCTCGGCACTTTCCTTCTCAGCTCTACGCACCATCCTAAGCCTTGCCTCTCCCACACTCAGGATCCAAAGACAACGGCACCAGGGACTGCTCACACACTAAAGGCACCAGGACAAAAGGCTCACCAGCTTGGCCTTTGCATTCCCGCTGACAGCTCCACAGCTTGAACCCAGAGAACTGCCTGCTGCCAACAGCCTTTCCAATCACTCTGAGCACCTCATGACAAGGAGTGTGGGGAATGAATCTCCAGCAGCCTCCTGCCCCAGGCTGTCCCCCGGGAGCAGCCCTGCTCCAGGCCGTGACTGCCACCTGCACAGCCAAAGGACCCGGAGCCGGTGTTACACACCATGGCTGTGCCTGGCACAGAGACACCAGTGGCCACACAAGTGGCCATGGCACTGTCCACACACAGTCCCTGCTGCTGCTCCCCCAGCCGCTGGCACCAACTCCCAGCCACCCACTCCTAAAGCCACGGGGCCCACTGGGACACTGCGGGGGCTCGTGGAAGCCAGCGGCCATTGTGACACAGCGGGGCTGCACAGAGCCCACGGTGCTTTGTGACCCGTGGCTCCCAGGAGAGCTTTTGTGATGCTGGGGAACTACAAGGAAGCCTGGCTCCTCTGTGACACCACCACAGAAGCTCAGGGGAGCCCTGGAGACCGTGCTGATGCTATTGAACCTGATGCAACCCTGCCTCCTCTGTGACACCACAGAAGCTCTTGGAGCCCTGGAGACCGTGGTGATGCTATGGAACCTGATGCAACCCTGCCTCCTCTGTGACACCACAGAACCTCTGGGAGCCCTGGAGACTGTGGTGATGCTATGGAACCTGATGCAACCCTGCCTCCACTGTGACACCACAGAAGCTCAGGGAGCCCTGGAGACTGTGGTGATGCTATGGAACCTGATGCAACCCTGCCTCCACTGTGACACCACAGAACCTCTGGGAGCCCTGGAGACCGTGCTGATGCTATGGAACCTGATGCAACCCTGCCTCCACTGTGACACCACAGAAGCTCGGGGAGCTCTGCAGACCGTGGGGATGCTGGCGAAGCTGACGGAACCCTGGGCACCACAGTGACGCTATGGAACCTGGTGGAACCGAGGGGCCACAGTGACACTGTGGGGCCTTTTGGAAGCAACAGGACCCTGGTGGGAAGCCACGGGATGATTAATCCTGCACGAACCTGCTCCAGGTGGGCTCCTCTCTCCCGGCTTCCACAGGTGCTGCTAGGATCCCACTCCGGCACTGGCTTGGCACGGGCTCACGGCTTCCTTTGGCAATGGCTCTGCTCCAGGATGGCATGCTGCAGAGAATGCAGGTAGATTTTGTGCTCACTCCTGGCATGCAGCTGGACAATAAAGCCTGATCCAGCCCCCCCTCAGCATATGTCCGGCTCTGGCATTGGGGCGGGGCAACTTTGGGAGCAGCCCCAGCCCTGCTCCTGCTCCCGGCTGGGCACCCAGCTGCTGGGACACAGGTGTGTCCTGATGCCACCGTCTACTCCTTTGAGAAGGGGAGGACAGAGCGCATCAGGGAGTTTGGTGTGGCTTACATGCGGCAAGGAGAAGGTGCAGCCCCAAACTGGCTTTCACTTCTAGAACCTTTTGCTATTGCGGGAGCAGCTGCTGGAGCTTTTCAACCGAGCTGCAAGAGTGAAAAGTGTGATGGCATGTCTATCTGAGAAGGAAGGTTCGGTGCCGCAGCCTGTTGTGCACAATTTATATGCTGATAAGAGAAGGGGGTGCTTTTGCAACGTTTTCCTTCCTGACACTTCTGTCTCTGTGAGCTTTAGCTGCTTGGACTCAGGGGTACCGAAGGTATGTGAAAGTGACTGGGATGCGAGAATCATGTTGCACAGGGAACAGGGAAGGTCAGCAAATGTTTCCTGTCCTGGCACATCTCTCAGTCTGAACTGCAGCTGCAGATGCTTCACTTCCGCCAAGGACTCTGCCACCTTGAGAGAAGGATGCGCTCTATGGAGTTGAGAAAGAAAGTGCGTCTCACTAGCTTCTTTCCTCTACTTCATAGACAGCAAAGGGGCTATGAAAGGCAGCACTGGCTTTTTGTTCTAGGACTTCTTCTTTACAAGCAGCTGCTGGATGTTTGGAAGGGGGTTTGGGATATGCAAAAATGAGAGGCTAAGATGGTAAGAGGGTAAGATGGAAGTCATCTGGCAAAAGCAGAGCTCACAAAAGGGCCAGCTGAGAAAGCTCTTGCTGCCTACAACTTCAACTGCACCCCTCAAAGCAGCAGCACACACGCTGCTCTCGGCACTTTCCTTCTCAGCTCTACGCACCATCCTAAGCCTTGCCTCTCCCACACTCAGGATCCAAAGACAACGGCACCAGGGACTGCTCACACACTAAAGGCACCAGGACAAAAGGCTCACCAGCTTGGCCTTTGCATTCCCGCTGACAGCTCCACAGCTTGAACCCAGAGAACTGCCTGCTGCCAACAGCCTTTCCAATCACTCTGAGCACCTCATGACAAGGAGTGTGGGGAATGAATCTCCAGCAGCCTCCTGCCCCAGGCTGTCCCCCGGGAGCAGCCCTGCTCCAGGCCGTGACTGCCACCTGCACAGCCAAAGGACCCAGAGCCGGTGTTACACACCACGGCTGTGCCTGGCACAGAGACACCAGTGGCCACACAAGTGGCCATGGCACTGTCCACACACAGTCCCTGCTGCTGCTCCCCCAGCCGCTGGCACCAACTCCCAGCCACCCACTCCTAAAGCCACGGGGCCCACTGGGACACTGCGGGGGCTCGTGGAAGCCAGCGGCCATTGTGACACAGCGGGGCTGCACAGAGCCCACGGTGCTTTGTGACCCGTGGCTCCCAGGAGAGCCTTTGTGATGCTGGGGAACTACAAGGAAGCCTGGCTCCTCTGTGACACCACCACAGAAGCTCAGGGGAGCCCTGGAGACCGTGCTGATGCTATTGAACCTGATGCAACCCTGCCTCCTCTGTGACACCACAGAAGCTCTTGGAGCCCTGGAGACCGTGGTGATGCTATGGAACCTGATGCAACCCTGCCTCCTCTGTGACACCACAGAACCTCTGGGAGCCCTGGAGACTGTGGTGATGCTATGGAACCTGATGCAACCCTGCCTCCACTGTGACACCACAGAACCTCTGGGAGCCCTGGAGACCGTGCTGATGCTATGGAACCTGATGCAACCCTGCCTCCACTGTGACACCACAGAAGCTCGGGGAGCTCTGCAGACCGTGGGGATGCTGGCGAAGCTGACGGAACCCTGGGCACCACAGTGACGCTATGGAACCTGGTGGAACCGAGGGGCCACAGTGACACTGTGGGGCCTTTTGGAAGCAACAGGACCCTGGTGGGAAGCCACGGGATGATTAATCCTGCACGAACCTGCTCCAGGTGGGCTCCTCTCTCCCGGCTTCCACAGGTGCTGCTAGGATCCCACTCCGGCACTGGCTTGGCACGGGCTCACGGCTTCCTTTGGCAATGGCTCTGCTCCAGGATGGCATGCTGCAGAGAATGCAGGTAGATTTTGTGCTCACTCCTGGCATGCAGCTGGACAATAAAGCCTGATCCAGCCCCCCCTCAGCATATGTCCGGCTCTGGCATTGGGGCGGGGCAACTTTGGGAGCAGCCCCAGCCCTGCTCCTGCTCCCGGCTGGGCACCCAGCTGCTGGGACACAGGTGTGTCCTGATGCCACCATCTACTCCTTTGAGAAGGGGAGGACAGAGTGCATCAGGGAGTTTGGTGTGGCTTACATGCGGCAAGGAGAAGGTGCAGCCCCAAACTGGCTTTCACTTCTAGAACCTTTTGCTATTGCGGGAGCAGCTGCTGGAGCTTTTCAACCGAGCTGCAAGAGTGAAAAGTGTGATGGCATGTCTATCTGAGAAGGAAGGTTCGGTGCCGCAGCCTGTTGTGCACAATTTATATGCTGATAAGAGAAGGGGGTGCTTTTGCAACGTTTTCCTTCCTGACACTTCTGTCTCTGTGAGCTTTAGCTGCTTGGACTCAGGGGTACCGAAGGTATGTGAAAGTGACTGGGATGCGAGAATCATGTTGCACAGGGAACAGGGAAGGTCAGCAAATGTTTCCTGTCCTGGCACATCTCTCAGTCTGAACTGCAGCTGCAGATGCTTCACTTCCGCCAAGGACTCTGCCACCTTGAGAGAAGGATGCGCTCTATGGAGTTGAGAAAGAAAGTGCGTCTCACTAGCTTCTTTCCTCTACTTCATAGACAGCAAAGGGGCTATGAAAGGCAGCACTGGCTTTTTGTTCTAGGACTTCTTCTTTACAAGCAGCTGCTGGATGTTTGGAAGGGGGTTTGGGATATGCAAAAATGAGAGGCTAAGATGGTAAGAGGGTAAGATGGAAGTCATCTGGCAAAAGCAGAGCTCACAAAAGGGCCAGCTGAGAAAGCTCTTGCTGCCTACAACTTCAACTGCACCCCTCAAAGCAGCAGCACACACGCTGCTCTCGGCACTTTCCTTCTCAGCTCTACGCACCATCCTAAGCCTTGCCTCTCCCACACTCAGGATCCAAAGACAACGGCACCAGGGACTGCTCACACACTAAAGGCACCAGGACAAAAGGCTCACCAGCTTGGCCTTTGCATTCCCGCTGACAGCTCCACAGCTTGAACCCAGAGAACTGCCTGCTGCCAACAGCCTTTCCAATCACTCTGAGCACCTCATGACAAGGAGTGTGGGGAATGAATCTCCAGCAGCCTCCTGCCCCAGGCTGTCCCCCGGGAGCAGCCCTGCTCCAGGCCGTGACTGCCACCTGCACAGCCAAAGGACCCAGAGCCGGTGTTACACACCACGGCTGTGCCTGGCACAGAGACACCAGTGGCCACACAAGTGGCCATGGCACTGTCCACACACAGTCCCTGCTGCTGCTCCCCCAGCCGCTGGCACCAACTCCCAGCCACCCACTCCTAAAGCCACGGGGCCCACTGGGACACTGCGGGGGCTCGTGGAAGCCAGCGGCCATTGTGACACAGCGGGGCTGCACAGAGCCCACGGTGCTTTGTGACCCGTGGCTCCCAGGAGAGCCTTTGTGATGCTGGGGAACTACAAGGAAGCCTGGCTCCTCTGTGACACCACCACAGAAGCTCAGGGGAGCCCTGGAGACCGTGCTGATGCTATTGAACCTGATGCAACCCTGCCTCCTCTGTGACACCACAGAAGCTCTTGGAGCCCTGGAGACCGTGGTGATGCTATGGAACCTGATGCAACCCTGCCTCCTCTGTGACACCACAGAACCTCTGGGAGCCCTGGAGACTGTGGTGATGCTATGGAACCTGATGCAACCCTGCCTCCACTGTGACACCACAGAACCTCTGGGAGCCCTGGAGACCGTGCTGATGCTATGGAACCTGATGCAACCCTGCCTCCACTGTGACACCACAGAAGCTCGGGGAGCTCTGCAGACCGTGGGGATGCTGGCGAAGCTGACGGAACCCTGGGCACCACAGTGACGCTATGGAACCTGGTGGAACCGAGGGGCCACAGTGACACTGTGGGGCCTTTTGGAAGCAACAGGACCCTGGTGGGAAGCCACGGGATGATTAATCCTGCACGAACCTGCTCCAGGTGGGCTCCTCTCTCCCGGCTTCCACAGGTGCTGCTAGGATCCCACTCCGGCACTGGCTTGGCACGGGCTCACGGCTTCCTTTGGCAATGGCTCTGCTCCAGGATGGCATGCTGCAGAGAATGCAGGTAGATTTTGTGCTCACTCCTGGCATGCAGCTGGACAATAAAGCCTGATCCAGCCCCCCCTCAGCATATGTCCGGCTCTGGCATTGGGGCGGGGCAACTTTGGGAGCAGCCCCAGCCCTGCTCCTGCTCCCGGCTGGGCACCCAGCTGCTGGGACACAGGTGTGTCCTGATGCCACCATCTACTCCTTTGAGAAGGGGAGGACAGAGTGCATCAGGGAGTTTGGTGTGGCTTACATGCGGCAAGGAGAAGGTGCAGCCCCAAACTGGCTTTCACTTCTAGAACCTTTTGCTATTGCGGGAGCAGCTGCTGGAGCTTTTCAACCGAGCTGCAAGAGTGAAAAGTGTGATGGCATGTCTATCTGAGAAGGAAGGTTCGGTGCCGCAGCCTGTTGTGCACAATTTATATGCTGATAAGAGAAGGGGGTGCTTTTGCAACGTTTTCCTTCCTGACACTTCTGTCTCTGTGAGCTTTAGCTGCTTGGACTCAGGGGTACCGAAGGTATGTGAAAGTGACTGGGATGCGAGAATCATGTTGCACAGGGAACAGGGAAGGTCAGCAAATGTTTCCTGTCCTGGCACATCTCTCAGTCTGAACTGCAGCTGCAGATGCTTCACTTCCGCCAAGGACTCTGCCACCTTGAGAGAAGGATGCGCTCTATGGAGTTGAGAAAGAAAGTGCGTCTCACTAGCTTCTTTCCTCTACTTCATAGACAGCAAAGGGGCTATGAAAGGCAGCACTGGCTTTTTGTTCTAGGACTTCTTCTTTACAAGCAGCTGCTGGATGTTTGGAAGGGGGTTTGGGATATGCAAAAATGAGAGGCTAAGATGGTAAGAGGGTAAGATGGAAGTCATCTGGCAAAAGCAGAGCTCACAAAAGGGCCAGCTGAGAAAGCTCTTGCTGCCTACAACTTCAACTGCACCCCTCAAAGCAGCAGCACACACGCTGCTCTCGGCACTTTCCTTCTCAGCTCTACGCACCATCCTAAGCCTTGCCTCTCCCACACTCAGGATCCAAAGACAACGGCACCAGGGACTGCTCACACACTAAAGGCACCAGGACAAAAGGCTCACCAGCTTGGCCTTTGCATTCCCGCTGACAGCTCCACAGCTTGAACCCAGAGAACTGCCTGCTGCCAACAGCCTTTCCAATCACTCTGAGCACCTCATGACAAGGAGTGTGGGGAATGAATCTCCAGCAGCCTCCTGCCCCAGGCTGTCCCCCGGGAGCAGCCCTGCTCCAGGCCGTGACTGCCACCTGCACAGCCAAAGGACCCAGAGCCGGTGTTACACACCACGGCTGTGCCTGGCACAGAGACACCAGTGGCCACACAAGTGGCCATGGCACTGTCCACACACAGTCCCTGCTGCTGCTCCCCCAGCCGCTGGCACCAACTCCCAGCCACCCACTCCTAAAGCCACGGGGCCCACTGGGACACTGCGGGGGCTCGTGGAAGCCAGCGGCCATTGTGACACAGCGGGGCTGCACAGAGCCCACGGTGCTTTGTGACCCGTGGCTCCCAGGAGAGCCTTTGTGATGCTGGGGAACTACAAGGAAGCCTGGCTCCTCTGTGACACCACCACAGAAGCTCAGGGGAGCCCTGGAGACCGTGCTGATGCTATTGAACCTGATGCAACCCTGCCTCCTCTGTGACACCACAGAAGCTCTTGGAGCCCTGGAGACCGTGGTGATGCTATGGAACCTGATGCAACCCTGCCTCCTCTGTGACACCACAGAACCTCTGGGAGCCCTGGAGACCGTGCTGATGCTATGGAACCTGATGCAACCCTGCCTCCACTGTGACACCACAGAACCTCTGGGAGCCCTGGAGACCGTGCTGATGCTATGGAACCTGATGCAACCCTGCCTCCACTGTGACACCACAGAAGCTCGGGGAGCTCTGCAGACCGTGGGGATGCTGGCGAAGCTGACGGAACCCTGGGCACCACAGTGACGCTATGGAACCTGGTGGAACCGAGGGGCCACAGTGACACTGTGGGGCCTTTTGGAAGCAACAGGACCCTGGTGGGAAGCCACGGGATGATTAATCCTGCACGAACCTGCTCCAGGTGGGCTCCTCTCTCCCGGCTTCCACAGGTGCTGCTAGGATCCCACTCCGGCACTGGCTTGGCACGGGCTCACGGCTTCCTTTGGCAATGGCTCTGCTCCAGGATGGCATGCTGCAGAGAATGCAGGTAGATTTTGTGCTCACTCCTGGCATGCAGCTGGACAATAAAGCCTGATCCAGCCCCCCCTCAGCATATGTCCGGCTCTGGCATTGGGGCGGGGCAACTTTGGGAGCAGCCCCAGCCCTGCTCCTGCTCCCGGCTGGGCACCCAGCTGCTGGGACACAGGTGTGTCCTGATGCCACCGTCTACTCCTTTGAGAAGGGGAGGACAGAGTGCATCAGGGAGTTTGGTGTGGCTTACATGCGGCAAGGAGAAGGTGCAGCCCCAAACTGGCTTTCACTTCTAGAACCTTTTGCTATTGCGGGAGCAGCTGCTGGAGCTTTTCAACCGAGCTGCAAGAGTGAAAAGTGTGATGGCATGTCTATCTGAGAAGGAAGGTTCGGTGCCGCAGCCTGTTGTGCACAATTTATATGCTGATAAGAGAAGGGGGTGCTTTTGGAACGTTTTCCTTCCTGACACTTCTGTCTCTGTGAGCTTTAGCTGCTTGGACTCAGGGATACCGAAGGTATGTGAAAGTGACTGGGATGCGAGAATCATGTTGCACAGGGAACAGGGAAGGTCAGCAAATGTTTCCTGTCCTGGCACATCTCTCAGTCTGAACTGCAGCTGCAGATGCTTCACTTCCGCCAAGGACTCTGCCACCTTGAGAGAAGGATGCGCTCTATGGAGTTGAGAAAGAAAGTGCGTCTCACTAGCTTCTTTCCTCTACTTCATAGACAGCAAAGGGGCTATGAAAGGCAGCACTGGCTTTTTGTTCTAGGACTTCTTCTTTACAAGCAGCTGCTGGATGTTTGGAAGGGGGTTTGGGATATGCAAAAATGAGAGGCTAAGATGGTAAGAGGGTAAGATGGAAGTCATCTGGCAAAAGCAGAGCTCACAAAAGGGCCAGCTGAGAAAGCTCTTGCTGCCTACAACTTCAACTGCACCCCTCAAAGCAGCAGCACACACGCTGCTCTCGGCACTTTCCTTCTCAGCTCTACGCACCATCCTAAGCCTTGCCTCTCCCACACTCAGGATCCAAAGACAACGGCACCAGGGACTGCTCACACACTAAAGGCACCAGGACAAAAGGCTCACCAGCTTGGCCTTTGCATTCCCGCTGACAGCTCCACAGCTTGAACCCAGAGAACTGCCTGCTGCCAACAGCCTTTCCAATCACTCTGAGCACCTCATGACAAGGAGTGTGGGGAATGAATCTCCAGCAGCCTCCTGCCCCAGGCTGTCCCCCGGGAGCAGCCCTGCTCCAGGCCGTGACTGCCACCTGCACAGCCAAAGGACCCAGAGCCGGTGTTACACACCACGGCTGTGCCTGGCACAGAGACACCAGTGGCCACACAAGTGGCCATGGCACTGTCCACACACAGTCCCTGCTGCTGCTCCCCCAGCCGCTGGCACCAACTCCCAGCCACCCACTCCTAAAGCCACGGGGCCCACTGGGACACTGCGGGGGCTCGTGGAAGCCAGCGGCCATTGTGACACAGCGGGGCTGCACAGAGCCCACGGTGCTTTGTGACCCGTGGCTCCCAGGAGAGCCTTTGTGATGCTGGGGAACTACAAGGAAGCCTGGCTCCTCTGTGACACCACCACAGAAGCTCAGGGGAGCCCTGGAGACCGTGCTGATGCTATTGAACCTGATGCAACCCTGCCTCCTCTGTGACACCACAGAAGCTCTTGGAGCCCTGGAGACCGTGGTGATGCTATGGAACCTGATGCAACCCTGCCTCCTCTGTGACACCACAGAACCTCTGGGAGCCCTGGAGACTGTGGTGATGCTATGGAACCTGATGCAACCCTGCCTCCACTGTGACACCACAGAACCTCAGGGAGCCCTGGAGACCGTGCTGATGCTATGGAACCTCATGCAACCCTGCCTCCACTGTGACACCACAGAAGCTCGGGGAGCTCTGCAGACCGTGGGGATGCTGGCGAAGCTGACGGAACCCTGGGCACCACAGTGACGCTATGGAACCTGGTGGAACCGAGGGGCCACAGTGACACTGTGGGGCCTTTTGGAAGCAACAGGACCCTGGTGGGAAGCCACGGGATGATTAATCCTGCACGAACCTGCTCCAGGTGGGCTCCTCTCTCCCGGCTTCCACAGGTGCTGCTAGGATCCCACTCCGGCACTGGCTTGGCACGGGCTCACGGCTTCCTTTGGCAATGGCTCTGCTCCAGGATGGCATGCTGCAGAGAATGCAGGTAGATTTTGTGCTCACTCCTGGCATGCAGCTGGACAATAAAGCCTGATCCAGCCCCCCCTCAGCATATGTCCGGCTCTGGCATTGGGGCGGGGCAACTTTGGGAGCAGCCCCAGCCCTGCTCCTGCTCCCGGCTGGGCACCCAGCTGCTGGGACACAGGTGTGTCCTGATGCCACCGTCTACTCCTTTGAGAAGGGGAGGACAGAGTGCATCAGGGAGTTTGGTGTGGCTTACATGCGGCAAGGAGAAGGTGCAGCCCCAAACTGGCTTTCACTTCTAGAACCTTTTGCTATTGCGGGAGCAGCTGCTGGAGCTTTTCAACCGAGCTGCAAGAGTGAAAAGTGTGATGGCATGTCTATCTGAGAAGGAAGGTTCGGTGCCGCAGCCTGTTGTGCACAATTTATATGCTGATAAGAGAAGGGGGTGCTTTTGCAACGTTTTCCTTCCTGACACTTCTGTCTCTGTGAGCTTTAGCTGCTTGGACTCAGGGGTACCGAAGGTATGTGAAAGTGACTGGGATGCGAGAATCATGTTGCACAGGGAACAGGGAAGGTCAGCAAATGTTTCCTGTCCTGGCACATCTCTCAGTCTGAACTGCAGCTGCAGATGCTTCACTTCCGCCAAGGACTCTGCCACCTTGAGAGAAGGATGCGCTCTATGGAGTTGAGAAAGAAAGTGCGTCTCACTAGCTTCTTTCCTCTACTTCATAGACAGCAAAGGGGCTATGAAAGGCAGCACTGGCTTTTTGTTCTAGGACTTCTTCTTTACAAGCAGCTGCTGGATGTTTGGAAGGGGGTTTGGGATATGCAAAAATGAGAGGCTAAGATGGTAAGAGGGTAAGATGGAAGTCATCTGGCAAAAGCAGAGCTCACAAAAGGGCCAGCTGAGAAAGCTCTTGCTGCCTACAACTTCAACTGCACCCCTCAAAGCAGCAGCACACACGCTGCTCTCGGCACTTTCCTTCTCAGCTCTACGCACCATCCTAAGCCTTGCCTCTCCCACACTCAGGATCCAAAGACAACGGCACCAGGGACTGCTCACACACTAAAGGCACCAGGACAAAAGGCTCACCAGCTTGGCCTTTGCATTCCCGCTGACAGCTCCACAGCTTGAACCCAGAGAACTGCCTGCTGCCAACAGCCTTTCCAATCACTCTGAGCACCTCATGACAAGGAGTGTGGGGAATGAATCTCCAGCAGCCTCCTGCCCCAGGCTGTCCCCCGGGAGCAGCCCTGCTCCAGGCCGTGACTGCCACCTGCACAGCCAAAGGACCCAGAGCCGGTGTTACACACCACGGCTGTGCCTGGCACAGAGACACCAGTGGCCACACAAGTGGCCATGGCACTGTCCACACACAGTCCCTGCTGCTGCTCCCCCAGCCGCTGGCACCAACTCCCAGCCACCCACTCCTAAAGCCACGGGGCCCACTGGGACACTGCGGGGGCTCGTGGAAGCCAGCGGCCATTGTGACACAGCGGGGCTGCACAGAGCCCACGGTGCTTTGTGACCCGTGGCTCCCAGGAGAGCCTTTGTGATGCTGGGGAACTACAAGGAAGCCTGGCTCCTCTGTGACACCACCACAGAAGCTCAGGGGAGCCCTGGAGACCGTGCTGATGCTATTGAACCTGATGCAACCCTGCCTCCTCTGTGACACCACAGAAGCTCTTGGAGCCCTGGAGACCGTGGTGATGCTATGGAACCTGATGCAACCCTGCCTCCTCTGTGACACCACAGAACCTCTGGGAGCCCTGGAGACCGTGGTGATGCTATGGAACCTGATGCAACCCTGCCTCCACTGTGACACCACAGAACCTCTGGGAGCCCTGGAGACCGTGCTGATGCTATGGAACCTGATGCAACCCTGCCTCCACTGTGACACCACAGAAGCTCGGGGAGCTCTGCAGACCGTGGGGATGCTGGCGAAGCTGACGGAACCCTGGGCACCACAGTGACGCTATGGAACCTGGTGGAACCGAGGGGCCACAGTGACACTGTGGGGCCTTTTGGAAGCAACAGGACCCTGGTGGGAAGCCACGGGATGATTAATCCTGCACGAACCTGCTCCAGGTGGGCTCCTCTCTCCCGGCTTCCACAGGTGCTGCTAGGATCCCACTCCGGCACTGGCTTGGCACGGGCTCACGGCTTCCTTTGGCAATGGCTCTGCTCCAGGATGGCATGCTGCAGAGAATGCAGGTAGATTTTGTGCTCACTCCTGGCATGCAGCTGGACAATAAAGCCTGATCCAGCCCCCCCTCAGCATATGTCCGGCTCTGGCATTGGGGCGGGGCAACTTTGGGAGCAGCCCCAGCCCTGCTCCTGCTCCCGGCTGGGCACCCAGCTGCTGGGACACAGGTGTGTCCTGATGCCACCATCTACTCCTTTGAGAAGGGGAGGACAGAGTGCATCAGGGAGTTTGGTGTGGCTTACATGCGGCAAGGAGAAGGTGCAGCCCCAAACTGGCTTTCACTTCTAGAACCTTTTGCTATTGCGGGAGCAGCTGCTGGAGCTTTTCAACCGAGCTGCAAGAGTGAAAAGTGTGATGGCATGTCTATCTGAGAAGGAAGGTTCGGTGCCGCAGCCTGTTGTGCACAATTTATATGCTGATAAGAGAAGGGGGTGCTTTTGCAACGTTTTCCTTCCTGACACTTCTGTCTCTGTGAGCTTTAGCTGCTTGGACTCAGGGGTACCGAAGGTATGTGAAAGTGACTGGGATGCGAGAATCATGTTGCACAGGGAACAGGGAAGGTCAGCAAATGTTTCCTGTCCTGGCACATCTCTCAGTCTGAACTGCAGCTGCAGATGCTTCACTTCCGCCAAGGACTCTGCCACCTTGAGAGAAGGATGCGCTCTATGGAGTTGAGAAAGAAAGTGCGTCTCACTAGCTTCTTTCCTCTACTTCATAGACAGCAAAGGGGCTATGAAAGGCAGCACTGGCTTTTTGTTCTAGGACTTCTTCTTTACAAGCAGCTGCTGGATGTTTGGAAGGGGGTTTGGGATATGCAAAAATGAGAGGCTAAGATGGTAAGAGGGTAAGATGGAAGTCATCTGGCAAAAGCAGAGCTCACAAAAGGGCCAGCTGAGAAAGCTCTTGCTGCCTACAACTTCAACTGCACCCCTCAAAGCAGCAGCACACACGCTGCTCTCGGCACTTTCCTTCTCAGCTCTACGCACCATCCTAAGCCTTGCCTCTCCCACACTCAGGATCCAAAGACAACGGCACCAGGGACTGCTCACACACTAAAGGCACCAGGACAAAAGGCTCACCAGCTTGGCCTTTGCATTCCCGCTGACAGCTCCACAGCTTGAACCCAGAGAACTGCCTGCTGCCAACAGCCTTTCCAATCACTCTGAGCACCTCATGACAAGGAGTGTGGGGAATGAATCTCCAGCAGCCTCCTGCCCCAGGCTGTCCCCCGGGAGCAGCCCTGCTCCAGGCCGTGACTGCCACCTGCACAGCCAAAGGACCCAGAGCCGGTGTTACACACCACGGCTGTGCCTGGCACAGAGACACCAGTGGCCACACAAGTGGCCATGGCACTGTCCACACACAGTCCCTGCTGCTGCTCCCCCAGCCGCTGGCACCAACTCCCAGCCACCCACTCCTAAAGCCACGGGGCCCACTGGGACACTGCGGGGGCTCGTGGAAGCCAGCGGCCATTGTGACACAGCGGGGCTGCACAGAGCCCACGGTGCTTTGTGACCCGTGGCTCCCAGGAGAGCCTTTGTGATGCTGGGGAACTACAAGGAAGCCTGGCTCCTCTGTGACACCACCACAGAAGCTCAGGGGAGCCCTGGAGACCGTGCTGATGCTATTGAACCTGATGCAACCCTGCCTCCTCTGTGACACCACAGAAGCTCTTGGAGCCCTGGAGACCGTGGTGATGCTATGGAACCTGATGCAACCCTGCCTCCTCTGTGACACCACAGAACCTCTGGGAGCCCTGGAGACCGTGCTGATGCTATGGAACCTGATGCAACCCTGCCTCCACTGTGACACCACAGAACCTCTGGGAGCCCTGGAGACCGTGCTGATGCTATGGAACCTGATGCAACCCTGCCTCCACTGTGACACCACAGAAGCTCGGGGAGCTCTGCAGACCGTGGGGATGCTGGCGAAGCTGACGGAACCCTGGGCACCACAGTGACGCTATGGAACCTGGTGGAACCGAGGGGCCACAGTGACACTGTGGGGCCTTTTGGAAGCAACAGGACCCTGGTGGGAAGCCACGGGATGATTAATCCTGCACGAACCTGCTCCAGGTGGGCTCCTCTCTCCCGGCTTCCACAGGTGCTGCTAGGATCCCACTCCGGCACTGGCTTGGCACGGGCTCACGGCTTCCTTTGGCAATGGCTCTGCTCCAGGATGGCATGCTGCAGAGAATGCAGGTAGATTTTGTGCTCACTCCTGGCATGCAGCTGGACAATAAAGCCTGATCCAGCCCCCCCTCAGCATATGTCCGGCTCTGGCATTGGGGCGGGGCAACTTTGGGAGCAGCCCCAGCCCTGCTCCTGCTCCCGGCTGGGCACCCAGCTGCTGGGACACAGGTGTGTCCTGATGCCACCGTCTACTCCTTTGAGAAGGGGAGGACAGAGTGCATCAGGGAGTTTGGTGTGGCTTACATGCGGCAAGGAGAAGGTGCAGCCCCAAACTGGCTTTCACTTCTAGAACCTTTTGCTATTGCGGGAGCAGCTGCTGGAGCTTTTCAACCGAGCTGCAAGAGTGAAAAGTGTGATGGCATGTCTATCTGAGAAGGAAGGTTCGGTGCCGCAGCCTGTTGTGCACAATTTATATGCTGATAAGAGAAGGGGGTGCTTTTGGAACGTTTTCCTTCCTGACACTTCTGTCTCTGTGAGCTTTAGCTGCTTGGACTCAGGGATACCGAAGGTATGTGAAAGTGACTGGGATGCGAGAATCATGTTGCACAGGGAACAGGGAAGGTCAGCAAATGTTTCCTGTCCTGGCACATCTCTCAGTCTGAACTGCAGCTGCAGATGCTTCACTTCCGCCAAGGACTCTGCCACCTTGAGAGAAGGATGCGCTCTATGGAGTTGAGAAAGAAAGTGCGTCTCACTAGCTTCTTTCCTCTACTTCATAGACAGCAAAGGGGCTATGAAAGGCAGCACTGGCTTTTTGTTCTAGGACTTCTTCTTTACAAGCAGCTGCTGGATGTTTGGAAGGGGGTTTGGGATATGCAAAAATGAGAGGCTAAGATGGTAAGAGGGTAAGATGGAAGTCATCTGGCAAAAGCAGAGCTCACAAAAGGGCCAGCTGAGAAAGCTCTTGCTGCCTACAACTTCAACTGCACCCCTCAAAGCAGCAGCACACACGCTGCTCTCGGCACTTTCCTTCTCAGCTCTACGCACCATCCTAAGCCTTGCCTCTCCCACACTCAGGATCCAAAGACAACGGCACCAGGGACTGCTCACACACTAAAGGCACCAGGACAAAAGGCTCACCAGCTTGGCCTTTGCATTCCCGCTGACAGCTCCACAGCTTGAACCCAGAGAACTGCCTGCTGCCAACAGCCTTTCCAATCACTCTGAGCACCTCATGACAAGGAGTGTGGGGAATGAATCTCCAGCAGCCTCCTGCCCCAGGCTGTCCCCCGGGAGCAGCCCTGCTCCAGGCCGTGACTGCCACCTGCACAGCCAAAGGACCCAGAGCCGGTGTTACACACCACGGCTGTGCCTGGCACAGAGACACCAGTGGCCACACAAGTGGCCATGGCACTGTCCACACACAGTCCCTGCTGCTGCTCCCCCAGCCGCTGGCACCAACTCCCAGCCACCCACTCCTAAAGCCACGGGGCCCACTGGGACACTGCGGGGGCTCGTGGAAGCCAGCGGCCATTGTGACACAGCGGGGCTGCACAGAGCCCACGGTGCTTTGTGACCCGTGGCTCCCAGGAGAGCCTTTGTGATGCTGGGGAACTACAAGGAAGCCTGGCTCCTCTGTGACACCACCACAGAAGCTCAGGGGAGCCCTGGAGACCGTGCTGATGCTATTGAACCTGATGCAACCCTGCCTCCTCTGTGACACCACAGAAGCTCTTGGAGCCCTGGAGACCGTGGTGATGCTATGGAACCTGATGCAACCCTGCCTCCTCTGTGACACCACAGAACCTCTGGGAGCCCTGGAGACTGTGGTGATGCTATGGAACCTGATGCAACCCTGCCTCCACTGTGACACCACAGAACCTCAGGGAGCCCTGGAGACCGTGCTGATGCTATGGAACCTCATGCAACCCTGCCTCCACTGTGACACCACAGAAGCTCGGGGAGCTCTGCAGACCGTGGGGATGCTGGCGAAGCTGACGGAACCCTGGGCACCACAGTGACGCTATGGAACCTGGTGGAACCGAGGGGCCACAGTGACACTGTGGGGCCTTTTGGAAGCAACAGGACCCTGGTGGGAAGCCACGGGATGATTAATCCTGCACGAACCTGCTCCAGGTGGGCTCCTCTCTCCCGGCTTCCACAGGTGCTGCTAGGATCCCACTCCGGCACTGGCTTGGCACGGGCTCACGGCTTCCTTTGGCAATGGCTCTGCTCCAGGATGGCATGCTGCAGAGAATGCAGGTAGATTTTGTGCTCACTCCTGGCATGCAGCTGGACAATAAAGCCTGATCCAGCCCCCCCTCAGCATATGTCCGGCTCTGGCATTGGGGCGGGGCAACTTTGGGAGCAGCCCCAGCCCTGCTCCTGCTCCCGGCTGGGCACCCAGCTGCTGGGACACAGGTGTGTCCTGATGCCACCGTCTACTCCTTTGAGAAGGGGAGGACAGAGTGCATCAGGGAGTTTGGTGTGGCTTACATGCGGCAAGGAGAAGGTGCAGCCCCAAACTGGCTTTCACTTCTAGAACCTTTTGCTATTGCGGGAGCAGCTGCTGGAGCTTTTCAACCGAGCTGCAAGAGTGAAAAGTGTGATGGCATGTCTATCTGAGAAGGAAGGTTCGGTGCCGCAGCCTGTTGTGCACAATTTATATGCTGATAAGAGAAGGGGGTGCTTTTGCAACGTTTTCCTTCCTGACACTTCTGTCTCTGTGAGCTTTAGCTGCTTGGACTCAGGGGTACCGAAGGTATGTGAAAGTGACTGGGATGCGAGAATCATGTTGCACAGGGAACAGGGAAGGTCAGCAAATGTTTCCTGTCCTGGCACATCTCTCAGTCTGAACTGCAGCTG
Source organism: Aphelocoma coerulescens (assembly GCF_041296385.1). NCBI lineage: Eukaryota > Metazoa > Chordata > Aves > Passeriformes > Corvidae > Aphelocoma > Aphelocoma coerulescens. The sequence goes on from NW_027184068.1 coordinate 643,619, forward strand.
CAGATGCTTCACTTCCGCCAAGGACTCTGCCACCTTGAGAGAAGGATGCGCTCTATGGAGTTGAGAAAGAAAGTGCGTCTCACTAGCTTCTTTCCTCTACTTCATAGACAGCAAAGGGGCTATGAAAGGCAGCACTGGCTTTTTGTTCTAGGACTTCTTCTTTACAAGCAGCTGCTGGATGTTTGGAAGGGGGTTTGGGATATGCAAAAATGAGAGGCTAAGATGGTAAGAGGGTAAGATGGAAGTCATCTGGCAAAAGCAGAGCTCACAAAAGGGCCAGCTGAGAAAGCTCTTGCTGCCTACAACTTCAACTGCACCCCTCAAAGCAGCAGCACACACGCTGCTCTCGGCACTTTCCTTCTCAGCTCTACGCACCATCCTAAGCCTTGCCTCTCCCACACTCAGGATCCAAAGACAACGGCACCAGGGACTGCTCACACACTAAAGGCACCAGGACAAAAGGCTCACCAGCTTGGCCTTTGCATTCCCGCTGACAGCTCCACAGCTTGAACCCAGAGAACTGCCTGCTGCCAACAGCCTTTCCAATCACTCTGAGCACCTCATGACAAGGAGTGTGGGGAATGAATCTCCAGCAGCCTCCTGCCCCAGGCTGTCCCCCGGGAGCAGCCCTGCTCCAGGCCGTGACTGCCACCTGCACAGCCAAAGGACCCAGAGCCGGTGTTACACACCACGGCTGTGCCTGGCACAGAGACACCAGTGGCCACACAAGTGGCCATGGCACTGTCCACACACAGTCCCTGCTGCTGCTCCCCCAGCCGCTGGCACCAACTCCCAGCCACCCACTCCTAAAGCCACGGGGCCCACTGGGACACTGCGGGGGCTCGTGGAAGCCAGCGGCCATTGTGACACAGCGGGGCTGCACAGAGCCCACGGTGCTTTGTGACCCGTGGCTCCCAGGAGAGCCTTTGTGATGCTGGGGAACTACAAGGAAGCCTGGCTCCTCTGTGACACCACCACAGAAGCTCAGGGGAGCCCTGGAGACCGTGCTGATGCTATTGAACCTGATGCAACCCTGCCTCCTCTGTGACACCACAGAACCTCTGGGAGCCCTGGAGACCGTGCTGATGCTATGGAACCTGATGCAACCCTGCCTCCTCTGTGACACCACAGAACCTCTGGGAGCCCTGGAGACCGTGCTGATGCTATGGAACCTGATGCAACCCTGCCTCCACTGTGACACCACAGAAGCTCAGGGAGCCCTGGAGACTGTGGTGATGCTATGGAACCTGATGCAACCCTGCCTCCACTGTGACACCACAGAACCTCTGGGAGCCCTGGAGACCGTGCTGATGCTATGGAACCTGATGCAACCCTGCCTCCACTGTGACACCACAGAAGCTCGGGGAGCTCTGCAGACCGTGGGGATGCTGGCGAAGCTGACGGAACCCTGGGCACCACAGTGACGCTATGGAACCTGGTGGAACCGAGGGGCCACAGTGACACTGTGGGGCCTTTTGGAAGCAACAGGACCCTGGTGGGAAGCCACGGGATGATTAATCCTGCACGAACCTGCTCCAGGTGGGCTCCTCTCTCCCGGCTTCCACAGGTGCTGCTAGGATCCCACTCCGGCACTGGCTTGGCACGGGCTCACGGCTTCCTTTGGCAATGGCTCTGCTCCAGGATGGCATGCTGCAGAGAATGCAGGTAGATTTTGTGCTCACTCCTGGCATGCAGCTGGACAATAAAGCCTGATCCAGCCCCCCCTCAGCATATGTCCGGCTCTGGCATTGGGGCGGGGCAACTTTGGGAGCAGCCCCAGCCCTGCTCCTGCTCCCGGCTGGGCACCCAGCTGCTGGGACACAGGTGTGTCCTGATGCCACCGTCTACTCCTTTGAGAAGGGGAGGACAGAGCGCATCAGGGAGTTTGGTGTGGCTTACATGCGGCAAGGAGAAGGTGCAGCCCCAAACTGGCTTTCACTTCTAGAACCTTTTGCTATTGCGGGAGCAGCTGCTGGAGCTTTTCAACCGAGCTGCAAGAGTGAAAAGTGTGATGGCATGTCTATCTGAGAAGGAAGGTTCGGTGCCGCAGCCTGTTGTGCACAATTTATATGCTGATAAGAGAAGGGGGTGCTTTTGGAACGTTTTCCTTCCTGACACTTCTGTCTCTGTGAGCTTTAGCTGCTTGGACTCAGGGATACCGAAGGTGTGTGAAAGTGACTGGGATGCGAGAATCATGTTGCACAGGGAACAGGGAAGGTCAGCAAATGTTTCCTGTCCTGGCACATCTCTCAGTCTGAACTGCAGCTGCAGATGCTTCACTTCCGCCAAGGACTCTGCCACCTTGAGAGAAGGATGCGCTCTATGGAGTTGAGAAAGAAAGTGCGTCTCACTAGCTTCTTTCCTCTACTTCATAGACAGCAAAGGGGCTATGAAAGGCAGCACTGGCTTTTTGTTCTAGGACTTCTTCTTTACAAGCAGCTGCTGGATGTTTGGAAGGGGGTTTGGGATATGCAAAAATGAGAGGCTAAGATGGTAAGAGGGTAAGATGGAAGTCATCTGGCAAAAGCAGAGCTCACAAAAGGGCCAGCTGAGAAAGCTCTTGCTGCCTACAACTTCAACTGCACCCCTCAAAGCAGCAGCACACACGCTGCTCTCGGCACTTTCCTTCTCAGCTCTACGCACCATCCTAAGCCTTGCCTCTCCCACACTCAGGATCCAAAGACAACGGCACCAGGGACTGCTCACACACTAAAGGCACCAGGACAAAAGGCTCACCAGCTTGGCCTTTGCATTCCCGCTGACAGCTCCACAGCTTGAACCCAGAGAACTGCCTGCTGCCAACAGCCTTTCCAATCACTCTGAGCACCTCATGACAAGGAGTGTGGGGAATGAATCTCCAGCAGCCTCCTGCCCCAGGCTGTCCCCCGGGAGCAGCCCTGCTCCAGGCCGTGACTGCCACCTGCACAGCCAAAGGACCCAGAGCCGGTGTTACACACCACGGCTGTGCCTGGCACAGAGACACCAGTGGCCACACAAGTGGCCATGGCACTGTCCACACACAGTCCCTGCTGCTGCTCCCCCAGCCGCTGGCACCAACTCCCAGCCACCCACTCCTAAAGCCACGGGGCCCACTGGGACACTGCGGGGGCTCGTGGAAGCCAGCGGCCATTGTGACACAGCGGGGCTGCACAGAGCCCACGGTGCTTTGTGACCCGTGGCTCCCAGGAGAGCCTTTGTGATGCTGGGGAACTACAAGGAAGCCTGGCTCCTCTGTGACACCACCACAGAAGCTCAGGGGAGCCCTGGAGACCGTGCTGATGCTATTGAACCTGATGCAACCCTGCCTCCTCTGTGACACCACAGAAGCTCTTGGAGCCCTGGAGACCGTGGTGATGCTATGGAACCTGATGCAACCCTGCCTCCTCTGTGACACCACAGAACCTCTGGGAGCCCTGGAGACTGTGGTGATGCTATGGAACCTGATGCAACCCTGCCTCCACTGTGACACCACAGAACCTCTGGGAGCCCTGGAGACCGTGCTGATGCTATGGAACCTGATGCAACCCTGCCTCCACTGTGACACCACAGAAGCTCGGGGAGCTCTGCAGACCGTGGGGATGCTGGCGAAGCTGACGGAACCCTGGGCACCACAGTGACGCTATGGAACCTGGTGGAACCGAGGGGCCACAGTGACACTGTGGGGCCTTTTGGAAGCAACAGGACCCTGGTGGGAAGCCACGGGATGATTAATCCTGCACGAACCTGCTCCAGGTGGGCTCCTCTCTCCCGGCTTCCACAGGTGCTGCTAGGATCCCACTCCGGCACTGGCTTGGCACGGGCTCACGGCTTCCTTTGGCAATGGCTCTGCTCCAGGATGGCATGCTGCAGAGAATGCAGGTAGATTTTGTGCTCACTCCTGGCATGCAGCTGGACAATAAAGCCTGATCCAGCCCCCCCTCAGCATATGTCCGGCTCTGGCATTGGGGCGGGGCAACTTTGGGAGCAGCCCCAGCCCTGCTCCTGCTCCCGGCTGGGCACCCAGCTGCTGGGACACAGGTGTGTCCTGATGCCACCGTCTACTCCTTTGAGAAGGGGAGGACAGAGTGCATCAGGGAGTTTGGTGTGGCTTACATGCGGCAAGGAGAAGGTGCAGCCCCAAACTGGCTTTCACTTCTAGAACCTTTTGCTATTGCGGGAGCAGCTGCTGGAGCTTTTCAACCGAGCTGCAAGAGTGAAAAGTGTGATGGCATGTCTATCTGAGAAGGAAGGTTCGGTGCCGCAGCCTGTTGTGCACAATTTATATGCTGATAAGAGAAGGGGGTGCTTTTGCAACGTTTTCCTTCCTGACACTTCTGTCTCTGTGAGCTTTAGCTGCTTGGACTCAGGGGTACCGAAGGTGTGTGAAAGTGACTGGGATGCGAGAATCATGTTGCACAGGGAACAGGGAAGGTCAGCAAATGTTTCCTGTCCTGGCACATCTCTCAGTCTGAACTGCAGCTGCAGATGCTTCACTTCCGCCAAGGACTCTGCCACCTTGAGAGAAGGATGCGCTCTATGGAGTTGAGAAAGAAAGTGCGTCTCACTAGCTTCTTTCCTCTACTTCATAGACAGCAAAGGGGCTATGAAAGGCAGCACTGGCTTTTTGTTCTAGGACTTCTTCTTTACAAGCAGCTGCTGGATGTTTGGAAGGGGGTTTGGGATATGCAAAAATGAGAGGCTAAGATGGTAAGAGGGTAAGATGGAAGTCATCTGGCAAAAGCAGAGCTCACAAAAGGGCCAGCTGAGAAAGCTCTTGCTGCCTACAACTTCAACTGCACCCCTCAAAGCAGCAGCACACACGCTGCTCTCGGCACTTTCCTTCTCAGCTCTACGCACCATCCTAAGCCTTGCCTCTCCCACACTCAGGATCCAAAGACAACGGCACCAGGGACTGCTCACACACTAAAGGCACCAGGACAAAAGGCTCACCAGCTTGGCCTTTGCATTCCCGCTGACAGCTCCACAGCTTGAACCCAGAGAACTGCCTGCTGCCAACAGCCTTTCCAATCACTCTGAGCACCTCATGACAAGGAGTGTGGGGAATGAATCTCCAGCAGCCTCCTGCCCCAGGCTGTCCCCCGGGAGCAGCCCTGCTCCAGGCCGTGACTGCCACCTGCACAGCCAAAGGACCCAGAGCCGGTGTTACACACCACGGCTGTGCCTGGCACAGAGACACCAGTGGCCACACAAGTGGCCATGGCACTGTCCACACACAGTCCCTGCTGCTGCTCCCCCAGCCGCTGGCACCAACTCCCAGCCACCCACTCCTAAAGCCACGGGGCCCACTGGGACACTGCGGGGGCTCGTGGAAGCCAGCGGCCATTGTGACACAGCGGGGCTGCACAGAGCCCACGGTGCTTTGTGACCCGTGGCTCCCAGGAGAGCCTTTGTGATGCTGGGGAACTACAAGGAAGCCTGGCTCCTCTGTGACACCACCACAGAAGCTCAGGGGAGCCCTGGAGACCGTGCTGATGCTATTGAACCTGATGCAACCCTGCCTCCTCTGTGACACCACAGAAGCTCTTGGAGCCCTGGAGACCGTGGTGATGCTATGGAACCTGATGCAACCCTGCCTCCTCTGTGACACCACAGAACCTCTGGGAGCCCTGGAGACCGTGCTGATGCTATGGAACCTGATGCAACCCTGCCTCCACTGTGACACCACAGAAGCTCAGGGAGCCCTGGAGACTGTGGTGATGCTATGGAACCTGATGCAACCCTGCCTCCACTGTGACACCACAGAACCTCTGGGAGCCCTGGAGACCGTGCTGATGCTATGGAACCTGATGCAACCCTGCCTCCACTGTGACACCACAGAAGCTCGGGGAGCTCTGCAGACCGTGGGGATGCTGGCGAAGCTGACGGAACCCTGGGCACCACAGTGACGCTATGGAACCTGGTGGAACCGAGGGGCCACAGTGACACTGTGGGGCCTTTTGGAAGCAACAGGACCCTGGTGGGAAGCCACGGGATGATTAATCCTGCACGAACCTGCTCCAGGTGGGCTCCTCTCTCCCGGCTTCCACAGGTGCTGCTAGGATCCCACTCCGGCACTGGCTTGGCACGGGCTGACGGCTTCCTTTGGCAATGGCTCTGCTCCAGGATGGCATGCTGCAGAGAATGCAGGTAGATTTTGTGCTCACTCCTGGCATGCAGCTGGACAATAAAGCCTGATCCAGCCCCCCCTCAGCATATGTCCGGCTCTGGCATTGGGGCGGGGCAACTTTGGGAGCAGCCCCAGCCCTGCTCCTGCTCCCGGCTGGGCACCCAGCTGCTGGGACACAGGTGTGTCCTGATGCCACCGTCTACTCCTTTGAGAAGGGGAGGACAGAGTGCATCAGGGAGTTTGGTGTGGCTTACATGCGGCAAGGAGAAGGTGCAGCCCCAAACTGGCTTTCACTTCTAGAACCTTTTGCTATTGCGGGAGCAGCTGCTGGAGCTTTTCAACCGAGCTGCAAGAGTGAAAAGTGTGATGGCATGTCTATCTGAGAAGGAAGGTTCGGTGCCGCAGCCTGTTGTGCACAATTTATATGCTGATAAGAGAAGGGGGTGCTTTTGCAACGTTTTCCTTCCTGACACTTCTGTCTCTGTGAGCTTTAGCTGCTTGGACTCAGGGATACCGAAGGTATGTGAAAGTGACTGGGATGCGAGAATCATGTTGCACAGGGAACAGGGAAGGTCAGCAAATGTTTCCTGTCCTGGCACATCTCTCAGTCTGAACTGCAGCTGCAGATGCTTCACTTCCGCCAAGGACTCTGCCACCTTGAGAGAAGGATGCGCTCTATGGAGTTGAGAAAGAAAGTGCGTCTCACTAGCTTCTTTCCTCTACTTCATAGACAGCAAAGGGGCTATGAAAGGCAGCACTGGCTTTTTGTTCTAGGACTTCTTCTTTACAAGCAGCTGCTGGATGTTTGGAAGGGGGTTTGGGATATGCAAAAATGAGAGGCTAAGATGGTAAGAGGGTAAGATGGAAGTCATCTGGCAAAAGCAGAGCTCACAAAAGGGCCAGCTGAGAAAGCTCTTGCTGCCTACAACTTCAACTGCACCCCTCAAAGCAGCAGCACACACGCTGCTCTCGGCACTTTCCTTCTCAGCTCTACGCACCATCCTAAGCCTTGCCTCTCCCACACTCAGGATCCAAAGACAACGGCACCAGGGACTGCTCACACACTAAAGGCACCAGGACAAAAGGCTCACCAGCTTGGCCTTTGCATTCCCGCTGACAGCTCCACAGCTTGAACCCAGAGAACTGCCTGCTGCCAACAGCCTTTCCAATCACTCTGAGCACCTCATGACAAGGAGTGTGGGGAATGAATCTCCAGCAGCCTCCTGCCCCAGGCTGTCCCCCGGGAGCAGCCCTGCTCCAGGCCGTGACTGCCACCTGCACAGCCAAAGGACCCGGAGCCGGTGTTACACACCACGGCTGTGCCTGGCACAGAGACACCAGTGGCCCCACAAGTGGCCATGGCACTGTCCACACACAGTCCCTGCTGCTGCTCCCCCAGCCGCTGGCACCAACTCCCAGCCACCCACTCCTAAAGCCACGGGGCCCACTGGGACACTGCGGGGGCTCGTGGAAGCCAGCGGCCATTGTGACACAGCGGGGCTGCACAGAGCCCACGGTGCTTTGTGACCCGTGGCTCCCAGGAGAGCCTTTGTGATGCTGGGGAACTACAAGGAAGCCTGGCTCCTCTGTGACACCACCACAGAAGCTCAGGGGAGCCCTGGAGACCGTGCTGATGCTATTGAACCTGATGCAACCCTGCCTCCTCTGTGACACCACAGAACCTCTGGGAGCCCTGGAGACCGTGCTGATGCTATGGAACCTGATGCAACCCTGCCTCCTCTGTGACACCACAGAACCTCTGGGAGCCCTGGAGACCGTGCTGATGCTATGGAACCTGATGCAACCCTGCCTCCACTGTGACACCACAGAAGCTCAGGGAGCCCTGGAGACTGTGGTGATGCTATGGAACCTGATGCAACCCTGCCTCCACTGTGACACCACAGAACCTCTGGGAGCCCTGGAGACCGTGCTGATGCTATGGAACCTGATGCAACCCTGCCTCCACTGTGACACCACAGAAGCTCGGGGAGCTCTGCAGACCGTGGGGATGCTGGCGAAGCTGACGGAACCCTGGGCACCACAGTGACGCTATGGAACCTGGTGGAACCGAGGGGCCACAGTGACACTGTGGGGCCTTTTGGAAGCAACAGGACCCTGGTGGGAAGCCACGGGATGATTAATCCTGCACGAACCTGCTCCAGGTGGGCTCCTCTCTCCCGGCTTCCACAGGTGCTGCTAGGATCCCACTCCGGCACTGGCTTGGCACGGGCTCACGGCTTCCTTTGGCAATGGCTCTGCTCCAGGATGGCATGCTGCAGAGAATGCAGGTAGATTTTGTGCTCACTCCTGGCATGCAGCTGGACAATAAAGCCTGATCCAGCCCCCCCTCAGCATATGTCCGGCTCTGGCATTGGGGCGGGGCAACTTTGGGAGCAGCCCCAGCCCTGCTCCTGCTCCCGGCTGGGCACCCAGCTGCTGGGACACAGGTGTGTCCTGATGCCACCGTCTACTCCTTTGAGAAGGGGAGGACAGAGTGCATCAGGGAGTTTGGTGTGGCTTACATGCGGCAAGGAGAAGGTGCAGCCCCAAACTGGCTTTCACTTCTAGAACCTTTTGCTATTGCGGGAGCAGCTGCTGGAGCTTTTCAACCGAGCTGCAAGAGTGAAAAGTGTGATGGCATGTCTATCTGAGAAGGAAGGTTCGGTGCCGCAGCCTGTTGTGCACAATTTATATGCTGATAAGAGAAGGGGGTGCTTTTGGAACGTTTTCCTTCCTGACACTTCTGTCTCTGTGAGCTTTAGCTGCTTGGACTCAGGGATACCGAAGGTATGTGAAAGTGACTGGGATGCGAGAATCATGTTGCACAGGGAACAGGGAAGGTCAGCAAATGTTTCCTGTCCTGGCACATCTCTCAGTCTGAACTGCAGCTGCAGATGCTTCACTTCCGCCAAGGACTCTGCCACCTTGAGAGAAGGATGCGCTCTATGGAGTTGAGAAAGAAAGTGCGTCTCACTAGCTTCTTTCCTCTACTTCATAGACAGCAAAGGGGCTATGAAAGGCAGCACTGGCTTTTTGTTCTAGGACTTCTTCTTTACAAGCAGCTGCTGGATGTTTGGAAGGGGGTTTGGGATATGCAAAAATGAGAGGCTAAGATGGTAAGAGGGTAAGATGGAAGTCATCTGGCAAAAGCAGAGCTCACAAAAGGGCCAGCTGAGAAAGCTCTTGCTGCCTACAACTTCAACTGCACCCCTCAAAGCAGCAGCACACACGCTGCTCTCGGCACTTTCCTTCTCAGCTCTACGCACCATCCTAAGCCTTGCCTCTCCCACACTCAGGATCCAAAGACAACGGCACCAGGGACTGCTCACACACTAAAGGCACCAGGACAAAAGGCTCACCAGCTTGGCCTTTGCATTCCCGCTGACAGCTCCACAGCTTGAACCCAGAGAACTGCCTGCTGCCAACAGCCTTTCCAATCACTCTGAGCACCTCATGACAAGGAGTGTGGGGAATGAATCTCCAGCAGCCTCCTGCCCCAGGCTGTCCCCCGGGAGCAGCCCTGCTCCAGGCCGTGACTGCCACCTGCACAGCCAAAGGACCCAGAGCCGGTGTTACACACCACGGCTGTGCCTGGCACAGAGACACCAGTGGCCACACAAGTGGCCATGGCACTGTCCACACACAGTCCCTGCTGCTGCTCCCCCAGCCGCTGGCACCAACTCCCAGCCACCCACTCCTAAAGCCACGGGGCCCACTGGGACACTGCGGGGGCTCGTGGAAGCCAGCGGCCATTGTGACACAGCGGGGCTGCACAGAGCCCACGGTGCTTTGTGACCCGTGGCTCCCAGGAGAGCCTTTGTGATGCTGGGGAACTACAAGGAAGCCTGGCTCCTCTGTGACACCACCACAGAAGCTCAGGGGAGCCCTGGAGACCGTGCTGATGCTATGGAACCTGATGCAACCCTGCCTCCTCTGTGACACCACAGAAGCTCTTGGAGCCCTGGAGACCGTGGTGATGCTATGGAACCTGATGCAACCCTGCCTCCTCTGTGACACCACAGAACCTCTGGGAGCCCTGGAGACTGTGGTGATGCTATGGAACCTGATGCAACCCTGCCTCCACTGTGACACCACAGAACCTCTGGGAGCCCTGGAGACCGTGCTGATGCTATGGAACCTGATGCAACCCTGCCTCCACTGTGACACCACAGAAGCTCGGGGAGCTCTGCAGACCGTGGGGATGCTGGCGAAGCTGACGGAACCCTGGGCACCACAGTGACGCTATGGAACCTGGTGGAACCGAGGGGCCACAGTGACACTGTGGGGCCTTTTGGAAGCAACAGGACCCTGGTGGGAAGCCACGGGATGATTAATCCTGCACGAACCTGCTCCAGGTGGGCTCCTCTCTCCCGGCTTCCACAGGTGCTGCTAGGATCCCACTCCGGCACTGGCTTGGCACGGGCTCACGGCTTCCTTTGGCAATGGCTCTGCTCCAGGATGGCATGCTGCAGAGAATGCAGGTAGATTTTGTGCTCACTCCTGGCATGCAGCTGGACAATAAAGCCTGATCCAGCCCCCCCTCAGCATATGTCCGGCTCTGGCATTGGGGCGGGGCAACTTTGGGAGCAGCCCCAGCCCTGCTCCTGCTCCCGGCTGGGCACCCAGCTGCTGGGACACAGGTGTGTCCTGATGCCACCGTCTACTCCTTTGAGAAGGGGAGGACAGAGTGCATCAGGGAGTTTGGTGTGGCTTACATGCGGCAAGGAGAAGGTGCAGCCCCAAACTGGCTTTCACTTCTAGAACCTTTTGCTATTGCGGGAGCAGCTGCTGGAGCTTTTCAACCGAGCTGCAAGAGTGAAAAGTGTGATGGCATGTCTATCTGAGAAGGAAGGTTCGGTGCCGCAGCCTGTTGTGCACAATTTATATGCTGATAAGAGAAGGGGGTGCTTTTGGAACGTTTTCCTTCCTGACACTTCTGTCTCTGTGAGCTTTAGCTGCTTGGACTCAGGGATACCGAAGGTATGTGAAAGTGACTGGGATGCGAGAATCATGTTGCACAGGGAACAGGGAAGGTCAGCAAATGTTTCCTGTCCTGGCACATCTCTCAGTCTGAACTGCAGCTGCAGATGCTTCACTTCCGCCAAGGACTCTGCCACCTTGAGAGAAGGATGCGCTCTATGGAGTTGAGAAAGAAAGTGCGTCTCACTAGCTTCTTTCCTCTACTTCATAGACAGCAAAGGGGCTATGAAAGGCAGCACTGGCTTTTTGTTCTAGGACTTCTTCTTTACAAGCAGCTGCTGGATGTTTGGAAGGGGGTTTGGGATATGCAAAAATGAGAGGCTAAGATGGTAAGAGGGTAAGATGGAAGTCATCTGGCAAAAGCAGAGCTCACAAAAGGGCCAGCTGAGAAAGCTCTTGCTGCCTACAACTTCAACTGCACCCCTCAAAGCAGCAGCACACACGCTGCTCTCGGCACTTTCCTTCTCAGCTCTACGCACCATCCTAAGCCTTGCCTCTCCCACACTCAGGATCCAAAGACAACGGCACCAGGGACTGCTCACACACTAAAGGCACCAGGACAAAAGGCTCACCAGCTTGGCCTTTGCATTCCCGCTGACAGCTCCACAGCTTGAACCCAGAGAACTGCCTGCTGCCAACAGCCTTTCCAATCACTCTGAGCACCTCATGACAAGGAGTGTGGGGAATGAATCTCCAGCAGCCTCCTGCCCCAGGCTGTCCCCCGGGAGCAGCCCTGCTCCAGGCCGTGACTGCCACCTGCACAGCCAAAGGACCCAGAGCCGGTGTTACACACCACGGCTGTGCCTGGCACAGAGACACCAGTGGCCACACAAGTGGCCATGGCACTGTCCACACACAGTCCCTGCTGCTGCTCCCCCAGCCGCTGGCACCAACTCCCAGCCACCCACTCCTAAAGCCACGGGGCCCACTGGGACACTGCGGGGGCTCGTGGAAGCCAGCGGCCATTGTGACACAGCGGGGCTGCACAGAGCCCACGGTGCTTTGTGACCCGTGGCTCCCAGGAGAGCCTTTGTGATGCTGGGGAACTACAAGGAAGCCTGGCTCCTCTGTGACACCACCACAGAAGCTCAGGGGAGCCCTGGAGACCGTGCTGATGCTATGGAACCTGATGCAACCCTGCCTCCTCTGTGACACCACAGAAGCTCTTGGAGCCCTGGAGACCGTGGTGATGCTATGGAACCTGATGCAACCCTGCCTCCTCTGTGACACCACAGAACCTCTGGGAGCCCTGGAGACCGTGCTGATGCTATGGAACCTGATGCAACCCTGCCTCCACTGTGACACCACAGAAGCTCAGGGAGCCCTGGAGACTGTGGTGATGCTATGGAACCTGATGCAACCCTGCCTCCACTGTGACACCACAGAACCTCTGGGAGCCCTGGAGACCGTGCTGATGCTATGGAACCTGATGCAACCCTGCCTCCACTGTGACACCACAGAAGCTCGGGGAGCTCTGCAGACCGTGGGGATGCTGGCGAAGCTGACGGAACCCTGGGCACCACAGTGACGCTATGGAACCTGGTGGAACCGAGGGGCCACAGTGACACTGTGGGGCCTTTTGGAAGCAACAGGACCCTGGTGGGAAGCCACGGGATGATTAATCCTGCACGAACCTGCTCCAGGTGGGCTCCTCTCTCCCGGCTTCCACAGGTGCTGCTAGGATCCCACTCCGGCACTGGCTTGGCACGGGCTGACGGCTTCCTTTGGCAATGGCTCTGCTCCAGGATGGCATGCTGCAGAGAATGCAGGTAGATTTTGTGCTCACTCCTGGCATGCAGCTGGACAATAAAGCCTGATCCAGCCCCCCCTCAGCATATGTCCGGCTCTGGCATTGGGGCGGGGCAACTTTGGGAGCAGCCCCAGCCCTGCTCCTGCTCCCGGCTGGGCACCCAGCTGCTGGGACACAGGTGTGTCCTGATGCCACCGTCTACTCCTTTGAGAAGGGGAGGACAGAGTGCATCAGGGAGTTTGGTGTGGCTTACATGCGGCAAGGAGAAGGTGCAGCCCCAAACTGGCTTTCACTTCTAGAACCTTTTGCTATTGCGGGAGCAGCTGCTGGAGCTTTTCAACCGAGCTGCAAGAGTGAAAAGTGTGATGGCATGTCTATCTGAGAAGGAAGGTTCGGTGCCGCAGCCTGTTGTGCACAATTTATATGCTGATAAGAGAAGGGGGTGCTTTTGCAACGTTTTCCTTCCTGACACTTCTGTCTCTGTGAGCTTTAGCTGCTTGGACTCAGGGGTACCGAAGGTATGTGAAAGTGACTGGGATGCGAGAATCATGTTGCACAGGGAACAGGGAAGGTCAGCAAATGTTTCCTGTCCTGGCACATCTCTCAGTCTGAACTGCAGCTGCAGATGCTTCACTTCCGCCAAGGACTCTGCCACCTTGAGAGAAGGATGCGCTCTATGGAGTTGAGAAAGAAAGTGCGTCTCACTAGCTTCTTTCCTCTACTTCATAGACAGCAAAGGGGCTATGAAAGGCAGCACTGGCTTTTTGTTCTAGGACTTCTTCTTTACAAGCAGCTGCTGGATGTTTGGAAGGGGGTTTGGGATATGCAAAAATGAGAGGCTAAGATGGTAAGAGGGTAAGATGGAAGTCATCTGGCAAAAGCAGAGCTAACAAAAGGGCCAGCTGAGAAAGCTCTTGCTGCCTACAACTTCAACTGCACCCCTCAAAGCAGCAGCACACACGCTGCTCTCGGCACTTTCCTTCTCAGCTCTACGCACCATCCTAAGCCTTGCCTCTCCCACACTCAGGATCCAAAGACAACGGCACCAGGGACTGCTCACACACTAAAGGCACCAGGACAAAAGGCTCACCAGCTTGGCCTTTGCATTCCCGCTGACAGCTCCACAGCTTGAACCCAGAGAACTGCCTGCTGCCAACAGCCTTTCCAATCACTCTGAGCACCTCATGACAAGGAGTGTGGGGAATGAATCTCCAGCAGCCTCCTGCCCCAGGCTGTCCCCCGGGAGCAGCCCTGCTCCAGGCCGTGACTGCCACCTGCACAGCCAAAGGACCCGGAGCCGGTGTTACACACCACGGCTGTGCCTGGCACAGAGACACCAGTGGCCACACAAGTGGCCATGGCACTGTCCACACACAGTCCCTGCTGCTGCTCCCCCAGCCGCTGGCACCAACTCCCAGCCACCCACTCCTAAAGCCACGGGGCCCACTGGGACACTGCGGGGGCTCGTGGAAGCCAGCGGCCATTGTGACACAGCGGGGCTGCACAGAGCCCACGGTGCTTTGTGACCCGTGGCTCCCAGGAGAGCCTTTGTGATGCTGGGGAACTACAAGGAAGCCTGGCTCCTCTGTGACACCACCACAGAAGCTCAGGGGAGCCCTGGAGACCGTGCTGATGCTATTGAACCTGATGCAACCCTGCCTCCTCTGTGACACCACAGAAGCTCTTGGAGCCCTGGAGACCGTGGTGATGCTATGGAACCTGATGCAACCCTGCCTCCTCTGTGACACCACAGAACCTCTGGGAGCCCTGGAGACCGTGCTGATGCTATGGAACCTGATGCAACCCTGCCTCCACTGTGACACCACAGAAGCTCGGGGAGCTCTGCAGACCGTGGGGATGCTGGCGAAGCTGACGGAACCCTGGGCACCACAGTGACGCTATGGAACCTGGTGGAACCGAGGGGCCACAGTGACACTGTGGGGCCTTTTGGAAGCAACAGGACCCTGGTGGGAAGCCACGGGATGATTAATCCTGCACGAACCTGCTCCAGGTGGGCTCCTCTCTCCCGGCTTCCACAGGTGCTGCTAGGATCCCACTCCGGCACTGGCTTGGCACGGGCTCACGGCTTCCTTTGGCAATGGCTCTGCTCCAGGATGGCATGCTGCAGAGAATGCAGGTAGATTTTGTGCTCACTCCTGGCATGCAGCTGGACAATAAAGCCTGATCCAGCCCCCCCTCAGCATATGTCCGGCTCTGGCATTGGGGCGGGGCAACTTTGGGAGCAGCCCCAGCCCTGCTCCTGCTCCCGGCTGGGCACCCAGCTGCTGGAACACAGGTGTGTCCTGATGCCACCGTCTACTCCTTTGAGAAGGGGAGGACAGAGTGCATCAGGGAGTTTGGTGTGGCTTACATGCGGCAAGGAGAAGGTGCAGCCCCAAACTGGCTTTCACTTCTAGAACCTTTTGCTATTGCGGGAGCAGCTGCTGGAGCTTTTCAACCGAGCTGCAAGAGTGAAAAGTGTGATGGCATGTCTATCTGAGAAGGAAGGTTCGGTGCCGCAGCCTGTTGTGCACAATTTATATGCTGATAAGAGAAGGGGGTGCTTTTGCAACGTTTTCCTTCCTGACACTTCTGTCTCTGTGAGCTTTAGCTGCTTGGACTCAGGGATACCGAAGGTGTGTGAAAGTGACTGGGATGCGAGAATCATGTTGCACAGGGAACAGGGAAGGTCAGCAAATGTTTCCTGTCCTGGCACATCTCTCAGTCTGAACTGCAGCTGCAGATGCTTCACTTCCGCCAAGGACTCTGCCACCTTGAGAGAAGGATGCGCTCTATGGAGTTGAGAAAGAAAGTGCGTCTCACTAGCTTCTTTCCTCTACTTCATAGACAGCAAAGGGGCTATGAAAGGCAGCACTGGCTTTTTGTTCTAGGACTTCTTCTTTACAAGCAGCTGCTGGATGTTTGGAAGGGGGTTTGGGATATGCAAAAATGAGAGGCTAAGATGGTAAGAGGGTAAGATGGAAGTCATCTGGCAAAAGCAGAGCTCACAAAAGGGCCAGCTGAGAAAGCTCTTGCTGCCTACAACTTCAACTGCACCCCTCAAAGCAGCAGCACACACGCTGCTCTCGGCACTTTCCTTCTCAGCTCTACGCACCATCCTAAGCCTTGCCTCTCCCACACTCAGGATCCAAAGACAACGGCACCAGGGACTGCTCACACACTAAAGGCACCAGGACAAAAGGCTCACCAGCTTGGCCTTTGCATTCCCGCTGACAGCTCCACAGCTTGAACCCAGAGAACTGCCTGCTGCCAACAGCCTTTCCAATCACTCTGAGCACCTCATGACAAGGAGTGTGGGCAATGAATCTCCAGCAGCCTCCTGCCCCAGGCTGTCCCCCGGGAGCAGCCCTGCTCCAGGCCGTGACTGCCACCTGCACAGCCAAAGGACCCGGAGCCGGTGTTACACACCACGGCTGTGCCTGGCACAGAGACACCAGTGGCCACACAAGTGGCCATGGCACTGTCCACACACAGTCCCTGCTGCTGCTCCCCCAGCCGCTGGCACCAACTCCCAGCCACCCACTCCTAAAGCCACGGGGCCCACTGGGACACTGCGGGGGCTCGTGGAAGCCAGCGGCCATTGTGACACAGCGGGGCTGCACAGAGCCCACGGTGCTTTGTGACCCGTGGCTCCCAGGAGAGCCTTTGTGATGCTGGGGAACTACAAGGAAGCCTGGCTCCTCTGTGACACCACCACAGAAGCTCAGGGGAGCCCTGGAGACCGTGCTGATGCTATTGAACCTGATGCAACCCTGCCTCCTCTGTGACACCACAGAAGCTCTTGGAGCCCTGGAGACCGTGGTGATGCTATGGAACCTGATGCAACCCTGCCTCCTCTGTGACACCACAGAACCTCTGGGAGCCCTGGAGACCGTGCTGATGCTATGGAACCTGATGCAACCCTGCCTCCACTGTGACACCACAGAAGCTCAGGGAGCCCTGGAGACTGTGGTGATGCTATGGAACCTGATGCAACCCTGCCTCCACTGTGACACCACAGAACCTCTGGGAGCCCTGGAGACCGTGCTGATGCTATGGAACCTGATGCAACCCTGCCTCCACTGTGACACCACAGAAGCTCGGGGAGCTCTGCAGACCGTGGGGATGCTGGCGAAGCTGACGGAACCCTGGGCACCACAGTGACGCTATGGAACCTGGTGGAACCGAGGGGCCACAGTGACACTGTGGGGCCTTTTGGAAGCAACAGGACCCTGGTGGGAAGCCACGGGATGATTAATCCTGCACGAACCTGCTCCAGGTGGGCTCCTCTCTCCCGGCTTCCACAGGTGCTGCTAGGATCCCACTCCGGCACTGGCTTGGCACGGGCTCACGGCTTCCTTTGGCAATGGCTCTGCTCCAGGATGGCATGCTGCAGAGAATGCAGGTAGATTTTGTGCTCACTCCTGGCATGCAGCTGGACAATAAAGCCTGATCCAGCCCCCCCTCAGCATATGTCCGGCTCTGGCATTGGGGCGGGGCAACTTTGGGAGCAGCCCCAGCCCTGCTCCTGCTCCCGGCTGGGCACCCAGCTGCTGGGACACAGGTGTGTCCTGATGCCACCGTCTACTCCTTTGAGAAGGGGAGGACAGAGTGCATCAGGGAGTTTGGTGTGGCTTACATGCGGCAAGGAGAAGGTGCAGCCCCAAACTGGCTTTCACTTCTAGAACCTTTTGCTATTGCGGGAGCAGCTGCTGGAGCTTTTCAACCGAGCTGCAAGAGTGAAAAGTGTGATGGCATGTCTATCTGAGAAGGAAGGTTCGGTGCCGCAGCCTGTTGTGCACAATTTATATGCTGATAAGAGAAGGGGGTGCTTTTGCAACGTTTTCCTTCCTGACACTTCTGTCTCTGTGAGCTTTAGCTGCTTGGACTCAGGGATACCGAAGGTGTGTGAAAGTGACTGGGATGCGAGAATCATGTTGCACAGGGAACAGGGAAGGTCAGCAAATGTTTCCTGTCCTGGCACATCTCTCAGTCTGAACTGCAGCTGCAGATGCTTCACTTCCGCCAAGGACTCTGCCACCTTGAGAGAAGGATGCGCTCTATGGAGTTGAGAAAGAAAGTGCGTCTCACTAGCTTCTTTCCTCTACTTCATAGACAGCAAAGGGGCTATGAAAGGCAGCACTGGCTTTTTGTTCTAGGACTTCTTCTTTACAAGCAGCTGCTGGATGTTTGGAAGGGGGTTTGGGATATGCAAAAATGAGAGGCTAAGATGGTAAGAGGGTAAGATGGAAGTCATCTGGCAAAAGCAGAGCTCACAAAAGGGCCAGCGAGAAAGCTCTTGCTGCCTACAACTTCAACTGCACCCCTCAAAGCAGCAGCACACACGCTGCTCTCGGCACTTTCCTTCTCAGCTCTACGCACCATCCTAAGCCTTGCCTCTCCCACACTCAGGATCCAAAGACAACGGCACCAGGGACTGCTCACACACTAAAGGCACCAGGACAAAAGGCTCACCAGCTTGGCCTTTGCATTCCCGCTGACAGCTCCACAGCTTGAACCCAGAGAACTGCCTGCTGCCAACAGCCTTTCCAATCACTCTGAGCACCTCATGACAAGGAGTGTGGGGAATGAATCTCCAGCAGCCTCCTGCCCCAGGCTGTCCCCCGGGAGCAGCCCTGCTCCAGGCCGTGACTGCCACCTGCACAGCCAAAGGACCCAGAGCCGGTGTTACACACCACGGCTGTGCCTGGCACAGAGACACCAGTGGCCACACAAGTGGCCATGGCACTGTCCACACACAGTCCCTGCTGCTGCTCCCCCAGCCGCTGGCACCAACTCCCAGCCACCCACTCCTAAAGCCACGGGGCCCACTGGGACACTGCGGGGGCTCGTGGAAGCCAGCGGCCATTGTGACACAGCGGGGCTGCACAGAGCCCACGGTGCTTTGTGACCCGTGGCTCCCAGGAGAGCCTTTGTGATGCTGGGGAACTACAAGGAAGCCTGGCTCCTCTGTGACACCACCACAGAAGCTCAGGGGAGCCCTGGAGACCGTGCTGATGCTATTGAACCTGATGCAACCCTGCCTCCTCTGTGACACCACAGAAGCTCTTGGAGCCCTGGAGACCGTGGTGATGCTATGGAACCTGATGCAACCCTGCCTCCTCTGTGACACCACAGAACCTCTGGGAGCCCTGGAGACCGTGCTGATGCTATGGAACCTGATGCAACCCTGCCTCCACTGTGACACCACAGAAGCTCGGGGAGCTCTGCAGACCGTGGGGATGCTGGCGAAGCTGACGGAACCCTGGGCACCACAGTGACGCTATGGAACCTGGTGGAACCGAGGGGCCACAGTGACACTGTGGGGCCTTTTGGAAGCAACAGGACCCTGGTGGGAAGCCACGGGATGATTAATCCTGCACGAACCTGCTCCAGGTGGGCTCCTCTCTCCCGGCTTCCACAGGTGCTGCTAGGATCCCACTCCGGCACTGGCTTGGCACGGGCTGACGGCTTCCTTTGGCAATGGCTCTGCTCCAGGATGGCATGCTGCAGAGAATGCAGGTAGATTTTGTGCTCACTCCTGGCATGCAGCTGGACAATAAAGCCTGATCCAGCCCCCCCTCAGCATATGTCCGGCTCTGGCATTGGGGCGGGGCAACTTTGGGAGCAGCCCCAGCCCTGCTCCTGCTCCCGGCTGGGCACCCAGCTGCTGGGACACAGGTGTGTCCTGATGCCACCGTCTACTCCTTTGAGAAGGGGAGGACAGAGTGCATCAGGGAGTTTGGTGTGGCTTACATGCGGCAAGGAGAAGGTGCAGCCCCAAACTGGCTTTCACTTCTAGAACCTTTTGCTATTGTGGGAGCAGCTGCTGGAGCTTTTCAACCGAGCTGCAAGAGTGAAAAGTGTGATGGCATGTCTATCTGAGAAGGAAGGTTCGGTGCCGCAGCCTGTTGTGCACAATTTATATGCTGATAAGAGAAGGGGGTGCTTTTGCAACGTTTTCCTTCCTGACACTTCTGTCTCTGTGAGCTTTAGCTGCTTGGACTCAGGGATACCGAAGGTGTGTGAAAGTGACTGGGATGCGAGAATCATGTTGCACAGGGAACAGGGAAGGTCAGCAAATGTTTCCTGTCCTGGCACATCTCTCAGTCTGAACTGCAGCTGCAGATGCTTCACTTCCGCCAAGGACTCTGCCACCTTGAGAGAAGGATGCGCTCTATGGAGTTGAGAAAGAAAGTGCGTCTCACTAGCTTCTTTCCTCTACTTCATAGACAGCAAAGGGGCTATGAAAGGCAGCACTGGCTTTTTGTTCTAGGACTTCTTCTTTACAAGCAGCTGCTGGATGTTTGGAAGGGGGTTTGGGATATGCAAAAATGAGAGGCTAAGATGGTAAGAGGGTAAGATGGAAGTCATCTGGCAAAAGCAGAGCTCACAAAAGGGCCAGCTGAGAAAGCTCTTGCTGCCTACAACTTCAACTGCACCCCTCAAAGCAGCAGCACACACGCTGCTCTCGGCACTTTCCTTCTCAGCTCTACGCACCATCCTAAGCCTTGCCTCTCCCACACTCAGGATCCAAAGACAACGGCACCAGGGACTGCTCACACACTAAAGGCACCAGGACAAAAGGCTCACCAGCTTGGCCTTTGCATTCCCGCTGACAGCTCCACAGCTTGAACCCAGAGAACTGCCTGCTGCCAACAGCCTTTCCAATCACTCTGAGCACCTCATGACAAGGAGTGTGGGGAATGAATCTCCAGCAGCCTCCTGCCCCAGGCTGTCCCCCGGGAGCAGCCCTGCTCCAGGCCGTGACTGCCACCTGCACAGCCAAAGGACCCGGAGCCGGTGTTACACACCACGGCTGTGCCTGGCACAGAGACACCAGTGGCCACACAAGTGGCCATGGCACTGTCCACACACAGTCCCTGCTGCTGCTCCCCCAGCCGCTGGCACCAACTCCCAGCCACCCACTCCTAAAGCCACGGGGCCCACTGGGACACTGCGGGGGCTCGTGGAAGCCAGCGGCCATTGTGACACAGCGGGGCTGCACAGAGCCCACGGTGCTTTGTGACCCGTGGCTCCCAGGAGAGCCTTTGTGATGCTGGGGAACTACAAGGAAGCCTGGCTCCTCTGTGACACCACCACAGAAGCTCAGGGGAGCCCTGGAGACCGTGCTGATGCTATTGAACCTGATGCAACCCTGCCTCCTCTGTGACACCACAGAAGCTCTTGGAGCCCTGGAGACCGTGCTGATGCTATGGAACCTGATGCAACCCTGCCTCCACTGTGACACCACAGAAGCTCGGGGAGCTCTGCAGACCGTGGGGATGCTGGCGAAGCTGACGGAACCCTGGGCACCACAGTGACGCTATGGAACCTGGTGGAACCGAGGGGCCACAGTGACACTGTGGGGCCTTTTGGAAGCAACAGGACCCTGGTGGGAAGCCACGGGATGATTAATCCTGCACGAACCTGCTCCAGGTGGGCTCCTCTCTCCCGGCTTCCACAGGTGCTGCTAGGATCCCACTCCGGCACTGGCTTGGCACGGGCTCACGGCTTCCTTTGGCAATGGCTCTGCTCCAGGATGGCATGCTGCAGAGAATGCAGGTAGATTTTGTGCTCACTCCTGGCATGCAGCTGGACAATAAAGCCTGATCCAGCCCCCCCTCAGCATATGTCCGGCTCTGGCATTGGGGCGGGGCAAC
This sequence comes from Aphelocoma coerulescens, assembly GCF_041296385.1. Lineage (NCBI taxonomy): Eukaryota > Metazoa > Chordata > Aves > Passeriformes > Corvidae > Aphelocoma > Aphelocoma coerulescens. Next base: position 665,118 of record NW_027184068.1, read on the forward strand.
TTTGGGAGCAGCCCCAGCCCTGCTCCTGCTCCCGGCTGGGCACCCAGCTGCTGGGACACAGGTGTGTCCTGATGCCACCGTCTACTCCTTTGAGAAGGGGAGGACAGAGTGCATCAGGGAGTTTGGTGTGGCTTACATGCGGCAAGGAGAAGGTGCAGCCCCAAACTGGCTTTCACTTCTAGAACCTTTTGCTATTGTGGGAGCAGCTGCTGGAGCTTTTCAACCGAGCTGCAAGAGTGAAAAGTGTGATGGCATGTCTATCTGAGAAGGAAGGTTCGGTGCCGCAGCCTGTTGTGCACAATTTATATGCTGATAAGAGAAGGGGGTGCTTTTGCAACGTTTTCCTTCCTGACACTTCTGTCTCTGTGAGCTTTAGCTGCTTGGACTCAGGGATACCGAAGGTGTGTGAAAGTGACTGGGATGCGAGAATCATGTTGCACAGGGAACAGGGAAGGTCAGCAAATGTTTCCTGTCCTGGCACATCTCTCAGTCTGAACTGCAGCTGCAGATGCTTCACTTCCGCCAAGGACTCTGCCACCTTGAGAGAAGGATGCGCTCTATGGAGTTGAGAAAGAAAGTGCGTCTCACTAGCTTCTTTCCTCTACTTCATAGACAGCAAAGGGGCTATGAAAGGCAGCACTGGCTTTTTGTTCTAGGACTTCTTCTTTACAAGCAGCTGCTGGATGTTTGGAAGGGGGTTTGGGATATGCAAAAATGAGAGGCTAAGATGGTAAGAGGGTAAGATGGAAGTCATCTGGCAAAAGCAGAGCTCACAAAAGGGCCAGCTGAGAAAGCTCTTGCTGCCTACAACTTCAACTGCACCCCTCAAAGCAGCAGCACACACGCTGCTCTCGGCACTTTCCTTCTCAGCTCTACGCACCATCCTAAGCCTTGCCTCTCCCACACTCAGGATCCAAAGACAACGGCACCAGGGACTGCTCACACACTAAAGGCACCAGGACAAAAGGCTCACCAGCTTGGCCTTTGCATTCCCGCTGACAGCTCCACAGCTTGAACCCAGAGAACTGCCTGCTGCCAACAGCCTTTCCAATCACTCTGAGCACCTCATGACAAGGAGTGTGGGGAATGAATCTCCAGCAGCCTCCTGCCCCAGGCTGTCCCCCGGGAGCAGCCCTGCTCCAGGCCGTGACTGCCACCTGCACAGCCAAAGGACCCAGAGCCGGTGTTACACACCACGGCTGTGCCTGGCACAGAGACACCAGTGGCCACACAAGTGGCCATGGCACTGTCCACACACAGTCCCTGCTGCTGCTCCCCCAGCCGCTGGCACCAACTCCCAGCCACCCACTCCTAAAGCCACGGGGCCCACTGGGACACTGCGGGGGCTCGTGGAAGCCAGCGGCCATTGTGACACAGCGGGGCTGCACAGAGCCCACGGTGCTTTGTGACCCGTGGCTCCCAGGAGAGCCTTTGTGATGCTGGGGAACTACAAGGAAGCCTGGCTCCTCTGTGACACCACCACAGAAGCTCAGGGGAGCCCTGGAGACCGTGCTGATGCTATTGAACCTGATGCAACCCTGCCTCCTCTGTGACACCACAGAAGCTCTTGGAGCCCTGGAGACCGTGGTGATGCTATGGAACCTGATGCAACCCTGCCTCCTCTGTGACACCACAGAACCTCTGGGAGCCCTGGAGACCGTGCTGATGCTATGGAACCTGATGCAACCCTGCCTCCACTGTGACACCACAGAAGCTCGGGGAGCTCTGCAGACCGTGGGGATGCTGGCGAAGCTGACGGAACCCTGGGCACCACAGTGACGCTATGGAACCTGGTGGAACCGAGGGGCCACAGTGACACTGTGGGGCCTTTTGGAAGCAACAGGACCCTGGTGGGAAGCCACGGGATGATTAATCCTGCACGAACCTGCTCCAGGTGGGCTCCTCTCTCCCGGCTTCCACAGGTGCTGCTAGGATCCCACTCCGGCACTGGCTTGGCACGGGCTCACGGCTTCCTTTGGCAATGGCTCTGCTCCAGGATGGCATGCTGCAGAGAATGCAGGTAGATTTTGTGCTCACTCCTGGCATGCAGCTGGACAATAAAGCCTGATCCAGCCCCCCCTCAGCATATGTCCGGCTCTGGCATTGGGGCGGGGCAACTTTGGGAGCAGCCCCAGCCCTGCTCCTGCTCCCGGCTGGGCACCCAGCTGCTGGGACACAGGTGTGTCCTGATGCCACCGTCTACTCCTTTGAGAAGGGGAGGACAGAGTGCATCAGGGAGTTTGGTGTGGCTTACATGCGGCAAGGAGAAGGTGCAGCCCCAAACTGGCTTTCACTTCTAGAACCTTTTGCTATTGCGGGAGCAGCTGCTGGAGCTTTTCAACTGAGCTGCAAGAGTGAAAAGTGTGATGGCATGTCTATCTGAGAAGGAAGGTTCGGTGCCGCAGCCTGTTGTGCACAATTTATATGCTGATAAGAGAAGGGGGTGCTTTTGCAACGTTTTCCTTCCTGACACTTCTGTCTCTGTGAGCTTTAGCTGCTTGGACTCAGGGATACCGAAGGTGTGTCAAAGTGACTGGGATGCGAGAATCATGTTGCACAGGGAACAGGGAAGGTCAGCAAATGTTTCCTGTCCTGGCACATCTCTCAGTCTGAACTGCAGCTGCAGATGCTTCACTTCCGCCAAGGACTCTGCCACCTTGAGAGAAGGATGCGCTCTATGGAGTTGAGAAAGAAAGTGCGTCTCACTAGCTTCTTTCCTCTACTTCATAGACAGCAAAGGGGCTATGAAAGGCAGCACTGGCTTTTTGTTCTAGGACTTCTTCTTTACAAGCAGCTGCTGGATGTTTGGAAGGGGGTTTGGGATATGCAAAAATGAGAGGCTAAGATGGTAAGAGGGTAAGATGGAAGTCATCTGGCAAAAGCAGAGCTCACAAAAGGGCCAGCTGAGAAAGCTCTTGCTGCCTACAACTTCAACTGCACCCCTCAAAGCAGCAGCACACACGCTGCTCTCGGCACTTTCCTTCTCAGCTCTACGCACCATCCTAAGCCTTGCCTCTCCCACACTCAGGATCCAAAGACAACGGCACCAGGGACTGCTCACACACTAAAGGCACCAGGACAAAAGGCTCACCAGCTTGGCCTTTGCATTCCCGCTGACAGCTCCACAGCTTGAACCCAGAGAACTGCCTGCTGCCAACAGCCTTTCCAATCACTCTGAGCACCTCATGACAAGGAGTGTGGGGAATGAATCTCCAGCAGCCTCCTGCCCCAGGCTGTCCCCCGGGAGCAGCCCTGCTCCAGGCCGTGACTGCCACCTGCACAGCCAAAGGACCCAGAGCCGGTGTTACACACCACGGCTGTGCCTGGCACAGAGACACCAGTGGCCACACAAGTGGCCATGGCACTGTCCACACACAGTCCCTGCTGCTGCTCCCCCAGCCGCTGGCACCAACTCCCAGCCACCCACTCCTAAAGCCACGGGGCCCACTGGGACACTGCGGGGGCTCGTGGAAGCCAGCGGCCATTGTGACACAGCGGGGCTGCACAGAGCCCACGGTGCTTTGTGACCCGTGGCTCCCAGGAGAGCCTTTGTGATGCTGGGGAACTACAAGGAAGCCTGGCTCCTCTGTGACACCACCACAGAAGCTCAGGGGAGCCCTGGAGACCGTGCTGATGCTTATGAACCTGATGCAACCCTGCCTCCTCTGTGACACCACAGAAGCTCTTGGAGCCCTGGAGACCGTGGTGATGCTATGGAACCTGATGCAACCCTGCCTCCTCTGTGACACCACAGAACCTCTGGGAGCCCTGGAGACCGTGCTGATGCTATGGAACCTGATGCAACCCTGCCTCCACTGTGACACCACAGAAGCTCAGGGAGCCCTGGAGACTGTGGTGATGCTATGGAACCTGATGCAACCCTGCCTCCACTGTGACACCACAGAAGCTCGGGGAGCTCTGCAGACCGTGGGGATGCTGGCGAAGCTGACGGAACCCTGGGCACCACAGTGACGCTATGGAACCTGGTGGAACCGAGGGGCCACAGTGACACTGTGGGGCCTTTTGGAAGCAACAGGACCCTGGTGGGAAGCCACGGGATGATTAATCCTGCACGAACCTGCTCCAGGTGGGCTCCTCTCTCCCGGCTTCCACAGGTGCTGCTAGGATCCCACTCCGGCACTGGCTTGGCACGGGCTCACGGCTTCCTTTGGCAATGGCTCTGCTCCAGGATGGCATGCTGCAGAGAATGCAGGTAGATTTTGTGCTCACTCCTGGCATGCAGCTGGACAATAAAGCCTGATCCAGCCCCCCCTCAGCATATGTCCGGCTCTGGCATTGGGGCGGGGCAACTTTGGGAGCAGCCCCAGCCCTGCTCCTGCTCCCGGCTGGGCACCCAGCTGCTGGGACACAGGTGTGTCCTGATGCCACCGTCTACTCCTTTGAGAAGGGGAGGACAGAGTGCATCAGGGAGTTTGGTGTGGCTTACATGCGGCAAGGAGAAGGTGCAGCCCCAAACTGGCTTTCACTTCTAGAACCTTTTGCTATTGCGGGAGCAGCTGCTGGAGCTTTTCAACCGAGCTGCAAGAGTGAAAAGTGTGATGGCATGTCTATCTGAGAAGGAAGGTTCGGTGCCGCAGCCTGTTGTGCACAATTTATATGCTGATAAGAGAAGGGGGTGCTTTTGCAACGTTTTCCTTCCTGACACTTCTGTCTCTGTGAGCTTTAGCTGCTTGGACTCAGGGATACCGAAGGTGTGTGAAAGTGACTGGGATGCGAGAATCATGTTGCACAGGGAACAGGGAAGGTCAGCAAATGTTTCCTGTCCTGGCACATCTCTCAGTCTGAACTGCAGCTGCAGATGCTTCACTTCCGCCAAGGACTCTGCCACCTTGAGAGAAGGATGCGCTCTATGGAGTTGAGAAAGAAAGTGCGTCTCACTAGCTTCTTTCCTCTACTTCATAGACAGCAAAGGGGCTATGAAAGGCAGCACTGGCTTTTTGTTCTAGGACTTCTTCTTTACAAGCAGCTGCTGGATGTTTGGAAGGGGGTTTGGGATATGCAAAAATGAGAGGCTAAGATGGTAAGAGGGTAAGATGGAAGTCATCTGGCAAAAGCAGAGCTCACAAAAGGGCCAGCTGAGAAAGCTCTTGCTGCCTACAACTTCAACTGCACCCCTCAAAGCAGCAGCACACACGCTGCTCTCGGCACTTTCCTTCTCAGCTCTACGCACCATCCTAAGCCTTGCCTCTCCCACACTCAGGATCCAAAGACAACGGCACCAGGGACTGCTCACACACTAAAGGCACCAGGACAAAAGGCTCACCAGCTTGGCCTTTGCATTCCCGCTGACAGCTCCACAGCTTGAACCCAGAGAACTGCCTGCTGCCAACAGCCTTTCCAATCACTCTGAGCACCTCATGACAAGGAGTGTGGGGAATGAATCTCCAGCAGCCTCCTGCCCCAGGCTGTCCCCCGGGAGCAGCCCTGCTCCAGGCCGTGACTGCCACCTGCACAGCCAAAGGACCCAGAGCCGGTGTTACACACCACGGCTGTGCCTGGCACAGAGACACCAGTGGCCACACAAGTGGCCATGGCACTGTCCACACACAGTCCCTGCTGCTGCTCCCCCAGCCGCTGGCACCAACTCCCAGCCACCCACTCCTAAAGCCACGGGGCCCACTGGGACACTGCGGGGGCTCGTGGAAGCCAGCGGCCATTGTGACACAGCGGGGCTGCACAGAGCCCACGGTGCTTTGTGACCCGTGGCTCCCAGGAGAGCCTTTGTGATGCTGGGGAACTACAAGGAAGCCTGGCTCCTCTGTGACACCACCACAGAAGCTCAGGGGAGCCCTGGAGACCGTGCTGATGCTATGGAACCTGATGCAACCCTGCCTCCTCTGTGACACCACAGAAGCTCTTGGAGCCCTGGAGACCGTGCTGATGCTATGGAACCTGATGCAACCCTGCCTCCTCTGTGACACCACAGAACCTCTGGGAGCCCTGGAGACCGTGCTGATGCTATGGAACCTGATGCAACCCTGCCTCCACTGTGACACCACAGAAGCTCAGGGAGCCCTGGAGACTGTGGTGATGCTATGGAACCTGATGCAACCCTGCCTCCACTGTGACACCACAGAACCTCTGGGAGCCCTGGAGACCGTGCTGATGCTATGGAACCTGATGCAACCCTGCCTCCACTGTGACACCACAGAAGCTCGGGGAGCTCTGCAGACCGTGGGGATGCTGGCGAAGCTGCCGGAACCCTGGGCACCACAGTGACGCTATGGAACCTGGTGGAACCAAGGGGCCACAGTGACACTGTGGGGCCTTTTGGAAGCAACAGGACCCTGGTGGGAAGCCACGGGATGATTAATCCTGCACGAACCTGCTCCAGGTGGGCTCCTCTCTCCCGGCTTCCACAGGTGCTGCTAGGATCCCACTCCGGCACTGGCTTGGCACGGGCTGACGGCTTCCTTTGGCAATGGCTCTGCTCCAGGATGGCATGCTGCAGAGAATGCAGGTAGATTTTGTGCTCACTCCTGGCATGCAGCTGGACAATAAAGCCTGATCCAGCCCCCCCTCAGCATATGTCCGGCTCTGGCATTGGGGCGGGGCAACTTTGGGAGCAGCCCCAGCCCTGCTCCTGCTCCCGGCTGGGCACCCAGCTGCTGGGACACAGGTGTGTCCTGATGCCACCGTCTACTCCTTTGAGAAGGGGAGGACAGAGTGCATCAGGGAGTTTGGTGTGGCTTACATGCGGCAAGGAGAAGGTGCAGCCCCAAACTGGCTTTCACTTCTAGAACCTTTTGCTATTGCGGGAGCAGCTGCTGGAGCTTTTCAACCGAGCTGCAAGAGTGAAAAGTGTGATGGCATGTCTATCTGAGAAGGAAGGTTCGGTGCCGCAGCCTGTTGTGCACAATTTATATGCTGATAAGAGAAGGGGGTGCTTTTGGAACGTTTTCCTTCCTGACACTTCTGTCTCTGTGAGCTTTAGCTGCTTGGACTCAGGGGTACCGAAGGTATGTGAAAGTGACTGGGATGCGAGAATCATGTTGCACAGGGAACAGGGAAGGTCAGCAAATGTTTCCTGTCCTGGCACATCTCTCAGTCTGAACTGCAGCTGCAGATGCTTCACTTCCGCCAAGGACTCTGCCACCTTGAGAGAAGGATGCGCTCTATGGAGTTGAGAAAGAAAGTGCGTCTCACTAGCTTCTTTCCTCTACTTCATAGACAGCAAAGGGGCTATGAAAGGCAGCACTGGCTTTTTGTTCTAGGACTTCTTCTTTACAAGCAGCTGCTGGATGTTTGGAAGGGGGTTTGGGATATGCAAAAATGAGAGGCTAAGATGGTAAGAGGGTAAGATGGAAGTCATCTGGCAAAAGCAGAGCTCACAAAAGGGCCAGCTGAGAAAGCTCTTGCTGCCTACAACTTCAACTGCACCCCTCAAAGCAGCAGCACACACGCTGCTCTCGGCACTTTCCTTCTCAGCTCTACGCACCATCCTAAGCCTTGCCTCTCCCACACTCAGGATCCAAAGACAACGGCACCAGGGACTGCTCACACACTAAAGGCACCAGGACAAAAGGCTCACCAGCTTGGCCTTTGCATTCCCGCTGACAGCTCCACAGCTTGAACCCAGAGAACTGCCTGCTGCCAACAGCCTTTCCAATCACTCTGAGCACCTCATGACAAGGAGTGTGGGGAATGAATCTCCAGCAGCCTCCTGCCCCAGGCTGTCCCCCGGGAGCAGCCCTGCTCCAGGCCGTGACTGCCACCTGCACAGCCAAAGGACCCAGAGCCGGTGTTACACACCACGGCTGTGCCTGGCACAGAGACACCAGTGGCCACACAAGTGGCCATGGCACTGTCCACACACAGTCCCTGCTGCTGCTCCCCCAGCCGCTGGCACCAACTCCCAGCCACCCACTCCTAAAGCCACGGGGCCCACTGGGACACTGCGGGGGCTCGTGGAAGCCAGCGGCCATTGTGACACAGCGGGGCTGCACAGAGCCCACGGTGCTTTGTGACCCGTGGCTCCCAGGAGAGCCTTTGTGATGCTGGGGAACTACAAGGAAGCCTGGCTCCTCTGTGACACCACCACAGAAGCTCAGGGGAGCCCTGGAGACCGTGCTGATGCTATGGAACCTGATGCAACCCTGCCTCCTCTGTGACACCACAGAAGCTCTTGGAGCCCTGGAGACCGTGCTGATGCTATGGAACCTGATGCAACCCTGCCTCCTCTGTGACACCACAGAACCTCTGGGAGCCCTGGAGACCGTGCTGATGCTATGGAACCTGATGCAACCCTGCCTCCACTGTGACACCACAGAAGCTCAGGGAGCCCTGGAGACTGTGGTGATGCTATGGAACCTGATGCAACCCTGCCTCCACTGTGACACCACAGAACCTCTGGGAGCCCTGGAGACCGTGCTGATGCTATGGAACCTGATGCAACCCTGCCTCCACTGTGACACCACAGAAGCTCGGGGAGCTCTGCAGACCGTGGGGATGCTGGCGAAGCTGACGGAACCCTGGGCACCACAGTGACGCTATGGAACCTGGTGGAACCAAGGGGCCACAGTGACACTGTGGGGCCTTTTGGAAGCAACAGGACCCTGGTGGGAAGCCACGGGATGATTAATCCTGCACGAACCTGCTCCAGGTGGGCTCCTCTCTCCCGGCTTCCACAGGTGCTGCTAGGATCCCACTCCGGCACTGGCTTGGCACGGGCTCACGGCTTCCTTTGGCAATGGCTCTGCTCCAGGATGGCATGCTGCAGAGAATGCAGGTAGATTTTGTGCTCACTCCTGGCATGCAGCTGGACAATAAAGCCTGATCCAGCCCCCCCTCAGCATATGTCCGGCTCTGGCATTGGGGCGGGGCAACTTTGGGAGCAGCCCCAGCCCTGCTCCTGCTCCCGGCTGGGCACCCAGCTGCTGGGACACAGGTGTGTCCTGATGCCACCGTCTACTCCTTTGAGAAGGGGAGGACAGAGTGCATCAGGGAGTTTGGTGTGGCTTACATGCGGCAAGGAGAAGGTGCAGCCCCAAACTGGCTTTCACTTCTAGAACCTTTTGCTATTGCGGGAGCAGCTGCTGGAGCTTTTCAACCGAGCTGCAAGAGTGAAAAGTGTGATGGCATGTCTATCTGAGAAGGAAGGTTCGGTGCCGCAGCCTGTTGTGCACAATTTATATGCTGATAAGAGAAGGGGGTGCTTTTGCAACGTTTTCCTTCCTGACACTTCTGTCTCTGTGAGCTTTAGCTGCTTGGACTCAGGGATACCGAAGGTGTGTCAAAGTGACTGGGATGCGAGAATCATGTTGCACAGGGAACAGGGAAGGTCAGCAAATGTTTCCTGTCCTGGCACATCTCTCAGTCTGAACTGCAGCTGCAGATGCTTCACTTCCGCCAAGGACTCTGCCACCTTGAGAGAAGGATGCGCTCTATGGAGTTGAGAAAGAAAGTGCGTCTCACTAGCTTCTTTCCTCTACTTCATAGACAGCAAAGGGGCTATGAAAGGCAGCACTGGCTTTTTGTTCTAGGACTTCTTCTTTACAAGCAGCTGCTGGATGTTTGGAAGGGGGTTTGGGATATGCAAAAATGAGAGGCTAAGATGGTAAGAGGGTAAGATGGAAGTCATCTGGCAAAAGCAGAGCTCACAAAAGGGCCAGCTGAGAAAGCTCTTGCTGCCTACAACTTCAACTGCACCCCTCAAAGCAGCAGCACACACGCTGCTCTCGGCACTTTCCTTCTCAGCTCTACGCACCATCCTAAGCCTTGCCTCTCCCACACTCAGGATCCAAAGACAACGGCACCAGGGACTGCTCACACACTAAAGGCACCAGGACAAAAGGCTCACCAGCTTGGCCTTTGCATTCCCGCTGACAGCTCCACAGCTTGAACCCAGAGAACTGCCTGCTGCCAACAGCCTTTCCAATCACTCTGAGCACCTCATGACAAGGAGTGTGGGGAATGAATCTCCAGCAGCCTCCTGCCCCAGGCTGTCCCCCGGGAGCAGCCCTGCTCCAGGCCGTGACTGCCACCTGCACAGCCAAAGGACCCAGAGCCGGTGTTACACACCACGGCTGTGCCTGGCACAGAGACACCAGTGGCCACACAAGTGGCCATGGCACTGTCCACACACAGTCCCTGCTGCTGCTCCCCCAGCCGCTGGCACCAACTCCCAGCCACCCACTCCTAAAGCCACGGGGCCCACTGGGACACTGCGGGGGCTCGTGGAAGCCAGCGGCCATTGTGACACAGCGGGGCTGCACAGAGCCCACGGTGCTTTGTGACCCGTGGCTCCCAGGAGAGCCTTTGTGATGCTGGGGAACTACAAGGAAGCCTGGCTCCTCTGTGACACCACCACAGAAGCTCAGGGGAGCCCTGGAGACCGTGCTGATGCTATGGAACCTGATGCAACCCTGCCTCCACTGTGACACCACAGAAGCTCTTGGAGCCCTGGAGACCGTGCTGATGCTATGGAACCTGATGCAACCCTGCCTCCACTGTGACACCACAGAAGCTCGGGGAGCTCTGCAGACCGTGGGGATGCTGGCGAAGCTGACGGAACCCTGGGCACCACAGTGACGCTATGGAACCTGGTGGAACCGAGGGGCCACAGTGACACTGTGGGGCCTTTTGGAAGCAACAGGACCCTGGTGGGAAGCCACGGGATGATTAATCCTGCACGAACCTGCTCCAGGTGGGCTCCTCTCTCCCGGCTTCCACAGGTGCTGCTAGGATCCCACTCCGGCACTGGCTTGGCACGGGCTCACGGCTTCCTTTGGCAATGGCTCTGCTCCAGGATGGCATGCTGCAGAGAATGCAGGTAGATTTTGTGCTCACTCCTGGCATGCAGCTGGACAATAAAGCCTGATCCAGCCCCCCCTCAGCATATGTCCGGCTCTGGCATTGGGGCGGGGCAACTTTGGGAGCAGCCCCAGCCCTGCTCCTGCTCCCGGCTGGGCACCCAGCTGCTGGGACACAGGTGTGTCCTGATGCCACCGTCTACTCCTTTGAGAAGGGGAGGACAGAGTGCATCAGGGAGTTTGGTGTGGCTTACATGCGGCAAGGAGAAGGTGCAGCCCCAAACTGGCTTTCACTTCTAGAACCTTTTGCTATTGCGGGAGCAGCTGCTGGAGCTTTTCAACCGAGCTGCAAGAGTGAAAAGTGTGATGGCATGTCTATCTGAGAAGGAAGGTTCGGTGCCGCAGCCTGTTGTGCACAATTTATATGCTGATAAGAGAAGGGGGTGCTTTTGCAACGTTTTCCTTCCTGACACTTCTGTCTCTGTGAGCTTTAGCTGCTTGGACTCAGGGATACCGAAGGTGTGTGAAAGTGACTGGGATGCGAGAATCATGTTGCACAGGGAACAGGGAAGGTCAGCAAATGTTTCCTGTCCTGGCACATCTCTCAGTCTGAACTGCAGCTGCAGATGCTTCACTTCCGCCAAGGACTCTGCCACCTTGAGAGAAGGATGCGCTCTATGGAGTTGAGAAAGAAAGTGCGTCTCACTAGCTTCTTTCCTCTACTTCATAGACAGCAAAGGGGCTATGAAAGGCAGCACTGGCTTTTTGTTCTAGGACTTCTTCTTTACAAGCAGCTGCTGGATGTTTGGAAGGGGGTTTGGGATATGCAAAAATGAGAGGCTAAGATGGTAAGAGGGTAAGATGGAAGTCATCTGGCAAAAGCAGAGCTCACAAAAGGGCCAGCTGAGAAAGCTCTTGCTGCCTACAACTTCAACTGCACCCCTCAAAGCAGCAGCACACACGCTGCTCTCGGCACTTTCCTTCTCAGCTCTACGCACCATCCTAAGCCTTGCCTCTCCCACACTCAGGATCCAAAGACAACGGCACCAGGGACTGCTCACACACTAAAGGCACCAGGACAAAAGGCTCACCAGCTTGGCCTTTGCATTCCCGCTGACAGCTCCACAGCTTGAACCCAGAGAACTGCCTGCTGCCAACAGCCTTTCCAATCACTCTGAGCACCTCATGACAAGGAGTGTGGGCAATGAATCTCCAGCAGCCTCCTGCCCCAGGCTGTCCCCCGGGAGCAGCCCTGCTCCAGGCCGTGACTGCCACCTGCACAGCCAAAGGACCCGGAGCCGGTGTTACACACCACGGCTGTGCCTGGCACAGAGACACCAGTGGCCACACAAGTGGCCATGGCACTGTCCACACACAGTCCCTGCTGCTGCTCCCCCAGCCGCTGGCACCAACTCCCAGCCACCCACTCCTAAAGCCACGGGGCCCACTGGGACACTGCGGGGGCTCGTGGAAGCCAGCGGCCATTGTGACACAGCGGGGCTGCACAGAGCCCACGGTGCTTTGTGACCCGTGGCTCCCAGGAGAGCCTTTGTGATGCTGGGGAACTACAAGGAAGCCTGGCTCCTCTGTGACACCACCACAGAAGCTCAGGGGAGCCCTGGAGACCGTGCTGATGCTATTGAACCTGATGCAACCCTGCCTCCTCTGTGACACCACAGAAGCTCTTGGAGCCCTGGAGACCGTGGTGATGCTATGGAACCTGATGCAACCCTGCCTCCTCTGTGACACCACAGAACCTCTGGGAGCCCTGGAGACCGTGCTGATGCTATGGAACCTGATGCAACCCTGCCTCCACTGTGACACCACAGAAGCTCAGGGAGCCCTGGAGACTGTGGTGATGCTATGGAACCTGATGCAACCCTGCCTCCACTGTGACACCACAGAACCTCTGGGAGCCCTGGAGACCGTGCTGATGCTATGGAACCTGATGCAACCCTGCCTCCACTGTGACACCACAGAAGCTCGGGGAGCTCTGCAGACCGTGGGGATGCTGGCGAAGCTGACGGAACCCTGGGCACCACAGTGACGCTATGGAACCTGGTGGAACCGAGGGGCCACAGTGACACTGTGGGGCCTTTTGGAAGCAACAGGACCCTGGTGGGAAGCCACGGGATGATTAATCCTGCACGAACCTGCTCCAGGTGGGCTCCTCTCTCCCGGCTTCCACAGGTGCTGCTAGGATCCCACTCCGGCACTGGCTTGGCACGGGCTCACGGCTTCCTTTGGCAATGGCTCTGCTCCAGGATGGCATGCTGCAGAGAATGCAGGTAGATTTTGTGCTCACTCCTGGCATGCAGCTGGACAATAAAGCCTGATCCAGCCCCCCCTCAGCATATGTCCGGCTCTGGCATTGGGGCGGGGCAACTTTGGGAGCAGCCCCAGCCCTGCTCCTGCTCCCGGCTGGGCACCCAGCTGCTGGGACACAGGTGTGTCCTGATGCCACCGTCTACTCCTTTGAGAAGGGGAGGACAGAGTGCATCAGGGAGTTTGGTGTGGCTTACATGCGGCAAGGAGAAGGTGCAGCCCCAAACTGGCTTTCACTTCTAGAACCTTTTGCTATTGCGGGAGCAGCTGCTGGAGCTTTTCAACCGAGCTGCAAGAGTGAAAAGTGTGATGGCATGTCTATCTGAGAAGGAAGGTTCGGTGCCGCAGCCTGTTGTGCACAATTTATATGCTGATAAGAGAAGGGGGTGCTTTTGCAACGTTTTCCTTCCTGACACTTCTGTCTCTGTGAGCTTTAGCTGCTTGGACTCAGGGATACCGAAGGTGTGTGAAAGTGACTGGGATGCGAGAATCATGTTGCACAGGGAACAGGGAAGGTCAGCAAATGTTTCCTGTCCTGGCACATCTCTCAGTCTGAACTGCAGCTGCAGATGCTTCACTTCCGCCAAGGACTCTGCCACCTTGAGAGAAGGATGCGCTCTATGGAGTTGAGAAAGAAAGTGCGTCTCACTAGCTTCTTTCCTCTACTTCATAGACAGCAAAGGGGCTATGAAAGGCAGCACTGGCTTTTTGTTCTAGGACTTCTTCTTTACAAGCAGCTGCTGGATGTTTGGAAGGGGGTTTGGGATATGCAAAAATGAGAGGCTAAGATGGTAAGAGGGTAAGATGGAAGTCATCTGGCAAAAGCAGAGCTCACAAAAGGGCCAGCGAGAAAGCTCTTGCTGCCTACAACTTCAACTGCACCCCTCAAAGCAGCAGCACACACGCTGCTCTCGGCACTTTCCTTCTCAGCTCTACGCACCATCCTAAGCCTTGCCTCTCCCACACTCAGGATCCAAAGACAACGGCACCAGGGACTGCTCACACACTAAAGGCACCAGGACAAAAGGCTCACCAGCTTGGCCTTTGCATTCCCGCTGACAGCTCCACAGCTTGAACCCAGAGAACTGCCTGCTGCCAACAGCCTTTCCAATCACTCTGAGCACCTCATGACAAGGAGTGTGGGGAATGAATCTCCAGCAGCCTCCTGCCCCAGGCTGTCCCCCGGGAGCAGCCCTGCTCCAGGCCGTGACTGCCACCTGCACAGCCAAAGGACCCAGAGCCGGTGTTACACACCACGGCTGTGCCTGGCACAGAGACACCAGTGGCCACACAAGTGGCCATGGCACTGTCCACACACAGTCCCTGCTGCTGCTCCCCCAGCCGCTGGCACCAACTCCCAGCCACCCACTCCTAAAGCCACGGGGCCCACTGGGACACTGCGGGGGCTCGTGGAAGCCAGCGGCCATTGTGACACAGCGGGGCTGCACAGAGCCCACGGTGCTTTGTGACCCGTGGCTCCCAGGAGAGCCTTTGTGATGCTGGGGAACTACAAGGAAGCCTGGCTCCTCTGTGACACCACCACAGAAGCTCAGGGGAGCCCTGGAGACCGTGCTGATGCTATTGAACCTGATGCAACCCTGCCTCCTCTGTGACACCACAGAAGCTCTTGGAGCCCTGGAGACCGTGGTGATGCTATGGAACCTGATGCAACCCTGCCTCCTCTGTGACACCACAGAACCTCTGGGAGCCCTGGAGACCGTGCTGATGCTATGGAACCTGATGCAACCCTGCCTCCACTGTGACACCACAGAAGCTCGGGGAGCTCTGCAGACCGTGGGGATGCTGGCGAAGCTGACGGAACCCTGGGCACCACAGTGACGCTATGGAACCTGGTGGAACCGAGGGGCCACAGTGACACTGTGGGGCCTTTTGGAAGCAACAGGACCCTGGTGGGAAGCCACGGGATGATTAATCCTGCACGAACCTGCTCCAGGTGGGCTCCTCTCTCCCGGCTTCCACAGGTGCTGCTAGGATCCCACTCCGGCACTGGCTTGGCACGGGCTGACGGCTTCCTTTGGCAATGGCTCTGCTCCAGGATGGCATGCTGCAGAGAATGCAGGTAGATTTTGTGCTCACTCCTGGCATGCAGCTGGACAATAAAGCCTGATCCAGCCCCCCCTCAGCATATGTCCGGCTCTGGCATTGGGGCGGGGCAACTTTGGGAGCAGCCCCAGCCCTGCTCCTGCTCCCGGCTGGGCACCCAGCTGCTGGGACACAGGTGTGTCCTGATGCCACCGTCTACTCCTTTGAGAAGGGGAGGACAGAGTGCATCAGGGAGTTTGGTGTGGCTTACATGCGGCAAGGAGAAGGTGCAGCCCCAAACTGGCTTTCACTTCTAGAACCTTTTGCTATTGTGGGAGCAGCTGCTGGAGCTTTTCAACCGAGCTGCAAGAGTGAAAAGTGTGATGGCATGTCTATCTGAGAAGGAAGGTTCGGTGCCGCAGCCTGTTGTGCACAATTTATATGCTGATAAGAGAAGGGGGTGCTTTTGCAACGTTTTCCTTCCTGACACTTCTGTCTCTGTGAGCTTTAGCTGCTTGGACTCAGGGATACCGAAGGTGTGTGAAAGTGACTGGGATGCGAGAATCATGTTGCACAGGGAACAGGGAAGGTCAGCAAATGTTTCCTGTCCTGGCACATCTCTCAGTCTGAACTGCAGCTGCAGATGCTTCACTTCCGCCAAGGACTCTGCCACCTTGAGAGAAGGATGCGCTCTATGGAGTTGAGAAAGAAAGTGCGTCTCACTAGCTTCTTTCCTCTACTTCATAGACAGCAAAGGGGCTATGAAAGGCAGCACTGGCTTTTTGTTCTAGGACTTCTTCTTTACAAGCAGCTGCTGGATGTTTGGAAGGGGGTTTGGGATATGCAAAAATGAGAGGCTAAGATGGTAAGAGGGTAAGATGGAAGTCATCTGGCAAAAGCAGAGCTCACAAAAGGGCCAGCTGAGAAAGCTCTTGCTGCCTACAACTTCAACTGCACCCCTCAAAGCAGCAGCACACACGCTGCTCTCGGCACTTTCCTTCTCAGCTCTACGCACCATCCTAAGCCTTGCCTCTCCCACACTCAGGATCCAAAGACAACGGCACCAGGGACTGCTCACACACTAAAGGCACCAGGACAAAAGGCTCACCAGCTTGGCCTTTGCATTCCCGCTGACAGCTCCACAGCTTGAACCCAGAGAACTGCCTGCTGCCAACAGCCTTTCCAATCACTCTGAGCACCTCATGACAAGGAGTGTGGGGAATGAATCTCCAGCAGCCTCCTGCCCCAGGCTGTCCCCCGGGAGCAGCCCTGCTCCAGGCCGTGACTGCCACCTGCACAGCCAAAGGACCCGGAGCCGGTGTTACACACCACGGCTGTGCCTGGCACAGAGACACCAGTGGCCACACAAGTGGCCATGGCACTGTCCACACACAGTCCCTGCTGCTGCTCCCCCAGCCGCTGGCACCAACTCCCAGCCACCCACTCCTAAAGCCACGGGGCCCACTGGGACACTGCGGGGGCTCGTGGAAGCCAGCGGCCATTGTGACACAGCGGGGCTGCACAGAGCCCACGGTGCTTTGTGACCCGTGGCTCCCAGGAGAGCCTTTGTGATGCTGGGGAACTACAAGGAAGCCTGGCTCCTCTGTGACACCACCACAGAAGCTCAGGGGAGCCCTGGAGACCGTGCTGATGCTATTGAACCTGATGCAACCCTGCCTCCTCTGTGACACCACAGAAGCTCTTGGAGCCCTGGAGACCGTGCTGATGCTATGGAACCTGATGCAACCCTGCCTCCACTGTGACACCACAGAAGCTCGGGGAGCTCTGCAGACCGTGGGGATGCTGGCGAAGCTGACGGAACCCTGGGCACCACAGTGACGCTATGGAACCTGGTGGAACCGAGGGGCCACAGTGACACTGTGGGGCCTTTTGGAAGCAACAGGACCCTGGTGGGAAGCCACGGGATGATTAATCCTGCACGAACCTGCTCCAGGTGGGCTCCTCTCTCCCGGCTTCCACAGGTGCTGCTAGGATCCCACTCCGGCACTGGCTTGGCACGGGCTCACGGCTTCCTTTGGCAATGGCTCTGCTCCAGGATGGCATGCTGCAGAGAATGCAGGTAGATTTTGTGCTCACTCCTGGCATGCAGCTGGACAATAAAGCCTGATCCAGCCCCCCCTCAGCATATGTCCGGCTCTGGCATTGGGGCGGGGCAACTTTGGGAGCAGCCCCAGCCCTGCTCCTGCTCCCGGCTGGGCACCCAGCTGCTGGGACACAGGTGTGTCCTGATGCCACCGTCTACTCCTTTGAGAAGGGGAGGACAGAGTGCATCAGGGAGTTTGGTGTGGCTTACATGCGGCAAGGAGAAGGTGCAGCCCCAAACTGGCTTTCACTTCTAGAACCTTTTGCTATTGTGGGAGCAGCTGCTGGAGCTTTTCAACCGAGCTGCAAGAGTGAAAAGTGTGATGGCATGTCTATCTGAGAAGGAAGGTTCGGTGCCGCAGCCTGTTGTGCACAATTTATATGCTGATAAGAGAAGGGGGTGCTTTTGCAACGTTTTCCTTCCTGACACTTCTGTCTCTGTGAGCTTTAGCTGCTTGGACTCAGGGATACCGAAGGTGTGTGAAAGTGACTGGGATGCGAGAATCATGTTGCACAGGGAACAGGGAAGGTCAGCAAATGTTTCCTGTCCTGGCACATCTCTCAGTCTGAACTGCAGCTGCAGATGCTTCACTTCCGCCAAGGACTCTGCCACCTTGAGAGAAGGATGCGCTCTATGGAGTTGAGAAAGAAAGTGCGTCTCACTAGCTTCTTTCCTCTACTTCATAGACAGCAAAGGGGCTATGAAAGGCAGCACTGGCTTTTTGTTCTAGGACTTCTTCTTTACAAGCAGCTGCTGGATGTTTGGAAGGGGGTTTGGGATATGCAAAAATGAGAGGCTAAGATGGTAAGAGGGTAAGATGGAAGTCATCTGGCAAAAGCAGAGCTCACAAAAGGGCCAGCTGAGAAAGCTCTTGCTGCCTACAACTTCAACTGCACCCCTCAAAGCAGCAGCACACACGCTGCTCTCGGCACTTTCCTTCTCAGCTCTACGCACCATCCTAAGCCTTGCCTCTCCCACACTCAGGATCCAAAGACAACGGCACCAGGGACTGCTCACACACTAAAGGCACCAGGACAAAAGGCTCACCAGCTTGGCCTTTGCATTCCCGCTGACAGCTCCACAGCTTGAACCCAGAGAACTGCCTGCTGCCAACAGCCTTTCCAATCACTCTGAGCACCTCATGACAAGGAGTGTGGGGAATGAATCTCCAGCAGCCTCCTGCCCCAGGCTGTCCCCCGGGAGCAGCCCTGCTCCAGGCCGTGACTGCCACCTGCACAGCCAAAGGACCCAGAGCCGGTGTTACACACCACGGCTGTGCCTGGCACAGAGACACCAGTGGCCACACAAGTGGCCATGGCACTGTCCACACACAGTCCCTGCTGCTGCTCCCCCAGCCGCTGGCACCAACTCCCAGCCACCCACTCCTAAAGCCACGGGGCCCACTGGGACACTGCGGGGGCTCGTGGAAGCCAGCGGCCATTGTGACACAGCGGGGCTGCACAGAGCCCACGGTGCTTTGTGACCCGTGGCTCCCAGGAGAGCCTTTGTGATGCTGGGGAACTACAAGGAAGCCTGGCTCCTCTGTGACACCACCACAGAAGCTCAGGGGAGCCCTGGAGACCGTGCTGATGCTATTGAACCTGATGCAACCCTGCCTCCTCTGTGACACCACAGAAGCTCTTGGAGCCCTGGAGACCGTGGTGATGCTATGGAACCTGATGCAACCCTGCCTCCTCTGTGACACCACAGAACCTCTGGGAGCCCTGGAGACCGTGCTGATGCTATGGAACCTGATGCAACCCTGCCTCCACTGTGACACCACAGAAGCTCGGGGAGCTCTGCAGACCGTGGGGATGCTGGCGAAGCTGACGGAACCCTGGGCACCACAGTGACGCTATGGAACCTGGTGGAACCGAGGGGCCACAGTGACACTGTGGGGCCTTTTGGAAGCAACAGGACCCTGGTGGGAAGCCACGGGATGATTAATCCTGCACGAACCTGCTCCAGGTGGGCTCCTCTCTCCCGGCTTCCACAGGTGCTGCTAGGATCCCACTCCGGCACTGGCTTGGCACGGGCTCACGGCTTCCTTTGGCAATGGCTCTGCTCCAGGATGGCATGCTGCAGAGAATGCAGGTAGATTTTGTGCTCACTCCTGGCATGCAGCTGGACAATAAAGCCTGATCCAGCCCCCCCTCAGCATATGTCCGGCTCTGGCATTGGGGCGGGGCAACTTTGGGAGCAGCCCCAGCCCTGCTCCTGCTCCCGGCTGGGCACCCAGCTGCTGGGACACAGGTGTGTCCTGATGCCACCGTCTACTCCTTTGAGAAGGGGAGGACAGAGTGCATCAGGGAGTTTGGTGTGGCTTACATGCGGCAAGGAGAAGGTGCAGCCCCAAACTGGCTTTCACTTCTAGAACCTTTTGCTATTGCGGGAGCAGCTGCTGGAGCTTTTCAACTGAGCTGCAAGAGTGAAAAGTGTGATGGCATGTCTATCTGAGAAGGAAGGTTCGGTGCCGCAGCCTGTTGTGCACAATTTATATGCTGATAAGAGAAGGGGGTGCTTTTGCAACGTTTTCCTTCCTGACACTTCTGTCTCTGTGAGCTTTAGCTGCTTGGACTCAGGGATACCGAAGGTGTGTCAAAGTGACTGGGATGCGAGAATCATGTTGCACAGGGAACAGGGAAGGTCAGCAAATGTTTCCTGTCCTGGCACATCTCTCAGTCTGAACTGCAGCTGCAGATGCTTCACTTCCGCCAAGGACTCTGCCACCTTGAGAGAAGGATGCGCTCTATGGAGTTGAGAAAGAAAGTGCGTCTCACTAGCTTCTTTCCTCTACTTCATAGACAGCAAAGGGGCTATGAAAGGCAGCACTGGCTTTTTGTTCTAGGACTTCTTCTTTACAAGCAGCTGCTGGATGTTTGGAAGGGGGTTTGGGATATGCAAAAATGAGAGGCTAAGATGGTAAGAGGGTAAGATGGAAGTCATCTGGCAAAAGCAGAGCTCACAAAAGGGCCAGCTGAGAAAGCTCTTGCTGCCTACAACTTCAACTGCACCCCTCAAAGCAGCAGCACACACGCTGCTCTCGGCACTTTCCTTCTCAGCTCTACGCACCATCCTAAGCCTTGCCTCTCCCACACTCAGGATCCAAAGACAACGGCACCAGGGACTGCTCACACACTAAAGGCACCAGGACAAAAGGCTCACCAGCTTGGCCTTTGCATTCCCGCTGACAGCTCCACAGCTTGAACCCAGAGAACTGCCTGCTGCCAACAGCCTTTCCAATCACTCTGAGCACCTCATGACAAGGAGTGTGGGGAATGAATCTCCAGCAGCCTCCTGCCCCAGGCTGTCCCCCGGGAGCAGCCCTGCTCCAGGCCGTGACTGCCACCTGCACAGCCAAAGGACCCAGAGCCGGTGTTACACACCACGGCTGTGCCTGGCACAGAGACACCAGTGGCCACACAAGTGGCCATGGCACTGTCCACACACAGTCCCTGCTGCTGCTCCCCCAGCCGCTGGCACCAACTCCCAGCCACCCACTCCTAAAGCCACGGGGCCCACTGGGACACTGCGGGGGCTCGTGGAAGCCAGCGGCCATTGTGACACAGCGGGGCTGCACAGAGCCCACGGTGCTTTGTGACCCGTGGCTCCCAGGAGAGCCTTTGTGATGCTGGGGAACTACAAGGAAGCCTGGCTCCTCTGTGACACCACCACAGAAGCTCAGGGGAGCCCTGGAGACCGTGCTGATGCTTATGAACCTGATGCAACCCTGCCTCCTCTGTGACACCACAGAAGCTCTTGGAGCCCTGGAGACCGTGGTGATGCTATGGAACCTGATGCAACCCTGCCTCCTCTGTGACACCACAGAACCTCTGGGAGCCCTGGAGACCGTGCTGATGCTATGGAACCTGATGCAACCCTGCCTCCACTGTGACACCACAGAAGCTCAGGGAGCCCTGGAGACTGTGGTGATGCTATGGAACCTGATGCAACCCTGCCTCCACTGTGACACCACAGAAGCTCGGGGAGCTCTGCAGACCGTGGGGATGCTGGCGAAGCTGACGGAACCCTGGGCACCACAGTGACGCTATGGAACCTGGTGGAACCGAGGGGCCACAGTGACACTGTGGGGCCTTTTGGAAGCAACAGGACCCTGGTGGGAAGCCACGGGATGATTAATCCTGCACGAACCTGCTCCAGGTGGGCTCCTCTCTCCCGGCTTCCACAGGTGCTGCTAGGATCCCACTCCGGCACTGGCTTGGCACGGGCTGACGGCTTCCTTTGGCAATGGCTCTGCTCCAGGATGGCATGCTGCAGAGAATGCAGGTAGATTTTGTGCTCACTCCTGGCATGCAGCTGGACAATAAAGCCTGATCCAGCCCCCCCTCAGCATATGTCCGGCTCTGGCATTGGGGCGGGGCAACTTTGGGAGCAGCCCCAGCCCTGCTCCTGCTCCCGGCTGGGCACCCAGCTGCTGGGACACAGGTGTGTCCTGATGCCACCGTCTACTCCTTTGAGAAGGGGAGGACAGAGTGCATCAGGGAGTTTGGTGTGGCTTACATGCGGCAAGGAGAAGGTGCAGCCCCAAACTGGCTTTCACTTCTAGAACCTTTTGCTATTGCGGGAGCAGCTGCTGGAGCTTTTCAACCGAGCTGCAAGAGTGAAAAGTGTGATGGCATGTCTATCTGAGAAGGAAGGTTCGGTGCCGCAGCCTGTTGTGCACAATTTATATGCTGATAAGAGAAGGGGGTGCTTTTGCAACGTTTTCCTTCCTGACACTTCTGTCTCTGTGAGCTTTAGCTGCTTGGACTCAGGGATACCGAAGGTGTGTGAAAGTGACTGGGATGCGAGAATCATGTTGCACAGGGAACAGGGAAGGTCAGCAAATGTTTCCTGTCCTGGCACATCTCTCAGTCTGAACTGCAGCTGCAGATGCTTCACTTCCGCCAAGGACTCTGCCACCTTGAGAGAAGGATGCGCTCTATGGAGTTGAGAAAGAAAGTGCGTCTCACTAGCTTCTTTCCTCTACTTCATAGACAGCAAAGGGGCTATGAAAGGCAGCACTGGCTTTTTGTTCTAGGACTTCTTCTTTACAAGCAGCTGCTGGATGTTTGGAAGGGGGTTTGGGATATGCAAAAATGAGAGGCTAAGATGGTAAGAGGGTAAGATGGAAGTCATCTGGCAAAAGCAGAGCTCACAAAAGGGCCAGCTGAGAAAGCTCTTGCTGCCTACAACTTCAACTGCACCCCTCAAAGCAGCAGCACACACGCTGCTCTCGGCACTTTCCTTCTCAGCTCTACGCACCATCCTAAGCCTTGCCTCTCCCACACTCAGGATCCAAAGACAACGGCACCAGGGACTGCTCACACACTAAAGGCACCAGGACAAAAGGCTCACCAGCTTGGCCTTTGCATTCCCGCTGACAGCTCCACAGCTTGAACCCAGAGAACTGCCTGCTGCCAACAGCCTTTCCAATCACTCTGAGCACCTCATGACAAGGAGTGTGGGGAATGAATCTCCAGCAGCCTCCTGCCCCAGGCTGTCCCCCGGGAGCAGCCCTGCTCCAGGCCGTGACTGCCACCTGCACAGCCAAAGGACCCAGAGCCGGTGTTACACACCACGGCTGTGCCTGGCACAGAGACACCAGTGGCCACACAAGTGGCCATGGCACTGTCCACACACAGTCCCTGCTGCTGCTCCCCCAGCCGCTGGCACCAACTCCCAGCCACCCACTCCTAAAGCCACGGGGCCCACTGGGACACTGCGGGGGCTCGTGGAAGCCAGCGGCCATTGTGACACAGCGGGGCTGCACAGAGCCCACGGTGCTTTGTGACCCGTGGCTCCCAGGAGAGCCTTTGTGATGCTGGGGAACTACAAGGAAGCCTGGCTCCTCTGTGACACCACCACAGAAGCTCAGGGGAGCCCTGGAGACCGTGCTGATGCTATGGAACCTGATGCAACCCTGCCTCCTCTGTGACACCACAGAAGCTCTTGGAGCCCTGGAGACCGTGCTGATGCTATGGAACCTGATGCAACCCTGCCTCCTCTGTGACACCACAGAACCTCTGGGAGCCCTGGAGACCGTGCTGATGCTATGGAACCTGATGCAACCCTGCCTCCACTGTGACACCACAGAAGCTCAGGGAGCCCTGGAGACTGTGGTGATGCTATGGAACCTGATGCAACCCTGCCTCCACTGTGACACCACAGAACCTCTGGGAGCCCTGGAGACCGTGCTGATGCTATGGAACCTGATGCAACCCTGCCTCCACTGTGACACCACAGAAGCTCGGGGAGCTCTGCAGACCGTGGGGATGCTGGCGAAGCTGCCGGAACCCTGGGCACCACAGTGACGCTATGGAACCTGGTGGAACCAAGGGGCCACAGTGACACTGTGGGGCCTTTTGGAAGCAACAGGACCCTGGTGGGAAGCCACGGGATGATTAATCCTGCACGAACCTGCTCCAGGTGGGCTCCTCTCTCCCGGCTTCCACAGGTGCTGCTAGGATCCCACTCCGGCACTGGCTTGGCACGGGCTCACGGCTTCCTTTGGCAATGGCTCTGCTCCAGGATGGCATGCTGCAGAGAATGCAGGTAGATTTTGTGCTCACTCCTGGCATGCAGCTGGACAATAAAGCCTGATCCAGCCCCCCCTCAGCATATGTCCGGCTCTGGCATTGGGGCGGGGCAACTTTGGGAGCAGCCCCAGCCCTGCTCCTGCTCCCGGCTGGGCACCCAGCTGCTGGGACACAGGTGTGTCCTGATGCCACCGTCTACTCCTTTGAGAAGGGGAGGACAGAGTGCATCAGGGAGTTTGGTGTGGCTTACATGCGGCAAGGAGAAGGTGCAGCCCCAAACTGGCTTTCACTTCTAGAACCTTTTGCTATTGCGGGAGCAGCTGCTGGAGCTTTTCAACCGAGCTGCAAGAGTGAAAAGTGTGATGGCATGTCTATCTGAGAAGGAAGGTTCGGTGCCGCAGCCTGTTGTGCACAATTTATATGCTGATAAGAGAAGGGGGTGCTTTTGGAACGTTTTCCTTCCTGACACTTCTGTCTCTGTGAGCTTTAGCTGCTTGGACTCAGGGGTACCGAAGGTATGTGAAAGTGACTGGGATGCGAGAATCATGTTGCACAGGGAACAGGGAAGGTCAGCAAATGTTTCCTGTCCTGGCACATCTCTCAGTCTGAACTGCAGCTGCAGATGCTTCACTTCCGCCAAGGACTCTGCCACCTTGAGAGAAGGATGCGCTCTATGGAGTTGAGAAAGAAAGTGCGTCTCACTAGCTTCTTTCCTCTACTTCATAGACAGCAAAGGGGCTATGAAAGGCAGCACTGGCTTTTTGTTCTAGGACTTCTTCTTTACAAGCAGCTGCTGGATGTTTGGAAGGGGGTTTGGGATATGCAAAAATGAGAGGCTAAGATGGTAAGAGGGTAAGATGGAAGTCATCTGGCAAAAGCAGAGCTCACAAAAGGGCCAGCTGAGAAAGCTCTTGCTGCCTACAACTTCAACTGCACCCCTCAAAGCAGCAGCACACACGCTGCTCTCGGCACTTTCCTTCTCAGCTCTACGCACCATCCTAAGCCTTGCCTCTCCCACACTCAGGATCCAAAGACAACGGCACCAGGGACTGCTCACACACTAAAGGCACCAGGACAAAAGGCTCACCAGCTTGGCCTTTGCATTCCCGCTGACAGCTCCACAGCTTGAACCCAGAGAACTGCCTGCTGCCAACAGCCTTTCCAATCACTCTGAGCACCTCATGACAAGGAGTGTGGGGAATGAATCTCCAGCAGCCTCCTGCCCCAGGCTGTCCCCCGGGAGCAGCCCTGCTCCAGGCCGTGACTGCCACCTGCACAGCCAAAGGACCCAGAGCCGGTGTTACACACCACGGCTGTGCCTGGCACAGAGACACCAGTGGCCACACAAGTGGCCATGGCACTGTCCACACACAGTCCCTGCTGCTGCTCCCCCAGCCGCTGGCACCAACTCCCAGCCACCCACTCCTAAAGCCACGGGGCCCACTGGGACACTGCGGGGGCTCGTGGAAGCCAGCGGCCATTGTGACACAGCGGGGCTGCACAGAGCCCACGGTGCTTTGTGACCCGTGGCTCCCAGGAGAGCCTTTGTGATGCTGGGGAACTACAAGGAAGCCTGGCTCCTCTGTGACACCACCACAGAAGCTCAGGGGAGCCCTGGAGACCGTGCTGATGCTATGGAACCTGATGCAACCCTGCCTCCTCTGTGACACCACAGAAGCTCTTGGAGCCCTGGAGACCGTGCTGATGCTATGGAACCTGATGCAACCCTGCCTCCTCTGTGACACCACAGAACCTCTGGGAGCCCTGGAGACCGTGCTGATGCTATGGAACCTGATGCAACCCTGCCTCCACTGTGACACCACAGAAGCTCAGGGAGCCCTGGAGACTGTGGTGATGCTATGGAACCTGATGCAACCCTGCCTCCACTGTGACACCACAGAACCTCTGGGAGCCCTGGAGACCGTGCTGATGCTATGGAACCTGATGCAACCCTGCCTCCACTGTGACACCACAGAAGCTCGGGGAGCTCTGCAGACCGTGGGGATGCTGGCGAAGCTGACGGAACCCTGGGCACCACAGTGACGCTATGGAACCTGGTGGAACCAAGGGGCCACAGTGACACTGTGGGGCCTTTTGGAAGCAACAGGACCCTGGTGGGAAGCCACGGGATGATTAATCCTGCACGAACCTGCTCCAGGTGGGCTCCTCTCTCCCGGCTTCCACAGGTGCTGCTAGGATCCCACTCCGGCACTGGCTTGGCACGGGCTCACGGCTTCCTTTGGCAATGGCTCTGCTCCAGGATGGCATGCTGCAGAGAATGCAGGTAGATTTTGTGCTCACTCCTGGCATGCAGCTGGACAATAAAGCCTGATCCAGCCCCCCCTCAGCATATGTCCGGCTCTGGCATTGGGGCGGGGCAACTTTGGGAGCAGCCCCAGCCCTGCTCCTGCTCCCGGCTGGGCACCCAGCTGCTGGGACACAGGTGTGTCCTGATGCCACCGTCTACTCCTTTGAGAAGGGGAGGACAGAGTGCATCAGGGAGTTTGGTGTGGCTTACATGCGGCAAGGAGAAGGTGCAGCCCCAAACTGGCTTTCACTTCTAGAACCTTTTGCTATTGCGGGAGCAGCTGCTGGAGCTTTTCAACCGAGCTGCAAGAGTGAAAAGTGTGATGGCATGTCTATCTGAGAAGGAAGGTTCGGTGCCGCAGCCTGTTGTGCACAATTTATATGCTGATAAGAGAAGGGGGTGCTTTTGCAACGTTTTCCTTCCTGACACTTCTGTCTCTGTGAGCTTTAGCTGCTTGGACTCAGGGATACCGAAGGTGTGTCAAAGTGACTGGGATGCGAGAATCATGTTGCACAGGGAACAGGGAAGGTCAGCAAATGTTTCCTGTCCTGGCACATCTCTCAGTCTGAACTGCAGCTGCAGATGCTTCACTTCCGCCAAGGACTCTGCCACCTTGAGAGAAGGATGCGCTCTATGGAGTTGAGAAAGAAAGTGCGTCTCACTAGCTTCTTTCCTCTACTTCATAGACAGCAAAGGGGCTATGAAAGGCAGCACTGGCTTTTTGTTCTAGGACTTCTTCTTTACAAGCAGCTGCTGGATGTTTGGAAGGGGGTTTGGGATATGCAAAAATGAGAGGCTAAGATGGTAAGAGGGTAAGATGGAAGTCATCTGGCAAAAGCAGAGCTCACAAAAGGGCCAGCTGAGAAAGCTCTTGCTGCCTACAACTTCAACTGCACCCCTCAAAGCAGCAGCACACACGCTGCTCTCGGCACTTTCCTTCTCAGCTCTACGCACCATCCTAAGCCTTGCCTCTCCCACACTCAGGATCCAAAGACAACGGCACCAGGGACTGCTCACACACTAAAGGCACCAGGACAAAAGGCTCACCAGCTTGGCCTTTGCATTCCCGCTGACAGCTCCACAGCTTGAACCCAGAGAACTGCCTGCTGCCAACAGCCTTTCCAATCACTCTGAGCACCTCATGACAAGGAGTGTGGGGAATGAATCTCCAGCAGCCTCCTGCCCCAGGCTGTCCCCCGGGAGCAGCCCTGCTCCAGGCCGTGACTGCCACCTGCACAGCCAAAGGACCCAGAGCCGGTGTTACACACCACGGCTGTGCCTGGCACAGAGACACCAGTGGCCACACAAGTGGCCATGGCACTGTCCACACACAGTCCCTGCTGCTGCTCCCCCAGCCGCTGGCACCAACTCCCAGCCACCCACTCCTAAAGCCACGGGGCCCACTGGGACACTGCGGGGGCTCGTGGAAGCCAGCGGCCATTGTGACACAGCGGGGCTGCACAGAGCCCACGGTGCTTTGTGACCCGTGGCTCCCAGGAGAGCCTTTGTGATGCTGGGGAACTACAAGGAAGCCTGGCTCCTCTGTGACACCACCACAGAAGCTCAGGGGAGCCCTGGAGACCGTGCTGATGCTATGGAACCTGATGCAACCCTGCCTCCACTGTGACACCACAGAAGCTCTTGGAGCCCTGGAGACCGTGCTGATGCTATGGAACCTGATGCAACCCTGCCTCCACTGTGACACCACAGAAGCTCGGGGAGCTCTGCAGACCGTGGGGATGCTGGCGAAGCTGACGGAACCCTGGGCACCACAGTGACGCTATGGAACCTGGTGGAACCGAGGGGCCACAGTGACACTGTGGGGCCTTTTGGAAGCAACAGGACCCTGGTGGGAAGCCACGGGATGATTAATCCTGCACGAACCTGCTCCAGGTGGGCTCCTCTCTCCCGGCTTCCACAGGTGCTGCTAGGATCCCACTCCGGCACTGGCTTGGCACGGGCTCACGGCTTCCTTTGGCAATGGCTCTGCTCCAGGATGGCATGCTGCAGAGAATGCAGGTAGATTTTGTGCTCACTCCTGGCATGCAGCTGGACAATAAAGCCTGATCCAGCCCCCCCTCAGCATATGTCCGGCTCTGGCATTGGGGCGGGGCAACTTTGGGAGCAGCCCCAGCCCTGCTCCTGCTCCCGGCTGGGCACCCAGCTGCTGGGACACAGGTGTGTCCTGATGCCACCGTCTACTCCTTTGAGAAGGGGAGGACAGAGTGCATCAGGGAGTTTGGTGTGGCTTACATGCGGCAAGGAGAAGGTGCAGCCCCAAACTGGCTTTCACTTCTAGAACCTTTTGCTATTGCGGGAGCAGCTGCTGGAGCTTTTCAACTGAGCTGCAAGAGTGAAAAGTGTGATGGCATGTCTATCTGAGAAGGAAGGTTCGGTGCCGCAGCCTGTTGTGCACAATTTATATGCTGATAAGAGAAGGGGGTGCTTTTGCAACGTTTTCCTTCCTGACACTTCTGTCTCTGTGAGCTTTAGCTGCTTGGACTCAGGGATACCGAAGGTGTGTGAAAGTGACTGGGATGCGAGAATCATGTTGCACAGGGAACAGGGAAGGTCAGCAAATGTTTCCTGTCCTGGCACATCTCTCAGTCTGAACTGCAGCTGCAGATGCTTCACTTCCGCCAAGGACTCTGCCACCTTGAGAGAAGGATGCGCTCTATGGAGTTGAGAAAGAAAGTGCGTCTCACTAGCTTCTTTCCTCTACTTCATAGACAGCAAAGGGGCTATGAAAGGCAGCACTGGCTTTTTGTTCTAGGACTTCTTCTTTACAAGCAGCTGCTGGATGTTTGGAAGGGGGTTTGGGATATGCAAAAATGAGAGGCTAAGATGGTAAGAGGGTAAGATGGAAGTCATCTGGCAAAAGCAGAGCTCACAAAAGGGCCAGCTGAGAAAGCTCTTGCTGCCTACAACTTCAACTGCACCCCTCAAAGCAGCAGCACACACGCTGCTCTCGGCACTTTCCTTCTCAGCTCTACGCACCATCCTAAGCCTTGCCTCTCCCACACTCAGGATCCAAAGACAACGGCACCAGGGACTGCTCACACACTAAAGGCACCAGGACAAAAGGCTCACCAGCTTGGCCTTTGCATTCCCGCTGACAGCTCCACAGCTTGAACCCAGAGAACTGCCTGCTAGCAACAGCCTTTCCAATCACTCTGAGCACCTCATGACAAGGAGTGTGGGGAATGAATCTCCAGCAGCCTCCTGCCCCAGGCTGTCCCCCGGGAGCAGCCCTGCTCCAGGCCGTGACTGCCACCTGCACAGCCAAAGGACCCAGAGCCGGTGTTACACACCACGGCTGTGCCTGGCACAGAGACACCAGTGGCCACACAAGTGGCCATGGCACTGTCCACACACAGTCCCTGCTGCTGCTCCCCCAGCCGCTGGCACCAACTCCCAGCCACCCACTCCTAAAGCCACGGGGCCCACTGGGACACTGCGGGGGCTCGTGGAAGCCAGCGGCCATTGTGACACAGCGGGGCTGCACAGAGCCCACGGTGCTTTGTGACCCGTGGCTCCCAGGAGAGCCTTTGTGATGCTGGGGAACTACAAGGAAGCCTGGCTCCTCTGTGACACCACCACAGAAGCTCAGGGGAGCCCTGGAGACCGTGCTGATGCTTATGAACCTGATGCAACCCTGCCTCCTCTGTGACACCACAGAAGCTCTTGGAGCCCTGGAGACCGTGGTGATGCTATGGAACCTGATGCAACCCTGCCTCCTCTGTGACACCACAGAACCTCTGGGAGCCCTGGAGACCGTGCTGATGCTATGGAACCTGATGCAACCCTGCCTCCACTGTGACACCACAGAAGCTCAGGGAGCCCTGGAGACTGTGGTGATGCTATGGAACCTGATGCAACCCTGCCTCCACTGTGACACCACAGAAGCTCGGGGAGCTCTGCAGACCGTGGGGATGCTGGCGAAGCTGACGGAACCCTGGGCACCACAGTGACGCTATGGAACCTGGTGGAACCGAGGGGCCACAGTGACACTGTGGGGCCTTTTGGAAGCAACAGGACCCTGGTGGGAAGCCACGGGATGATTAATCCTGCACGAACCTGCTCCAGGTGGGCTCCTCTCTCCCGGCTTCCACAGGTGCTGCTAGGATCCCACTCCGGCACTGGCTTGGCACGGGCTCACGGCTTCCTTTGGCAATGGCTCTGCTCCAGGATGGCATGCTGCAGAGAATGCAGGTAGATTTTGTGCTCACTCCTGGCATGCAGCTGGACAATAAAGCCTGATCCAGCCCCCCCTCAGCATATGTCCGGCTCTGGCATTGGGGCGGGGCAACTTTGGGAGCAGCCCCAGCCCTGCTCCTGCTCCCGGCTGGGCACCCAGCTGCTGGGACACAGGTGTGTCCTGATGCCACCGTCTACTCCTTTGAGAAGGGGAGGACAGAGTGCATCAGGGAGTTTGGTGTGGCTTACATGCGGCAAGGAGAAGGTGCAGCCCCAAACTGGCTTTCACTTCTAGAACCTTTTGCTATTGCGGGAGCAGCTGCTGGAGCTTTTCAACCGAGCTGCAAGAGTGAAAAGTGTGATGGCATGTCTATCTGAGAAGGAAGGTTCGGTGCCGCAGCCTGTTGTGCACAATTTATATGCTGATAAGAGAAGGGGGTGCTTTTGCAACGTTTTCCTTCCTGACACTTCTGTCTCTGTGAGCTTTAGCTGCTTGGACTCAGGGATACCGAAGGTGTGTGAAAGTGACTGGGATGCGAGAATCATGTTGCACAGGGAACAGGGAAGGTCAGCAAATGTTTCCTGTCCTGGCACATCTCTCAGTCTGAACTGCAGCTGCAGATGCTTCACTTCCGCCAAGGACTCTGCCACCTTGAGAGAAGGATGCGCTCTATGGAGTTGAGAAAGAAAGTGCGTCTCACTAGCTTCTTTCCTCTACTTCATAGACAGCAAAGGGGCTATGAAAGGCAGCACTGGCTTTTTGTTCTAGGACTTCTTCTTTACAAGCAGCTGCTGGATGTTTGGAAGGGGGTTTGGGATATGCAAAAATGAGAGGCTAAGATGGTAAGAGGGTAAGATGGAAGTCATCTGGCAAAAGCAGAGCTCACAAAAGGGCCAGCTGAGAAAGCTCTTGCTGCCTACAACTTCAACTGCACCCCTCAAAGCAGCAGCACACACGCTGCTCTCGGCACTTTCCTTCTCAGCTCTACGCACCATCCTAAGCCTTGCCTCTCCCACACTCAGGATCCAAAGACAACGGCACCAGGGACTGCTCACACACTAAAGGCACCAGGACAAAAGGCTCACCAGCTTGGCCTTTGCATTCCCGCTGACAGCTCCACAGCTTGAACCCAGAGAACTGCCTGCTGCCAACAGCCTTTCCAATCACTCTGAGCACCTCATGACAAGGAGTGTGGGGAATGAATCTCCAGCAGCCTCCTGCCCCAGGCTGTCCCCCGGGAGCAGCCCTGCTCCAGGCCGTGACTGCCACCTGCACAGCCAAAGGACCCAGAGCCGGTGTTACACACCACGGCTGTGCCTGGCACAGAGACACCAGTGGCCACACAAGTGGCCATGGCACTGTCCACACACAGTCCCTGCTGCTGCTCCCCCAGCCGCTGGCACCAACTCCCAGCCACCCACTCCTAAAGCCACGGGGCCCACTGGGACACTGCGGGGGCTCGTGGAAGCCAGCGGCCATTGTGACACAGCGGGGCTGCACAGAGCCCACGGTGCTTTGTGACCCGTGGCTCCCAGGAGAGCCTTTGTGATGCTGGGGAACTACAAGGAAGCCTGGCTCCTCTGTGACACCACCACAGAAGCTCAGGGGAGCCCTGGAGACCGTGCTGATGCTATGGAACCTGATGCAACCCTGCCTCCTCTGTGACACCACAGAAGCTCTTGGAGCCCTGGAGACCGTGCTGATGCTATGGAACCTGATGCAACCCTGCCTCCTCTGTGACACCACAGAACCTCTGGGAGCCCTGGAGACCGTGCTGATGCTATGGAACCTGATGCAACCCTGCCTCCACTGTGACACCACAGAAGCTCAGGGAGCCCTGGAGACTGTGGTGATGCTATGGAACCTGATGCAACCCTGCCTCCACTGTGACACCACAGAACCTCTGGGAGCCCTGGAGACCGTGCTGATGCTATGGAACCTGATGCAACCCTGCCTCCACTGTGACACCACAGAAGCTCGGGGAGCTCTGCAGACCGTGGGGATGCTGGCGAAGCTGCCGGAACCCTGGGCACCACAGTGACGCTATGGAACCTGGTGGAACCAAGGGGCCACAGTGACACTGTGGGGCCTTTTGGAAGCAACAGGACCCTGGTGGGAAGCCACGGGATGATTAATCCTGCACGAACCTGCTCCAGGTGGGCTCCTCTCTCCCGGCTTCCACAGGTGCTGCTAGGATCCCACTCCGGCACTGGCTTGGCACGGGCTCACGGCTTCCTTTGGCAATGGCTCTGCTCCAGGATGGCATGCTGCAGAGAATGCAGGTAGATTTTGTGCTCACTCCTGGCATGCAGCTGGACAATAAAGCCTGATCCAGCCCCCCCTCAGCATATGTCCGGCTCTGGCATTGGGGCGGGGCAACTTTGGGAGCAGCCCCAGCCCTGCTCCTGCTCCCGGCTGGGCACCCAGCTGCTGGGACACAGGTGTGTCCTGATGCCACCGTCTACTCCTTTGAGAAGGGGAGGACAGAGTGCATCAGGGAGTTTGGTGTGGCTTACATGCGGCAAGGAGAAGGTGCAGCCCCAAACTGGCTTTCACTTCTAGAACCTTTTGCTATTGCGGGAGCAGCTGCTGGAGCTTTTCAACCGAGCTGCAAGAGTGAAAAGTGTGATGGCATGTCTATCTGAGAAGGAAGGTTCGGTGCCGCAGCCTGTTGTGCACAATTTATATGCTGATAAGAGAAGGGGGTGCTTTTGGAACGTTTTCCTTCCTGACACTTCTGTCTCTGTGAGCTTTAGCTGCTTGGACTCAGGGATACCGAAGGTATGTGAAAGTGACTGGGATGCGAGAATCATGTTGCACAGGGAACAGGGAAGGTCAGCAAATGTTTCCTGTCCTGGCACATCTCTCAGTCTGAACTGCAGCTGCAGATGCTTCACTTCCGCCAAGGACTCTGCCACCTTGAGAGAAGGATGCGCTCTATGGAGTTGAGAAAGAAAGTGCGTCTCACTAGCTTCTTTCCTCTACTTCATAGACAG
Organism: Aphelocoma coerulescens; assembly: GCF_041296385.1. NCBI lineage: Eukaryota > Metazoa > Chordata > Aves > Passeriformes > Corvidae > Aphelocoma > Aphelocoma coerulescens. The sequence goes on from NW_027184068.1 coordinate 698,403, forward strand.
CAAAGGGGCTATGAAAGGCAGCACTGGCTTTTTGTTCTAGGACTTCTTCTTTACAAGCAGCTGCTGGATGTTTGGAAGGGGGTTTGGGATATGCAAAAATGAGAGGCTAAGATGGTAAGAGGGTAAGATGGAAGTCATCTGGCAAAAGCAGAGCTCACAAAAGGGCCAGCTGAGAAAGCTCTTGCTGCCTACAACTTCAACTGCACCCCTCAAAGCAGCAGCACACACGCTGCTCTCGGCACTTTCCTTCTCAGCTCTACGCACCATCCTAAGCCTTGCCTCTCCCACACTCAGGATCCAAAGACAACGGCACCAGGGACTGCTCACACACTAAAGGCACCAGGACAAAAGGCTCACCAGCTTGGCCTTTGCATTCCCGCTGACAGCTCCACAGCTTGAACCCAGAGAACTGCCTGCTGCCAACAGCCTTTCCAATCACTCTGAGCACCTCATGACAAGGAGTGTGGGGAATGAATCTCCAGCAGCCTCCTGCCCCAGGCTGTCCCCCGGGAGCAGCCCTGCTCCAGGCCGTGACTGCCACCTGCACAGCCAAAGGACCCAGAGCCGGTGTTACACACCACGGCTGTGCCTGGCACAGAGACACCAGTGGCCACACAAGTGGCCATGGCACTGTCCACACACAGTCCCTGCTGCTGCTCCCCCAGCCGCTGGCACCAACTCCCAGCCACCCACTCCTAAAGCCACGGGGCCCACTGGGACACTGCGGGGGCTCGTGGAAGCCAGCGGCCATTGTGACACAGCGGGGCTGCACAGAGCCCACGGTGCTTTGTGACCCGTGGCTCCCAGGAGAGCCTTTGTGATGCTGGGGAACTACAAGGAAGCCTGGCTCCTCTGTGACACCACCACAGAAGCTCAGGGGAGCCCTGGAGACCGTGCTGATGCTATGGAACCTGATGCAACCCTGCCTCCTCTGTGACACCACAGAAGCTCTTGGAGCCCTGGAGACCGTGCTGATGCTATGGAACCTGATGCAACCCTGCCTCCTCTGTGACACCACAGAACCTCTGGGAGCCCTGGAGACCGTGCTGATGCTATGGAACCTGATGCAACCCTGCCTCCACTGTGACACCACAGAAGCTCAGGGAGCCCTGGAGACTGTGGTGATGCTATGGAACCTGATGCAACCCTGCCTCCACTGTGACACCACAGAACCTCTGGGAGCCCTGGAGACCGTGCTGATGCTATGGAACCTGATGCAACCCTGCCTCCACTGTGACACCACAGAAGCTCGGGGAGCTCTGCAGACCGTGGGGATGCTGGCGAAGCTGACGGAACCCTGGGCACCACAGTGACGCTATGGAACCTGGTGGAACCAAGGGGCCACAGTGACACTGTGGGGCCTTTTGGAAGCAACAGGACCCTGGTGGGAAGCCACGGGATGATTAATCCTGCACGAACCTGCTCCAGGTGGGCTCCTCTCTCCCGGCTTCCACAGGTGCTGCTAGGATCCCACTCCGGCACTGGCTTGGCACGGGCTCACGGCTTCCTTTGGCAATGGCTCTGCTCCAGGATGGCATGCTGCAGAGAATGCAGGTAGATTTTGTGCTCACTCCTGGCATGCAGCTGGACAATAAAGCCTGATCCAGCCCCCCCTCAGCATATGTCCGGCTCTGGCATTGGGGCGGGGCAACTTTGGGAGCAGCCCCAGCCCTGCTCCTGCTCCCGGCTGGGCACCCAGCTGCTGGGACACAGGTGTGTCCTGATGCCACCGTCTACTCCTTTGAGAAGGGGAGGACAGAGTGCATCAGGGAGTTTGGTGTGGCTTACATGCGGCAAGGAGAAGGTGCAGCCCCAAACTGGCTTTCACTTCTAGAACCTTTTGCTATTGCGGGAGCAGCTGCTGGAGCTTTTCAACCGAGCTGCAAGAGTGAAAAGTGTGATGGCATGTCTATCTGAGAAGGAAGGTTCGGTGCCGCAGCCTGTTGTGCACAATTTATATGCTGATAAGAGAAGGGGGTGCTTTTGGAACGTTTTCCTTCCTGACACTTCTGTCTCTGTGAGCTTTAGCTGCTTGGACTCAGGGATACCGAAGGTATGTGAAAGTGACTGGGATGCGAGAATCATGTTGCACAGGGAACAGGGAAGGTCAGCAAATGTTTCCTGTCCTGGCACATCTCTCAGTCTGAACTGCAGCTGCAGATGCTTCACTTCCGCCAAGGACTCTGCCACCTTGAGAGAAGGATGCGCTCTATGGAGTTGAGAAAGAAAGTGCGTCTCACTAGCTTCTTTCCTCTACTTCATAGACAGCAAAGGGGCTATGAAAGGCAGCACTGGCTTTTTGTTCTAGGACTTCTTCTTTACAAGCAGCTGCTGGATGTTTGGAAGGGGGTTTGGGATATGCAAAAATGAGAGGCTAAGATGGTAAGAGGGTAAGATGGAAGTCATCTGGCAAAAGCAGAGCTCACAAAAGGGCCAGCTGAGAAAGCTCTTGCTGCCTACAACTTCAACTGCACCCCTCAAAGCAGCAGCACACACGCTGCTCTCGGCACTTTCCTTCTCAGCTCTACGCACCATCCTAAGCCTTGCCTCTCCCACACTCAGGATCCAAAGACAACGGCACCAGGGACTGCTCACACACTAAAGGCACCAGGACAAAAGGCTCACCAGCTTGGCCTTTGCATTCCCGCTGACAGCTCCACAGCTTGAACCCAGAGAACTGCCTGCTGCCAACAGCCTTTCCAATCACTCTGAGCACCTCATGACAAGGAGTGTGGGGAATGAATCTCCAGCAGCCTCCTGCCCCAGGCTGTCCCCCGGGAGCAGCCCTGCTCCAGGCCGTGACTGCCACCTGCACAGCCAAAGGACCCAGAGCCGGTGTTACACACCACGGCTGTGCCTGGCACAGAGACACCAGTGGCCACACAAGTGGCCATGGCACTGTCCACACACAGTCCCTGCTGCTGCTCCCCCAGCCGCTGGCACCAACTCCCAGCCACCCACTCCTAAAGCCACGGGGCCCACTGGGACACTGCGGGGGCTCGTGGAAGCCAGCGGCCATTGTGACACAGCGGGGCTGCACAGAGCCCACGGTGCTTTGTGACCCGTGGCTCCCAGGAGAGCCTTTGTGATGCTGGGGAACTACAAGGAAGCCTGGCTCCTCTGTGACACCACCACAGAAGCTCAGGGGAGCCCTGGAGACCGTGCTGATGCTATGGAACCTGATGCAACCCTGCCTCCACTGTGACACCACAGAAGCTCTTGGAGCCCTGGAGACCGTGGTGATGCTATGGAACCTGATGCAACCCTGCCTCCTCTGTGACACCACAGAACCTCTGGGAGCCCTGGAGACCGTGCTGATGCTATGGAACCTGATGCAACCCTGCCTCCACTGTGACACCACAGAAGCTCAGGGAGCCCTGGAGACTGTGGTGATGCTATGGAACCTGATGCAACCCTGCCTCCACTGTGACACCACAGAACCTCTGGGAGCCCTGGAGACCGTGCTGATGCTATGGAACCTGATGCAACCCTGCCTCCACTGTGACACCACAGAAGCTCAGGGAGCCCTGGAGACTGTGGTGATGCTATGGAACCTGATGCAACCCTGCCTCCACTGTGACACCACAGAACCTCTGGGAGCCCTGGAGACCGTGCTGATGCTATGGAACCTGATGCAACCCTGCCTCCACTGTGACACCACAGAAGCTCGGGGAGCTCTGCAGACCGTGGGGATGCTGGCGAAGCTGCCGGAACCCTGGGCACCACAGTGACGCTATGGAACCTGGTGGAACCAAGGGGCCACAGTGACACTGTGGGGCCTTTTGGAAGCAACAGGACCCTGGTGGGAAGCCACGGGATGATTAATCCTGCACGAACCTGCTCCAGGTGGGCTCCTCTCTCCCGGCTTCCACAGGTGCTGCTAGGATCCCACTCCGGCACTGGCTTGGCACGGGCTCACGGCTTCCTTTGGCAATGGCTCTGCTCCAGGATGGCATGCTGCAGAGAATGCAGGTAGATTTTGTGCTCACTCCTGGCATGCAGCTGGACAATAAAGCCTGATCCAGCCCCCCCTCAGCATATGTCCGGCTCTGGCATTGGGGCGGGGCAACTTTGGGAGCAGCCCCAGCCCTGCTCCTGCTCCCGGCTGGGCACCCAGCTGCTGGGACACAGGTGTGTCCTGATGCCACCGTCTACTCCTTTGAGAAGGGGAGGACAGAGTGCATCAGGGAGTTTGGTGTGGCTTACATGCGACAAGGAGAAGGTGCAGCCCCAAACTGGCTTTCACTTCTAGAACCTTTTGCTATTGCGGGAGCAGCTGCTGGAGCTTTTCAACCGAGCTGCAAGAGTGAAAAGTGTGATGGCATGTCTATCTGAGAAGGAAGGTTCGGTGCCGCAGCCTGTTGTGCACAATTTATATGCTGATAAGAGAAGGGGGTGCTTTTGGAACGTTTTCCTTCCTGACACTTCTGTCTCTGTGAGCTTTAGCTGCTTGGACTCAGGGATACCGAAGGTATGTGAAAGTGACTGGGATGCGAGAATCATGTTGCACAGGGAACAGGGAAGGTCAGCAAATGTTTCCTGTCCTGGCACATCTCTCAGTCTGAACTGCAGCTGCAGATGCTTCACTTCCGCCAAGGACTCTGCCACCTTGAGAGAAGGATGCGCTCTATGGAGTTGAGAAAGAAAGTGCGTCTCACTAGCTTCTTTCCTCTACTTCATAGACAGCAAAGGGGCTATGAAAGGCAGCACTGGCTTTTTGTTCTAGGACTTCTTCTTTACAAGCAGCTGCTGGATGTTTGGAAGGGGGTTTGGGATATGCAAAAATGAGAGGCTAAGATGGTAAGAGGGTAAGATGGAAGTCATCTGGCAAAAGCAGAGCTCACAAAAGGGCCAGCTGAGAAAGCTCTTGCTGCCTACAACTTCAACTGCACCCCTCAAAGCAGCAGCACACACGCTGCTCTCGGCACTTTCCTTCTCAGCTCTACGCACCATCCTAAGCCTTGCCTCTCCCACACTCAGGATCCAAAGACAACGGCACCAGGGACTGCTCACACACTAAAGGCACCAGGACAAAAGGCTCACCAGCTTGGCCTTTGCATTCCCGCTGACAGCTCCACAGCTTGAACCCAGAGAACTGCCTGCTGCCAACAGCCTTTCCAATCACTCTGAGCACCTCATGACAAGGAGTGTGGGGAATGAATCTCCAGCAGCCTCCTGCCCCAGGCTGTCCCCCGGGAGCAGCCCTGCTCCAGGCCGTGACTGCCACCTGCACAGCCAAAGGACCCAGAGCCGGTGTTACACACCACGGCTGTGCCTGGCACAGAGACACCAGTGGCCACACAAGTGGCCATGGCACTGTCCACACACAGTCCCTGCTGCTGCTCCCCCAGCCGCTGGCACCAACTCCCAGCCACCCACTCCTAAAGCCACGGGGCCCACTGGGACACTGCGGGGGCTCGTGGAAGCCAGCGGCCATTGTGACACAGCGGGGCTGCACAGAGCCCACGGTGCTTTGTGACCCGTGGCTCCCAGGAGAGCCTTTGTGATGCTGGGGAACTACAAGGAAGCCTGGCTCCTCTGTGACACCACCACAGAAGCTCAGGGGAGCCCTGGAGACTGTGGTGATGCTATGGAACCTGATGCAACCCTGCCTCCACTGTGACACCACAGAACCTCTGGGAGCCCTGGAGACCGTGCTGATGCTATGGAACCTGATGCAACCCTGCCTCCACTGTGACACCACAGAAGCTCGGGGAGCTCTGCAGACCGTGGGGATGCTGGCGAAGCTGACGGAACCCTGGGCACCACAGTGACGCTATGGAACCTGGTGGAACCGAGGGGCCACAGTGACACTGTGGGGCCTTTTGGAAGCAACAGGACCCTGGTGGGAAGCCACGGGATGATTAATCCTGCACGAACCTGCTCCAGGTGGGCTCCTCTCTCCCGGCTTCCACAGGTGCTGCTAGGATCCCACTCCGGCACTGGCTTGGCACGGGCTGACGGCTTCCTTTGGCAATGGCTCTGCTCCAGGATGGCATGCTGCAGAGAATGCAGGTAGATTTTGTGCTCACTCCTGGCATGCAGCTGGACAATAAAGCCTGATCCAGCCCCCCCTCAGCATATGTCCGGCTCTGGCATTGGGGCGGGGCAACTTTGGGAGCAGCCCCAGCCCTGCTCCTGCTCCCGGCTGGGCACCCAGCTGCTGGGACACAGGTGTGTCCTGATGCCACCGTCTACTCCTTTGAGAAGGGGAGGACAGAGTGCATCAGGGAGTTTGGTGTGGCTTACATGCGGCAAGGAGAAGGTGCAGCCCCAAACTGGCTTTCACTTCTAGAACCTTTTGCTATTGCGGGAGCAGCTGCTGGAGCTTTTCAACCGAGCTGCAAGAGTGAAAAGTGTGATGGCATGTCTATCTGAGAAGGAAGGTTCGGTGCCGCAGCCTGTTGTGCACAATTTATATGCTGATAAGAGAAGGGGGTGCTTTTGGAACGTTTTCCTTCCTGACACTTCTGTCTCTGTGAGCTTTAGCTGCTTGGACTCAGGGATACCGAAGGTGTGTGAAAGTGACTGGGATGCGAGAATCATGTTGCACAGGGAACAGGGAAGGTCAGCAAATGTTTCCTGTCCTGGCACATCTCTCAGTCTGAACTGCAGCTGCAGATGCTTCACTTCCGCCAAGGACTCTGCCACCTTGAGAGAAGGATGCGCTCTATGGAGTTGAGAAAGAAAGTGCGTCTCACTAGCTTCTTTCCTCTACTTCATAGACAGCAAAGGGGCTATGAAAGGCAGCACTGGCTTTTTGTTCTAGGACTTCTTCTTTACAAGCAGCTGCTGGATGTTTGGAAGGGGGTTTGGGATATGCAAAAATGAGAGGCTAAGATGGTAAGAGGGTAAGATGGAAGTCATCTGGCAAAAGCAGAGCTCACAAAAGGGCCAGCTGAGAAAGCTCTTGCTGCCTACAACTTCAACTGCACCCCTCAAAGCAGCAGCACACACGCTGCTCTCGGCACTTTCCTTCTCAGCTCTACGCACCATCCTAAGCCTTGCCTCTCCCACACTCAGGATCCAAAGACAACGGCACCAGGGACTGCTCACACACTAAAGGCACCAGGACAAAAGGCTCACCAGCTTGGCCTTTGCATTCCCGCTGACAGCTCCACAGCTTGAACCCAGAGAACTGCCTGCTGCCAACAGCCTTTCCAATCACTCTGAGCACCTCATGACAAGGAGTGTGGGGAATGAATCTCCAGCAGCCTCCTGCCCCAGGCTGTCCCCCGGGAGCAGCCCTGCTCCAGGCCGTGACTGCCACCTGCACAGCCAAAGGACCCAGAGCCGGTGTTACACACCACGGCTGTGCCTGGCACAGAGACACCAGTGGCCACACAAGTGGCCATGGCACTGTCCACACACAGTCCCTGCTGCTGCTCCCCCAGCCGCTGGCACCAACTCCCAGCCACCCACTCCTAAAGCCACGGGGCCCACTGGGACACTGCGGGGGCTCGTGGAAGCCAGCGGCCATTGTGACACAGCGGGGCTGCACAGAGCCCACGGTGCTTTGTGACCCGTGGCTCCCAGGAGAGCCTTTGTGATGCTGGGGAACTACAAGGAAGCCTGGCTCCTCTGTGACACCACCACAGAAGCTCAGGGGAGCCCTGGAGACCGTGCTGATGCTATGGAACCTGATGCAACCCTGCCTCCTCTGTGACACCACAGAAGCTCTTGGAGCCCTGGAGACCGTGGTGATGCTATGGAACCTGATGCAACCCTGCCTCCTCTGTGACACCACAGAACCTCTGGGAGCCCTGGAGACCGTGCTGATGCTATGGAACCTGATGCAACCCTGCCTCCACTGTGACACCACAGAAGCTCAGGGAGCCCTGGAGACTGTGGTGATGCTATGGAACCTGATGCAACCCTGCCTCCACTGTGACACCACAGAAGCTCGGGGAGCTCTGCAGACCGTGGGGATGCTGGCGAAGCTGACGGAACCCTGGGCACCACAGTGACGCTATGGAACCTGGTGGAACCGAGGGGCCACAGTGACACTGTGGGGCCTTTTGGAAGCAACAGGACCCTGGTGGGAAGCCACGGGATGATTAATCCTGCACGAACCTGCTCCAGGTGGGCTCCTCTCTCCCGGCTTCCACAGGTGCTGCTAGGATCCCACTCCGGCACTGGCTTGGCACGGGCTGACGGCTTCCTTTGGCAATGGCTCTGCTCCAGGATGGCATGCTGCAGAGAATGCAGGTAGATTTTGTGCTCACTCCTGGCATGCAGCTGGACAATAAAGCCTGATCCAGCCCCCCCTCAGCATATGTCCGGCTCTGGCATTGGGGCGGGGCAACTTTGGGAGCAGCCCCAGCCCTGCTCCTGCTCCCGGCTGGGCACCCAGCTGCTGGGACACAGGTGTGTCCTGATGCCACCGTCTACTCCTTTGAGAAGGGGAGGACAGAGTGCATCAGGGAGTTTGGTGTGGCTTACATGCGGCAAGGAGAAGGTGCAGCCCCAAACTGGCTTTCACTTCTAGAACCTTTTGCTATTGCGGGAGCAGCTGCTGGAGCTTTTCAACCGAGCTGCAAGAGTGAAAAGTGTGATGGCATGTCTATCTGAGAAGGAAGGTTCGGTGCCGCAGCCTGTTGTGCACAATTTATATGCTGATAAGAGAAGGGGGTGCTTTTGGAACGTTTTCCTTCCTGACACTTCTGTCTCTGTGAGCTTTAGCTGCTTGGACTCAGGGATACCGAAGGTGTGTGAAAGTGACTGGGATGCGAGAATCATGTTGCACAGGGAACAGGGAAGGTCAGCAAATGTTTCCTGTCCTGGCACATCTCTCAGTCTGAACTGCAGCTGCAGATGCTTCACTTCCGCCAAGGACTCTGCCACCTTGAGAGAAGGATGCGCTCTATGGAGTTGAGAAAGAAAGTGCGTCTCACTAGCTTCTTTCCTCTACTTCATAGACAGCAAAGGGGCTATGAAAGGCAGCACTGGCTTTTTGTTCTAGGACTTCTTCTTTACAAGCAGCTGCTGGATGTTTGGAAGGGGGTTTGGGATATGCAAAAATGAGAGGCTAAGATGGTAAGAGGGTAAGATGGAAGTCATCTGGCAAAAGCAGAGCTCACAAAAGGGCCAGCTGAGAAAGCTCTTGCTGCCTACAACTTCAACTGCACCCCTCAAAGCAGCAGCACACACGCTGCTCTCGGCACTTTCCTTCTCAGCTCTACGCACCATCCTAAGCCTTGCCTCTCCCACACTCAGGATCCAAAGACAACGGCACCAGGGACTGCTCACACACTAAAGGCACCAGGACAAAAGGCTCACCAGCTTGGCCTTTGCATTCCCGCTGACAGCTCCACAGCTTGAACCCAGAGAACTGCCTGCTGCCAACAGCCTTTCCAATCACTCTGAGCACCTCATGACAAGGAGTGTGGGGAATGAATCTCCAGCAGCCTCCTGCCCCAGGCTGTCCCCCGGGAGCAGCCCTGCTCCAGGCCGTGACTGCCACCTGCACAGCCAAAGGACCCAGAGCCGGTGTTACACACCACGGCTGTGCCTGGCACAGAGACACCAGTGGCCACACAAGTGGCCATGGCACTGTCCACACACAGTCCCTGCTGCTGCTCCCCCAGCCGCTGGCACCAACTCCCAGCCACCCACTCCTAAAGCCACGGGGCCCACTGGGACACTGCGGGGGCTCGTGGAAGCCAGCGGCCATTGTGACACAGCGGGGCTGCACAGAGCCCACGGTGCTTTGTGACCCGTGGCTCCCAGGAGAGCCTTTGTGATGCTGGGGAACTACAAGGAAGCCTGGCTCCTCTGTGACACCACCACAGAAGCTCAGGGGAGCCCTGGAGACCGTGCTGATGCTATTGAACCTGATGCAACCCTGCCTCCTCTGTGACACCACAGAAGCTCTTGGAGCCCTGGAGACCGTGCTGATGCTATGGAACCTGATGCAACCCTGCCTCCTCTGTGACACCACAGAACCTCTGGGAGCCCTGGAGACCGTGCTGATGCTATGGAACCTGATGCAACCCTGCCTCCACTGTGACACCACAGAAGCTCAGGGAGCCCTGGAGACTGTGGTGATGCTATGGAACCTGATGCAACCCTGCCTCCACTGTGACACCACAGAACCTCTGGGAGCCCTGGAGACCGTGCTGATGCTATGGAACCTGATGCAACCCTGCCTCCACTGTGACACCACAGAAGCTCGGGGAGCTCTGCAGACCGTGGGGATGCTGGCGAAGCTGCCGGAACCCTGGGCACCACAGTGACGCTATGGAACCTGGTGGAACCAAGGGGCCACAGTGACACTGTGGGGCCTTTTGGAAGCAACAGGACCCTGGTGGGAAGCCACGGGATGATTAATCCTGCACGAACCTGCTCCAGGTGGGCTCCTCTCTCCCGGCTTCCACAGGTGCTGCTAGGATCCCACTCCGGCACTGGCTTGGCACGGGCTGACGGCTTCCTTTGGCAATGGCTCTGCTCCAGGATGGCATGCTGCAGAGAATGCAGGTAGATTTTGTGCTCACTCCTGGCATGCAGCTGGACAATAAAGCCTGATCCAGCCCCCCCTCAGCATATGTCCGGCTCTGGCATTGGGGCGGGGCAACTTTGGGAGCAGCCCCAGCCCTGCTCCTGCTCCTGGCTGGGCACCCAGCTGCTGGGACACAGGTGTGTCCTGATGCCACCGTCTACTCCTTTGAGAAGGGGAGGACAGAGTGCATCAGGGAGTTTGGTGTGGCTTACATGCGGCAAGGAGAAGGTGCAGCCCCAAACTGGCTTTCACTTCTAGAACCTTTTGCTATTGCGGGAGCAGCTGCTGGAGCTTTTCAACCGAGCTGCAAGAGTGAAAAGTGTGATGGCATGTCTATCTGAGAAGGAAGGTTCGGTGCCGCAGCCTGTTGTGCACAATTTATATGCTGATAAGAGAAGGGGGTGCTTTTGCAACGTTTTCCTTCCTGACACTTCTGTCTCTGTGAGCTTTAGCTGCTTGGACTCAGGGGTACCGAAGGTGTGTGAAAGTGACTGGGATGCGAGAATCATGTTGCACAGGGAACAGGGAAGGTCAGCAAATGTTTCCTGTCCTGGCACATCTCTCAGTCTGAACTGCAGCTGCAGATGCTTCACTTCCGCCAAGGACTCTGCCACCTTGAGAGAAGGATGCGCTCTATGGAGTTGAGAAAGAAAGTGCGTCTCACTAGCTTCTTTCCTCTACTTCATAGACAGCAAAGGGGCTATGAAAGGCAGCACTGGCTTTTTGTTCTAGGACTTCTTCTTTACAAGCAGCTGCTGGATGTTTGGAAGGGGGTTTGGGATATGCAAAAATGAGAGGCTAAGATGGTAAGAGGGTAAGATGGAAGTCATCTGGCAAAAGCAGAGCTCACAAAAGGGCCAGCTGAGAAAGCTCTTGCTGCCTACAACTTCAACTGCACCCCTCAAAGCAGCAGCACACACGCTGCTCTCGGCACTTTCCTTCTCAGCTCTACGCACCATCCTAAGCCTTGCCTCTCCCACACTCAGGATCCAAAGACAACGGCACCAGGGACTGCTCACACACTAAAGGCACCAGGACAAAAGGCTCACCAGCTTGGCCTTTGCATTCCCGCTGACAGCTCCACAGCTTGAACCCAGAGAACTGCCTGCTGCCAACAGCCTTTCCAATCACTCTGAGCACCTCATGACAAGGAGTGTGGGGAATGAATCTCCAGCAGCCTCCTGCCCCAGGCTGTCCCCCGGGAGCAGCCCTGCTCCAGGCCGTGACTGCCACCTGCACAGCCAAAGGACCCAGAGCCGGTGTTACACACCACGGCTGTGCCTGGCACAGAGACACCAGTGGCCACACAAGTGGCCATGGCACTGTCCACACACAGTCCCTGCTGCTGCTCCCCCAGCCGCTGGCACCAACTCCCAGCCACCCACTCCTAAAGCCACGGGGCCCACTGGGACACTGCGGGGGCTCGTGGAAGCCAGCGGCCATTGTGACACAGCGGGGCTGCACAGAGCCCACGGTGCTTTGTGACCCGTGGCTCCCAGGAGAGCCTTTGTGATGCTGGGGAACTACAAGGAAGCCTGGCTCCTCTGTGACACCACCACAGAAGCTCAGGGGAGCCCTGGAGACCGTGCTGATGCTATTGAACCTGATGCAACCCTGCCTCCACTGTGACACCACAGAAGCTCTTGGAGCCCTGGAGACCGTGGTGATGCTATGGAACCTGATGCAACCCTGCCTCCTCTGTGACACCACAGAACCTCTGGGAGCCCTGGAGACCGTGCTGATGCTATGGAACCTGATGCAACCCTGCCTCCACTGTGACACCACAGAAGCTCAGGGAGCCCTGGAGACTGTGGTGATGCTATGGAACCTGATGCAACCCTGCCTCCACTGTGACACCACAGAACCTCTGGGAGCCCTGGAGACCGTGCTGATGCTATGGAACCTGATGCAACCCTGCCTCCACTGTGACACCACAGAAGCTCGGGGAGCTCTGCAGACCGTGGGGATGCTGGCGAAGCTGACGGAACCCTGGGCACCACAGTGACGCTATGGAACCTGGTGGAACCGAGGGGCCACAGTGACACTGTGGGGCCTTTTGGAAGCAACAGGACCCTGGTGGGAAGCCACGGGATGATTAATCCTGCACGAACCTGCTCCAGGTGGGCTCCTCTCTCCCGGCTTCCACAGGTGCTGCTAGGATCCCACTCCGGCACTGGCTTGGCACGGGCTCACGGCTTCCTTTGGCAATGGCTCTGCTCCAGGATGGCATGCTGCAGAGAATGCAGGTAGATTTTGTGCTCACTCCTGGCATGCAGCTGGACAATAAAGCCTGATCCAGCCCCCCCTCAGCATATGTCCGGCTCTGGCATTGGGGCGGGGCAACTTTGGGAGCAGCCCCAGCCCTGCTCCTGCTCCCGGCTGGGCACCCAGCTGCTGGGACACAGGTGTGTCCTGATGCCACCGTCTACTCCTTTGAGAAGGGGAGGACAGAGTGCATCAGGGAGTTTGGTGTGGCTTACATGCGGCAAGGAGAAGGTGCAGCCCCAAACTGGCTTTCACTTCTAGAACCTTTTGCTATTGCGGGAGCAGCTGCTGGAGCTTTTCAACCGAGCTGCAAGAGTGAAAAGTGTGATGGCATGTCTATCTGAGAAGGAAGGTTCGGTGCCGCAGCCTGTTGTGCACAATTTATATGCTGATAAGAGAAGGGGGTGCTTTTGCAACGTTTTCCTTCCTGACACTTCTGTCTCTGTGAGCTTTAGCTGCTTGGACTCAGGGATACCGAAGGTATGTGAAAGTGACTGGGATGCGAGAATCATGTTGCACAGGGAACAGGGAAGGTCAGCAAATGTTTCCTGTCCTGGCACATCTCTCAGTCTGAACTGCAGCTGCAGATGCTTCACTTCCGCCAAGGACTCTGCCACCTTGAGAGAAGGATGCGCTCTATGGAGTTGAGAAAGAAAGTGCGTCTCACTAGCTTCTTTCCTCTACTTCATAGACAGCAAAGGGGCTATGAAAGGCAGCACTGGCTTTTTGTTCTAGGACTTCTTCTTTACAAGCAGCTGCTGGATGTTTGGAAGGGGGTTTGGGATATGCAAAAATGAGAGGCTAAGATGGTAAGAGGGTAAGATGGAAGTCATCTGGCAAAAGCAGAGCTCACAAAAGGGCCAGCTGAGAAAGCTCTTGCTGCCTACAACTTCAACTGCACCCCTCAAAGCAGCAGCACACACGCTGCTCTCGGCACTTTCCTTCTCAGCTCTACGCACCATCCTAAGCCTTGCCTCTCCCACACTCAGGATCCAAAGACAACGGCACCAGGGACTGCTCACACACTAAAGGCACCAGGACAAAAGGCTCACCAGCTTGGCCTTTGCATTCCCGCTGACAGCTCCACAGCTTGAACCCAGAGAACTGCCTGCTGCCAACAGCCTTTCCAATCACTCTGAGCACCTCATGACAAGGAGTGTGGGGAATGAATCTCCAGCAGCCTCCTGCCCCAGGCTGTCCCCCGGGAGCAGCCCTGCTCCAGGCCGTGACTGCCACCTGCACAGCCAAAGGACCCAGAGCCGGTGTTACACACCACGGCTGTGCCTGGCACAGAGACACCAGTGGCCACACAAGTGGCCATGGCACTGTCCACACACAGTCCCTGCTGCTGCTCCCCCAGCCGCTGGCACCAACTCCCAGCCACCCACTCCTAAAGCCACGGGGCCCACTGGGACACTGCGGGGGCTCGTGGAAGCCAGCGGCCATTGTGACACAGCGGGGCTGCACAGAGCCCACGGTGCTTTGTGACCCGTGGCTCCCAGGAGAGCCTTTGTGATGCTGGGGAACTACAAGGAAGCCTGGCTCCTCTGTGACACCACCACAGAAGCTCAGGGGAGCCCTGGAGACCGTGCTGATGCTATGGAACCTGATGCAACCCTGCCTCCTCTGTGACACCACAGAAGCTCTTGGAGCCCTGGAGACCGTGCTGATGCTATGGAACCTGATGCAACCCTGCCTCCTCTGTGACACCACAGAACCTCTGGGAGCCCTGGAGACCGTGCTGATGCTATGGAACCTGATGCAACCCTGCCTCCACTGTGACACCACAGAAGCTCAGGGAGCCCTGGAGACTGTGGTGATGCTATGGAACCTGATGCAACCCTGCCTCCACTGTGACACCACAGAAGCTCGGGGAGCTCTGCAGACCGTGGGGATGCTGGCGAAGCTGACGGAACCCTGGGCACCACAGTGACGCTATGGAACCTGGTGGAACCGAGGGGCCACAGTGACACTGTGGGGCCTTTTGGAAGCAACAGGACCCTGGTGGGAAGCCACGGGATGATTAATCCTGCACGAACCTGCTCCAGGTGGGCTCCTCTCTCCCGGCTTCCACAGGTGCTGCTAGGATCCCACTCCGGCACTGGCTTGGCACGGGCTGACGGCTTCCTTTGGCAATGGCTCTGCTCCAGGATGGCATGCTGCAGAGAATGCAGGTAGATTTTGTGCTCACTCCTGGCATGCAGCTGGACAATAAAGCCTGATCCAGCCCCCCCTCAGCATATGTCCGGCTCTGGCATTGGGGCGGGGCAACTTTGGGAGCAGCCCCAGCCCTGCTCCTGCTCCCGGCTGGGCACCCAGCTGCTGGGACACAGGTGTGTCCTGATGCCACCGTCTACTCCTTTGAGAAGGGGAGGACAGAGTGCATCAGGGAGTTTGGTGTGGCTTACATGCGGCAAGGAGAAGGTGCAGCCCCAAACTGGCTTTCACTTCTAGAACCTTTTGCTATTGCGGGAGCAGCTGCTGGAGCTTTTCAACCGAGCTGCAAGAGTGAAAAGTGTGATGGCATGTCTATCTGAGAAGGAAGGTTCGGTGCCGCAGCCTGTTGTGCACAATTTATATGCTGATAAGAGAAGGGGGTGCTTTTGCAACGTTTTCCTTCCTGACACTTCTGTCTCTGTGAGCTTTAGCTGCTTGGACTCAGGGGTACCGAAGGTGTGTGAAAGTGACTGGGATGCGAGAATCATGTTGCACAGGGAACAGGGAAGGTCAGCAAATGTTTCCTGTCCTGGCACATCTCTCAGTCTGAACTGCAGCTGCAGATGCTTCACTTCCGCCAAGGACTCTGCCACCTTGAGAGAAGGATGCGCTCTATGGAGTTGAGAAAGAAAGTGCGTCTCACTAGCTTCTTTCCTCTACTTCATAGACAGCAAAGGGGCTATGAAAGGCAGCACTGGCTTTTTGTTCTAGGACTTCTTCTTTACAAGCAGCTGCTGGATGTTTGGAAGGGGGTTTGGGATATGCAAAAATGAGAGGCTAAGATGGTAAGAGGGTAAGATGGAAGTCATCTGGCAAAAGCAGAGCTAACAAAAGGGCCAGCTGAGAAAGCTCTTGCTGCCTACAACTTCAACTGCACCCCTCAAAGCAGCAGCACACACGCTGCTCTCGGCACTTTCCTTCTCAGCTCTACGCACCATCCTAAGCCTTGCCTCTCCCACACTCAGGATCCAAAGACAACGGCACCAGGGACTGCTCACACACTAAAGGCACCAGGACAAAAGGCTCACCAGCTTGGCCTTTGCATTCCCGCTGACAGCTCCACAGCTTGAACCCAGAGAACTGCCTGCTGCCAACAGCCTTTCCAATCACTCTGAGCACCTCATGACAAGGAGTGTGGGGAATGAATCTCCAGCAGCCTCCTGCCCCAGGCTGTCCCCCGGGAGCAGCCCTGCTCCAGGCCGTGACTGCCACCTGCACAGCCAAAGGACCCAGAGCCGGTGTTACACACCACGGCTGTGCCTGGCACAGAGACACCAGTGGCCACACAAGTGGCCATGGCACTGTCCACACACAGTCCCTGCTGCTGCTCCCCCAGCCGCTGGCACCAACTCCCAGCCACCCACTCCTAAAGCCACGGGGCCCACTGGGACACTGCGGGGGCTCGTGGAAGCCAGCGGCCATTGTGACACAGCGGGGCTGCACAGAGCCCACGGTGCTTTGTGACCCGTGGCTCCCAGGAGAGCCTTTGTGATGCTGGGGAACTACAAGGAAGCCTGGCTCCTCTGTGACACCACCACAGAAGCTCAGGGGAGCCCTGGAGACCGTGCTGATGCTATTGAACCTGATGCAACCCTGCCTCCTCTGTGACACCACAGAAGCTCTTGGAGCCCTGGAGACCGTGCTGATGCTATGGAACCTGATGCAACCCTGCCTCCTCTGTGACACCACAGAACCTCTGGGAGCCCTGGAGACCGTGCTGATGCTATGGAACCTGATGCAACCCTGCCTCCACTGTGACACCACAGAAGCTCAGGGAGCCCTGGAGACTGTGGTGATGCTATGGAACCTGATGCAACCCTGCCTCCACTGTGACACCACAGAACCTCTGGGAGCCCTGGAGACCGTGCTGATGCTATGGAACCTGATGCAACCCTGCCTCCACTGTGACACCACAGAAGCTCGGGGAGCTCTGCAGACCGTGGGGATGCTGGCGAAGCTGACGGAACCCTGGGCACCACAGTGACGCTATGGAACCTGGTGGAACCAAGGGGCCACAGTGACACTGTGGGGCCTTTTGGAAGCAACAGGACCCTGGTGGGAAGCCACGGGATGATTAATCCTGCACGAACCTGCTCCAGGTGGGCTCCTCTCTCCCGGCTTCCACAGGTGCTGCTAGGATCCCACTCCGGCACTGGCTTGGCACGGGCTGACGGCTTCCTTTGGCAATGGCTCTGCTCCAGGATGGCATGCTGCAGAGAATGCAGGTAGATTTTGTGCTCACTCCTGGCATGCAGCTGGACAATAAAGCCTGATCCAGCCCCCCCTCAGCATATGTCCGGCTCTGGCATTGGGGCGGGGCAACTTTGGGAGCAGCCCCAGCCCTGCTCCTGCTCCCGGCTGGGCACCCAGCTGCTGGGACACAGGTGTGTCCTGATGCCACCGTCTACTCCTTTGAGAAGGGGAGGACAGAGTGCATCAGGGAGTTTGGTGTGGCTTACATGCGGCAAGGAGAAGGTGCAGCCCCAAACTGGCTTTCACTTCTAGAACCTTTTGCTATTGCGGGAGCAGCTGCTGGAGCTTTTCAACCGAGCTGCAAGAGTGAAAAGTGTGATGGCATGTCTATCTGAGAAGGAAGGTTCGGTGCCGCAGCCTGTTGTGCACAATTTATATGCTGATAAGAGAAGGGGGTGCTTTTGCAACGTTTTCCTTCCTGACACTTCTGTCTCTGTGAGCTTTAGCTGCTTGGACTCAGGGGTACCGAAGGTGTGTGAAAGTGACTGGGATGCGAGAATCATGTTGCACAGGGAACAGGGAAGGTCAGCAAATGTTTCCTGTCCTGGCACATCTCTCAGTCTGAACTGCAGCTGCAGATGCTTCACTTCCGCCAAGGACTCTGCCACCTTGAGAGAAGGATGCGCTCTATGGAGTTGAGAAAGAAAGTGCGTCTCACTAGCTTCTTTCCTCTACTTCATAGACAGCAAAGGGGCTATGAAAGGCAGCACTGGCTTTTTGTTCTAGGACTTCTTCTTTACAAGCAGCTGCTGGATGTTTGGAAGGGGGTTTGGGATATGCAAAAATGAGAGGCTAAGATGGTAAGAGGGTAAGATGGAAGTCATCTGGCAAAAGCAGAGCTCACAAAAGGGCCAGCTGAGAAAGCTCTTGCTGCCTACAACTTCAACTGCACCCCTCAAAGCAGCAGCACACACGCTGCTCTCGGCACTTTCCTTCTCAGCTCTACGCACCATCCTAAGCCTTGCCTCTCCCACACTCAGGATCCAAAGACAACGGCACCAGGGACTGCTCACACACTAAAGGCACCAGGACAAAAGGCTCACCAGCTTGGCCTTTGCATTCCCGCTGACAGCTCCACAGCTTGAACCCAGAGAACTGCCTGCTGCCAACAGCCTTTCCAATCACTCTGAGCACCTCATGACAAGGAGTGTGGGGAATGAATCTCCAGCAGCCTCCTGCCCCAGGCTGTCCCCCGGGAGCAGCCCTGCTCCAGGCCGTGACTGCCACCTGCACAGCCAAAGGACCCAGAGCCGGTGTTACACACCACGGCTGTGCCTGGCACAGAGACACCAGTGGCCACACAAGTGGCCATGGCACTGTCCACACACAGTCCCTGCTGCTGCTCCCCCAGCCGCTGGCACCAACTCCCAGCCACCCACTCCTAAAGCCACGGGGCCCACTGGGACACTGCGGGGGCTCGTGGAAGCCAGCGGCCATTGTGACACAGCGGGGCTGCACAGAGCCCACGGTGCTTTGTGACCCGTGGCTCCCAGGAGAGCCTTTGTGATGCTGGGGAACTACAAGGAAGCCTGGCTCCTCTGTGACACCACCACAGAAGCTCAGGGGAGCCCTGGAGACCGTGCTGATGCTATTGAACCTGATGCAACCCTGCCTCCACTGTGACACCACAGAAGCTCTTGGAGCCCTGGAGACCGTGGTGATGCTATGGAACCTGATGCAACCCTGCCTCCTCTGTGACACCACAGAACCTCTGGGAGCCCTGGAGACCGTGCTGATGCTATGGAACCTGATGCAACCCTGCCTCCACTGTGACACCACAGAAGCTCAGGGAGCCCTGGAGACTGTGGTGATGCTATGGAACCTGATGCAACCCTGCCTCCACTGTGACACCACAGAACCTCTGGGAGCCCTGGAGACCGTGCTGATGCTATGGAACCTGATGCAACCCTGCCTCCACTGTGACACCACAGAAGCTCGGGGAGCTCTGCAGACCGTGGGGATGCTGGCGAAGCTGCCGGAACCCTGGGCACCACAGTGACGCTATGGAACCTGGTGGAACCGAGGGGCCACAGTGACACTGTGGGGCCTTTTGGAAGCAACAGGACCCTGGTGGGAAGCCACGGGATGATTAATCCTGCACGAACCTGCTCCAGGTGGGCTCCTCTCTCCCGGCTTCCACAGGTGCTGCTAGGATCCCACTCCGGCACTGGCTTGGCACGGGCTCACGGCTTCCTTTGGCAATGGCTCTGCTCCAGGATGGCATGCTGCAGAGAATGCAGGTAGATTTTGTGCTCACTCCTGGCATGCAGCTGGACAATAAAGCCTGATCCAGCCCCCCCTCAGCATATGTCCGGCTCTGGCATTGGGGCGGGGCAACTTTGGGAGCAGCCCCAGCCCTGCTCCTGCTCCCGGCTGGGCACCCAGCTGCTGGGACACAGGTGTGTCCTGATGCCACCGTCTACTCCTTTGAGAAGGGGAGGACAGAGTGCATCAGGGAGTTTGGTGTGGCTTACATGCGGCAAGGAGAAGGTGCAGCCCCAAACTGGCTTTCACTTCTAGAACCTTTTGCTATTGCGGGAGCAGCTGCTGGAGCTTTTCAACCGAGCTGCAAGAGTGAAAAGTGTGATGGCATGTCTATCTGAGAAGGAAGGTTCGGTGCCGCAGCCTGTTGTGCACAATTTATATGCTGATAAGAGAAGGGGGTGCTTTTGCAACGTTTTCCTTCCTGACACTTCTGTCTCTGTGAGCTTTAGCTGCTTGGACTCAGGGATACCGAAGGTATGTGAAAGTGACTGGGATGCGAGAATCATGTTGCACAGGGAACAGGGAAGGTCAGCAAATGTTTCCTGTCCTGGCACATCTCTCAGTCTGAACTGCAGCTGCAGATGCTTCACTTCCGCCAAGGACTCTGCCACCTTGAGAGAAGGATGCGCTCTATGGAGTTGAGAAAGAAAGTGCGTCTCACTAGCTTCTTTCCTCTACTTCATAGACAGCAAAGGGGCTATGAAAGGCAGCACTGGCTTTTTGTTCTAGGACTTCTTCTTTACAAGCAGCTGCTGGATGTTTGGAAGGGGGTTTGGGATATGCAAAAATGAGAGGCTAAGATGGTAAGAGGGTAAGATGGAAGTCATCTGGCAAAAGCAGAGCTCACAAAAGGGCCAGCTGAGAAAGCTCTTGCTGCCTACAACTTCAACTGCACCCCTCAAAGCAGCAGCACACACGCTGCTCTCGGCACTTTCCTTCTCAGCTCTACGCACCATCCTAAGCCTTGCCTCTCCCACACTCAGGATCCAAAGACAACGGCACCAGGGACTGCTCACACACTAAAGGCACCAGGACAAAAGGCTCACCAGCTTGGCCTTTGCATTCCCGCTGACAGCTCCACAGCTTGAACCCAGAGAACTGCCTGCTGCCAACAGCCTTTCCAATCACTCTGAGCACCTCATGACAAGGAGTGTGGGGAATGAATCTCCAGCAGCCTCCTGCCCCAGGCTGTCCCCCGGGAGCAGCCCTGCTCCAGGCCGTGACTGCCACCTGCACAGCCAAAGGACCCAGAGCCGGTGTTACACACCACGGCTGTGCCTGGCACAGAGACACCAGTGGCCACACAAGTGGCCATGGCACTGTCCACACACAGTCCCTGCTGCTGCTCCCCCAGCCGCTGGCACCAACTCCCAGCCACCCACTCCTAAAGCCACGGGGCCCACTGGGACACTGCGGGGGCTCGTGGAAGCCAGCGGCCATTGTGACACAGCGGGGCTGCACAGAGCCCACGGTGCTTTGTGACCCGTGGCTCCCAGGAGAGCCTTTGTGATGCTGGGGAACTACAAGGAAGCCTGGCTCCTCTGTGACACCACCACAGAAGCTCAGGGGAGCCCTGGAGACCGTGCTGATGCTATGGAACCTGATGCAACCCTGCCTCCTCTGTGACACCACAGAAGGTCTTGGAGCCCTGGAGACCGTGGTGATGCTATGGAACCTGATGCAACCCTGCCTCCTCTGTGACACCACAGAACCTCTGGGAGCCCTGGAGACCGTGCTGATGCTATGGAACCTGATGCAACCCTGCCTCCACTGTGACACCACAGAAGCTCAGGGAGCCCTGGAGACTGTGGTGATGCTATGGAACCTGATGCAACCCTGCCTCCACTGTGACACCACAGAAGCTCGGGGAGCTCTGCAGACCGTGGGGATGCTGGCGAAGCTGACGGAACCCTGGGCACCACAGTGACGCTATGGAACCTGGTGGAACCGAGGGGCCACAGTGACACTGTGGGGCCTTTTGGAAGCAACAGGACCCTGGTGGGAAGCCACGGGATGATTAATCCTGCACGAACCTGCTCCAGGTGGGCTCCTCTCTCCCGGCTTCCACAGGTGCTGCTAGGATCCCACTCCGGCACTGGCTTGGCACGGGCTCACGGCTTCCTTTGGCAATGGCTCTGCTCCAGGATGGCATGCTGCAGAGAATGCAGGTAGATTTTGTGCTCACTCCTGGCATGCAGCTGGACAATAAAGCCTGATCCAGCCCCCCCTCAGCATATGTCCGGCTCTGGCATTGGGGCGGGGCAACTTTGGGAGCAGCCCCAGCCCTGCTCCTGCTCCCGGCTGGGCACCCAGCTGCTGGGACACAGGTGTGTCCTGATGCCACCGTCTACTCCTTTGAGAAGGGGAGGACAGAGTGCATCAGGGAGTTTGGTGTGGCTTACATGCGGCAAGGAGAAGGTGCAGCCCCAAACTGGCTTTCACTTCTAGAACCTTTTGCTATTGCGGGAGCAGCTGCTGGAGCTTTTCAACCGAGCTGCAAGAGTGAAAAGTGTGATGGCATGTCTATCTGAGAAGGAAGGTTCGGTGCCGCAGCCTGTTGTGCACAATTTATATGCTGATAAGAGAAGGGGGTGCTTTTGCAACGTTTTCCTTCCTGACACTTCTGTCTCTGTGAGCTTTAGCTGCTTGGACTCAGGGGTACCGAAGGTGTGTGAAAGTGACTGGGATGCGAGAATCATGTTGCACAGGGAACAGGGAAGGTCAGCAAATGTTTCCTGTCCTGGCACATCTCTCAGTCTGAACTGCAGCTGCAGATGCTTCACTTCCGCCAAGGACTCTGCCACCTTGAGAGAAGGATGCGCTCTATGGAGTTGAGAAAGAAAGTGCGTCTCACTAGCTTCTTTCCTCTACTTCATAGACAGCAAAGGGGCTATGAAAGGCAGCACTGGCTTTTTGTTCTAGGACTTCTTCTTTACAAGCAGCTGCTGGATGTTTGGAAGGGGGTTTGGGATATGCAAAAATGAGAGGCTAAGATGGTAAGAGGGTAAGATGGAAGTCATCTGGCAAAAGCAGAGCTCACAAAAGGGCCAGCTGAGAAAGCTCTTGCTGCCTACAACTTCAACTGCACCCCTCAAAGCAGCAGCACACACGCTGCTCTCGGCACTTTCCTTCTCAGCTCTACGCACCATCCTAAGCCTTGCCTCTCCCACACTCAGGATCCAAAGACAACGGCACCAGGGACTGCTCACACACTAAAGGCACCAGGACAAAAGGCTCACCAGCTTGGCCTTTGCATTCCCGCTGACAGCTCCACAGCTTGAACCCAGAGAACTGCCTGCTGCCAACAGCCTTTCCAATCACTCTGAGCACCTCATGACAAGGAGTGTGGGGAATGAATCTCCAGCAGCCTCCTGCCCCAGGCTGTCCCCCGGGAGCAGCCCTGCTCCAGGCCGTGACTGCCACCTGCACAGCCAAAGGACCCAGAGCCGGTGTTACACACCACGGCTGTGCCTGGCACAGAGACACCAGTGGCCACACAAGTGGCCATGGCACTGTCCACACACAGTCCCTGCTGCTGCTCCCCCAGCCGCTGGCACCAACTCCCAGCCACCCACTCCTAAAGCCACGGGGCCCACTGGGACACTGCGGGGGCTCGTGGAAGCCAGCGGCCATTGTGACACAGCGGGGCTGCACAGAGCCCACGGTGCTTTGTGACCCGTGGCTCCCAGGAGAGCCTTTGTGATGCTGGGGAACTACAAGGAAGCCTGGCTCCTCTGTGACACCACCACAGAAGCTCAGGGGAGCCCTGGAGACCGTGCTGATGCTATGGAACCTGATGCAACCCTGCCTCCTCTGTGACACCACAGAAGCTCTTGGAGCCCTGGAGACCGTGGTGATGCTATGGAACCTGATGCAACCCTGCCTCCTCTGTGACACCACAGAACCTCTGGGAGCCCTGGAGACCGTGCTGATGCTATGGAACCTGATGCAACCCTGCCTCCACTGTGACACCACAGAAGCTCAGGGAGCCCTGGAGACTGTGGTGATGCTATGGAACCTGATGCAACCCTGCCTCCACTGTGACACCACAGAAGCTCGGGGAGCTCTGCAGACCGTGGGGATGCTGGCGAAGCTGACGGAACCCTGGGCACCACAGTGACGCTATGGAACCTGGTGGAACCGAGGGGCCACAGTGACACTGTGGGGCCTTTTGGAAGCAACAGGACCCTGGTGGGAAGCCACGGGATGATTAATCCTGCACGAACCTGCTCCAGGTGGGCTCCTCTCTCCCGGCTTCCACAGGTGCTGCTAGGATCCCACTCCGGCACTGGCTTGGCACGGGCTCACGGCTTCCTTTGGCAATGGCTCTGCTCCAGGATGGCATGCTGCAGAGAATGCAGGTAGATTTTGTGCTCACTCCTGGCATGCAGCTGGACAATAAAGCCTGATCCAGCCCCCCCTCAGCATATGTCCGGCTCTGGCATTGGGGCGGGGCAACTTTGGGAGCAGCCCCAGCCCTGCTCCTGCTCCCACCTGGGCACCCAGCTGCTGGGACACAGGTGTGTCCTGATGCCACCGTCTACTCCTTTGAGAAGGGGAGGACAGAGTGCATCAGGGAGTTTGGTGTGGCTTACATGCGGCAAGGAGAAGGTGCAGCCCCAAACTGGCTTTCACTTCTAGAACCTTTTGCTATTGCGGGAGCAGCTGCTGGAGCTTTTCAACCGAGCTGCAAGAGTGAAAAGTGTGATGGCATGTCTATCTGAGAAGGAAGGTTCGGTGCCGCAGCCTGTTGTGCACAATTTATATGCTGATAAGAGAAGGGGGTGCTTTTGCAACGTTTTCCTTCCTGACACTTCTGTCTCTGTGAGCTTTAGCTGCTTGGACTCAGGGATACCGAAGGTGTGTGAAAGTGACTGGGATGCGAGAATCATGTTGCACAGGGAACAGGGAAGGTCAGCAAATGTTTCCTGTCCTGGCACATCTCTCAGTCTGAACTGCAGCTGCAGATGCTTCACTTCCGCCAAGGACTCTGCCACCTTGAGAGAAGGATGCGCTCTATGGAGTTGAGAAAGAAAGTGCGTCTCACTAGCTTCTTTCCTCTACTTCATAGACAGCAAAGGGGCTATGAAAGGCAGCACTGGCTTTTTGTTCTAGGACTTCTTCTTTACAAGCAGCTGCTGGATGTTTGGAAGGGGGTTTGGGATATGCAAAAATGAGAGGCTAAGATGGTAAGAGGGTAAGATGGAAGTCATCTGGCAAAAGCAGAGCTCACAAAAGGGCCAGCTGAGAAAGCTCTTGCTGCCTACAACTTCAACTGCACCCCTCAAAGCAGCAGCACACACGCTGCTCTCGGCACTTTCCTTCTCAGCTCTACGCACCATCCTAAGCCTTGCCTCTCCCACACTCAGGATCCAAAGACAACGGCACCAGGGACTGCTCACACACTAAAGGCACCAGGACAAAAGGCTCACCAGCTTGGCCTTTGCATTCCCGCTGACAGCTCCACAGCTTGAACCCAGAGAACTGCCTGCTGCCAACAGCCTTTCCAATCACTCTGAGCACCTCATGACAAGGAGTGTGGGGAATGAATCTCCAGCAGCCTCCTGCCCCAGGCTGTCCCCCGGGAGCAGCCCTGCTCCAGGCCGTGACTGCCACCTGCACAGCCAAAGGACCCAGAGCCGGTGTTACACACCACGGCTGTGCCTGGCACAGAGACACCAGTGGCCACACAAGTGGCCATGGCACTGTCCACACACAGTCCCTGCTGCTGCTCCCCCAGCCGCTGGCACCAACTCCCAGCCACCCACTCCTAAAGCCACGGGGCCCACTGGGACACTGCGGGGGCTCGTGGAAGCCAGCGGCCATTGTGACACAGCGGGGCTGCACAGAGCCCACGGTGCTTTGTGACCCGTGGCTCCCAGGAGAGCCTTTGTGATGCTGGGGAACTACAAGGAAGCCTGGCTCCTCTGTGACACCACCACAGAAGCTCAGGGGAGCCCTGGAGACCGTGCTGATGCTATGGAACCTGATGCAACCCTGCCTCCTCTGTGACACCACAGAAGCTCTTGGAGCCCTGGAGACCGTGGTGATGCTATGGAACCTGATGCAACCCTGCCTCCTCTGTGACACCACAGAACCTCTGGGAGCCCTGGAGACCGTGCTGATGCTATGGAACCTGATGCAACCCTGCCTCCACTGTGACACCACAGAAGCTCAGGGAGCCCTGGAGACTGTGGTGATGCTATGGAACCTGATGCAACCCTGCCTCCACTGTGACACCACAGAACCTCTGGGAGCCCTGGAGACCGTGCTGATGCTATGGAACCTGATGCAACCCTGCCTCCACTGTGACACCACAGAAGCTCGGGGAGCTCTGCAGACCGTGGGGATGCTGGCGAAGCTGCCGGAACCCTGGGCACCACAGTGACGCTATGGAACCTGGTGGAACCGAGGGGCCACAGTGACACTGTGGGGCCTTTTGGAAGCAACAGGACCCTGGTGGGAAGCCACGGGATGATTAATCCTGCACGAACCTGCTCCAGGTGGGCTCCTCTCTCCCGGCTTCCACAGGTGCTGCTAGGATCCCACTCCGGCACTGGCTTGGCACGGGCTCACGGCTTCCTTTGGCAATGGCTCTGCTCCAGGATGGCATGCTGCAGAGAATGCAGGTAGATTTTGTGCTCACTCCTGGCATGCAGCTGGACAATAAAGCCTGATCCAGCCCCCCCTCAGCATATGTCCGGCTCTGGCATTGGGGCGGGGCAACTTTGGGAGCAGCCCCAGCCCTGCTCCTGCTCCCGGCTGGGCACCCAGCTGCTGGGACACAGGTGTGTCCTGATGCCACCGTCTACTCCTTTGAGAAGGGGAGGACAGAGTGCATCAGGGAGTTTGGTGTGGCTTACATGCGGCAAGGAGAAGGTGCAGCCCCAAACTGGCTTTCACTTCTAGAACCTTTTGCTATTGCGGGAGCAGCTGCTGGAGCTTTTCAACCGAGCTGCAAGAGTGAAAAGTGTGATGGCATGTCTATCTGAGAAGGAAGGTTCGGTGCCGCAGCCTGTTGTGCACAATTTATATGCTGATAAGAGAAGGGGGTGCTTTTGCAACGTTTTCCTTCCTGACACTTCTGTCTCTGTGAGCTTTAGCTGCTTGGACTCAGGGATACCGAAGGTGTGTGAAAGTGACTGGGATGCGAGAATCATGTTGCACAGGGAACAGGGAAGGTCAGCAAATGTTTCCTGTCCTGGCACATCTCTCAGTCTGAACTGCAGCTGCAGATGCTTCACTTCCGCCAAGGACTCTGCCACCTTGAGAGAAGGATGCGCTCTATGGAGTTGAGAAAGAAAGTGCGTCTCACTAGCTTCTTTCCTCTACTTCATAGACAGCAAAGGGGCTATGAAAGGCAGCACTGGCTTTTTGTTCTAGGACTTCTTCTTTACAAGCAGCTGCTGGATGTTTGGAAGGGGGTTTGGGATATGCAAAAATGAGAGGCTAAGATGGTAAGAGGGTAAGATGGAAGTCATCTGGCAAAAGCAGAGCTCACAAAAGGGCCAGCTGAGAAAGCTCTTGCTGCCTACAACTTCAACTGCACCCCTCAAAGCAGCAGCACACACGCTGCTCTCGGCACTTTCCTTCTCAGCTCTACGCACCATCCTAAGCCTTGCCTCTCCCACACTCAGGATCCAAAGACAACGGCACCAGGGACTGCTCACACACTAAAGGCACCAGGACAAAAGGCTCACCAGCTTGGCCTTTGCATTCCCGCTGACAGCTCCACAGCTTGAACCCAGAGAACTGCCTGCTGCCAACAGCCTTTCCAATCACTCTGAGCACCTCATGACAAGGAGTGTGGGGAATGAATCTCCAGCAGCCTCCTGCCCCAGGCTGTCCCCCGGGAGCAGCCCTGCTCCAGGCCGTGACTGCCACCTGCACAGCCAAAGGACCCAGAGCCGGTGTTACACACCACGGCTGTGCCTGGCACAGAGACACCAGTGGCCACACAAGTGGCCATGGCACTGTCCACACACAGTCCCTGCTGCTGCTCCCCCAGCCGCTGGCACCAACTCCCAGCCACCCACTCCTAAAGCCACGGGGCCCACTGGGACACTGCGGGGGCTCGTGGAAGCCAGCGGCCATTGTGACACAGCGGGGCTGCACAGAGCCCACGGTGCTTTGTGACCCGTGGCTCCCAGGAGAGCCTTTGTGATGCTGGGGAACTACAAGGAAGCCTGGCTCCTCTGTGACACCACCACAGAAGCTCAGGGGAGCCCTGGAGACCGTGCTGATGCTATGGAACCTGATGCAACCCTGCCTCCTCTGTGACACCACAGAAGCTCTTGGAGCCCTGGAGACCGTGGTGATGCTATGGAACCTGATGCAACCCTGCCTCCTCTGTGACACCACAGAACCTCTGGGAGCCCTGGAGACCGTGCTGATGCTATGGAACCTGATGCAACCCTGCCTCCACTGTGACACCACAGAAGCTCAGGGAGCCCTGGAGACTGTGGTGATGCTATGGAACCTGATGCAACCCTGCCTCCACTGTGACACCACAGAAGCTCGGGGAGCTCTGCAGACCGTGGGGATGCTGGCGAAGCTGACGGAACCCTGGGCACCACAGTGACGCTATGGAACCTGGTGGAACCGAGGGGCCACAGTGACACTGTGGGGCCTTTTGGAAGCAACAGGACCCTGGTGGGAAGCCACGGGATGATTAATCCTGCACGAACCTGCTCCAGGTGGGCTCCTCTCTCCCGGCTTCCACAGGTGCTGCTAGGATCCCACTCCGGCACTGGCTTGGCACGGGCTCACGGCTTCCTTTGGCAATGGCTCTGCTCCAGGATGGCATGCTGCAGAGAATGCAGGTAGATTTTGTGCTCACTCCTGGCATGCAGCTGGACAATAAAGCCTGATCCAGCCCCCCCTCAGCATATGTCCGGCTCTGGCATTGGGGCGGGGCAACTTTGGGAGCAGCCCCAGCCCTGCTCCTGCTCCCGGCTGGGCACCCAGCTGCTGGGACACAGGTGTGTCCTGATGCCACCGTCTACTCCTTTGAGAAGGGGAGGACAGAGTGCATCAGGGAGTTTGGTGTGGCTTACATGCGGCAAGGAGAAGGTGCAGCCCCAAACTGGCTTTCACTTCTAGAACCTTTTGCTATTGCGGGAGCAGCTGCTGGAGCTTTTCAACCGAGCTGCAAGAGTGAAAAGTGTGATGGCATGTCTATCTGAGAAGGAAGGTTCGGTGCCGCAGCCTGTTGTGCACAATTTATATGCTGATAAGAGAAGGGGGTGCTTTTGCAACGTTTTCCTTCCTGACACTTCTGTCTCTGTGAGCTTTAGCTGCTTGGACTCAGGGATACCGAAGGTGTGTGAAAGTGACTGGGATGCGAGAATCATGTTGCACAGGGAACAGGGAAGGTCAGCAAATGTTTCCTGTCCTGGCACATCTCTCAGTCTGAACTGCAGCTGCAGATGCTTCACTTCCGCCAAGGACTCTGCCACCTTGAGAGAAGGATGCGCTCTATGGAGTTGAGAAAGAAAGTGCGTCTCACTAGCTTCTTTCCTCTACTTCATAGACAGCAAAGGGGCTATGAAAGGCAGCACTGGCTTTTTGTTCTAGGACTTCTTCTTTACAAGCAGCTGCTGGATGTTTGGAAGGGGGTTTGGGATATGCAAAAATGAGAGGCTAAGATGGTAAGAGGGTAAGATGGAAGTCATCTGGCAAAAGCAGAGCTCACAAAAGGGCCAGCTGAGAAAGCTCTTGCTGCCTACAACTTCAACTGCACCCCTCAAAGCAGCAGCACACACGCTGCTCTCGGCACTTTCCTTCTCAGCTCTACGCACCATCCTAAGCCTTGCCTCTCCCACACTCAGGATCCAAAGACAACGGCACCAGGGACTGCTCACACACTAAAGGCACCAGGACAAAAGGCTCACCAGCTTGGCCTTTGCATTCCCGCTGACAGCTCCACAGCTTGAACCCAGAGAACTGCCTGCTGCCAACAGCCTTTCCAATCACTCTGAGCACCTCATGACAAGGAGTGTGGGGAATGAATCTCCAGCAGCCTCCTGCCCCAGGCTGTCCCCCGGGAGCAGCCCTGCTCCAGGCCGTGACTGCCACCTGCACAGCCAAAGGACCCAGAGCCGGTGTTACACACCACGGCTGTGCCTGGCACAGAGACACCAGTGGCCACACAAGTGGCCATGGCACTGTCCACACACAGTCCCTGCTGCTGCTCCCCCAGCCGCTGGCACCAACTCCCAGCCACCCACTCCTAAAGCCACGGGGCCCACTGGGACACTGCGGGGGCTCGTGGAAGCCAGCGGCCATTGTGACACAGCGGGGCTGCACAGAGCCCACGGTGCTTTGTGACCCGTGGCTCCCAGGAGAGCCTTTGTGATGCTGGGGAACTACAAGGAAGCCTGGCTCCTCTGTGACACCACCACAGAAGCTCAGGGGAGCCCTGGAGACCGTGCTGATGCTATGGAACCTGATGCAACCCTGCCTCCTCTGTGACACCACAGAAGCTCTTGGAGCCCTGGAGACCGTGGTGATGCTATGGAACCTGATGCAACCCTGCCTCCTCTGTGACACCACAGAACCTCTGGGAGCCCTGGAGACCGTGCTGATGCTATGGAACCTGATGCAACCCTGCCTCCACTGTGACACCACAGAAGCTCAGGGAGCCCTGGAGACTGTGGTGATGCTATGGAACCTGATGCAACCCTGCCTCCACTGTGACACCACAGAACCTCTGGGAGCCCTGGAGACCGTGCTGATGCTATGGAACCTGATGCAACCCTGCCTCCACTGTGACACCACAGAAGCTCGGGGAGCTCTGCAGACCGTGGGGATGCTGGCGAAGCTGACGGAACCCTGGGCACCACAGTGACGCTATGGAACCTGGTGGAACCGAGGGGCCACAGTGACACTGTGGGGCCTTTTGGAAGCAACAGGACCCTGGTGGGAAGCCACGGGATGATTAATCCTGCACGAACCTGCTCCAGGTGGGCTCCTCTCTCCCGGCTTCCACAGGTGCTGCTAGGATCCCACTCCGGCACTGGCTTGGCACGGGCTCACGGCTTCCTTTGGCAATGGCTCTGCTCCAGGATGGCATGCTGCAGAGAATGCAGGTAGATTTTGTGCTCACTCCTGGCATGCAGCTGGACAATAAAGCCTGATCCAGCCCCCCCTCAGCATATGTCCGGCTCTGGCATTGGGGCGGGGCAACTTTGGGAGCAGCCCCAGCCCTGCTCCTGCTCCCGGCTGGGCACCCAGCTGCTGGGACACAGGTGTGTCCTGATGCCACCGTCTACTCCTTTGAGAAGGGGAGGACAG